>NC_136266.1:0-255000 GCF_964187855.1 Myxine glutinosa
GCAAAAGTGGTTTCCTGCACCAACACAAGTGCGAAAAGTGGTTTTCAACACTAACACAAGTGCGAAAAGTGGTTTTCAACACTAACACAAGTGCGAAAAGTGGTTTTTCAACACTATCACAAGTGCAAAAAGTGTTTTTTCCACACTAATACAAGTGCAAAAGTGGTTTCCTGCACCAACACAAGTGCGAAAAGTGGTTTTTCAACACTAACACAAGTGCGAAAAGTGGTTTTTCAACACTAACACAAGTTGCGAAAAGTGCTTTTTCAACACTATCACAAGTGCAAAAAGTGCTTTTTCCACACTAATACAAGTGCAAAAGTGGTTTCCTGCACCAACACAAGTGCGAAAAGTGGTTTTTCAACACTAACACAAGTGCGAAAAGTGGTTTTTCAACACAAACACAAGTGCGAAAAGTGTTTTTTCCACACTAATACAAGTGCAAAAGTGGTTTCCTGCACCAACACAAGTGCGAAAAGTGGTTTTTCAACACTAACACAAGTGTGAAAAGTGGTTTTTCAACACTAACACAAGTGCGAAAAGTGGTTTTGCCACACTAATACAAGTGCAAAAGTGGTTTCCTGCACCAACACAAGTGCGAAAAGTGGTTTTTCAACACTAACACAAGTGCGAAAAGTGGTTTTTCCACACTAATACAAGTGCAAAAGTGGTTTCCTGCACCAACACAAGTGCGAAAAGTGGTTTTTCAACACTAACACAGGTGTGAAAAGTGGTTTTTCAACACTAACACAAGTGCGAAAAGTGTTTTTTCCACACTAATACAAGTGCAAAAGTGGTTTCCTGCACCAACACAAGTGCGAAAAGTGGTTTTTCAACACTAACACAAGTGCAAAAAGTGGTTTTTCAACACTAACACAAGTGCGAAAAGTGGTTTTTCCACACTAATACAAGTGCAAAAGTGGTTTCCTGCACCAACACAAGTGCGAAAAGTGGTTTTTCAACACTAACACAAGTGCGAAAAGTGGTTTTTCAACACTAACACAAGTGCGAAAAGTGGTTTTTCAACACTATCACAAGTGCAAAAAGTGTTTTTACCACACTAATACAAGTGCAAAAGTGGTTTCCTGCACCAACACAAGTGCGAAAAGTGGTTTTTCAACACTAACACAAGTGCGAAAAGTGGTTTTTCAACACAAACACAAGTGCGAAAAGTGTTTTTTCCACACTAATACAAGTGCAAAAGTGGTTTCCTGCACCAACACCAGTGCGAAATGTGGTTTTTCAACACTAACACAAGTGCGAAAAGTGGTTTTTCAACACTAACACAAGTGCGAAAAGTGGTTTTTCCACACTAATACAAGTGCAAAAGTGGTTTCCTGCACCAACACAAGTGCGAAAAGTGGTTTTTCAACACTAACACAAGTGCGAAAAGTGGTTTTTCAACACTAACACAAGTGCAAAAACTGCTTTTTGCACACTAATACAAGTGCAAAAGTGGTTTCCTGCACCAACACAAGTGCGAAAAGTGGTTTTTCAACACTAACACAAGTGCGAAAAGTGGTTTTTCAACACTAACACAAGTGCGAAAAGTGGTTTTTCAACACTAACACAAGTGCGAAAAGTGTTTTTTCCACACTAATACAAGTGCAAAAGTGGTTTCCTGCACCAACACAAGTGCGAAAAGTGGTTTTTCAACACTAACACAAGTGCGAAAAGTGGTTTTTCAACCCTAACACAAGTGCGAAAAGTGGTTTTTCAACACTATCATAAGTGCAAAAAGTGTTTTTTCCACACAAATACAAGTGCAAAAGTGGTTTCCTGCACCAACACAAGTGCGAAAAGTGGTTTTTCAACACTAACACAAGTGCGAAAAGTGGTTTTTCAACACTAACACAAATGCGAAAAGTGGTTTTTCAACACTATCACAAGTGCAAAAAGTGTTTTTTCCGCACTAATACAAGTGCAAAAGTGGTTTCCTGCACCAACACAAGAGCGAAAAGTGGTTTTTCAACACTAACACAAGTGCGAAAAGTGGTTTTTCAACACTAACACAAGTGCGAAAAGTGGTTTTTCAACACTATCACAAGTGCAAAAATGTTTTTTCCACACTAATACAAGTGCAAAAGTGGTTTCCTGCACCAACACAAGTGCGAAAAGTGGTTTTTCAACACTAACACAAGTGCGAAAAGTGGTTTTTCAACACAAACAAGTGCGAAAAGTGTTTTTTCCACACTAATACAAGTGCAAAAGTGGTTTCCTGCACCAACACAAGTGCGTAAAGTGGTTTTTCAACACTAACACAAGTGCAAAAAGTGGTTTTTCAACACTATCACAAGTGCAAAAAGTGTTTTTTCCACACTAATACAAGTGCAAAGGTGGTTTCCTGCACCAACAGAAGTGCGAAAAGTGGTTTTTCAACACTAACACAAGTGCGAAAAGTGGTTTTTCAACACTAACACAAGTGCGAAAAGTGGTTTTTCCACACTAATACAAGTGCAAAAGTGGTTTCCTGCACCAACACCAGTGCGAAATGTGGTTTTTCAACACTAACACAAGTGCGAAAAGTGGTTTTTCAACACTAACACAAGTGCGAAAAGTGGTTTTCCACACTAATATAAGTGCAAAAGTGGTTTCCTGCACCAACACAAGTGCGAAAAGTGGTTTTTCAACACTAACACAAGTGCGAAAAGTGGTTTTTCAACACTATCACAAGTGCAAAAAGTGCTTTTTGCACACTAATACAAGTGCAAAAGTGGTTTCCTGCACCAACACAAGTGCGAAAAGTGGTTTTTCAACACTAACACAAGTGCGAAAAGTGGTTTTTCAACACTAACACAAGTGCGAAAGGTGGTTTTTCAACACTAACACAAGTGCGAAAAGTGGTTTTTCAACACTAACACAAGTGCGAAAAGTGGTTTTTCAACACTAACACAAGTGCGAAAAGTGGTTTTTCAACACTATCACAAGTGCAAAAAGTGTTTTTTCCACACAAATACAAGTGCAAAAGTGGTTTCCTGCACCAACACAAGTGCGAAAAGTGGTTTTTCAACACTAACACAAGTGCGAAAAGTGGTTTTTCAACACTAACACAAGTGCGAAAAGTGGTTTTTCAACACTATCACAAGTGCAAAAAGTGTTTTTTCCGCACTAATACAAGTGCAAAAGTGGTTTCCTGCACCAACACAAGAGCGAAAAGTGGTTTTTCAACTCTAACACAAGTGCGAAAAGTGGTTTTTCAACACTAACACAAGTGCGAAAAGTGGTTTTTCAACACTATCACAAGTGCAAAAATGTTTTTTCCACACTAATACAAGTGCAAAAGTGGTTTCCTGCACCAACACAAGTGCGAAAAGTGGTTTTTCAACACTAACACAAGTGCGAAAAGTGGTTTTTCAACACAAACACAAGTGCGAAAAGTGTTTTTTCCACACTAATACAAGTGCAAAAGTGGTTTCCTGCACCAACACAAGTGCGTAAAGTGGTTTTTCAACACTAACACAAGTGCGAAAAGTGGTTTTTCAACACTATCACAAGTGCAAAAAGTGTTTTTTCCACACTAATACAAGTGCAAAAGTGGTTTCCTGCACCAACAGAAGTGCGAAAAGTGGTTTTTTAACACTAACACAAGTGCGAAAAGTGGTGTTTCAACACTAACACAAGTGCGAAAAGTGGTTTTTCAACACTATCACAAGTGCAAAAGTGTTTTTTCCACACTAATACAAGTGCAAAAGTGGTTTCCTGCACCAACACAAGTGCGAAAAGTGGTTTTTCAACACTAACACAAGTGCGAAAAGTGGTTTTTCAACACAAACAAGTGCGAAAAGTGTTTTTTCCACACTAATACAAGTGCAAAAGTGGTTTCCTGCACCAACACAAGTGCGTAAAGTGGTTTTTCAACACTAACACAAGTGCAAAAAGTGGTTTTTCAACACTATCACAAGTGCAAAAAGTGTTTTTTCCACACTAATACAAGTGCAAGGGTGGTTTCCTGCACCAACAGAAGTGCGAAAAGTGGTTTTTCAATACTAACACAAGTGCGAAAAGTGGTTTTTCAACACTAACACAAGTGCGAAAAGTGGTTTTTCCACACTAATACAAGTGCAAAAGTGGTTTCCTGCACCAACACCAGTGCGAAATGTGGTTTTTCAACACTAACACAAGTGCGAAAAGTGGTTTTTCAACACTAACACAAGTGCGAAAAGTGGTTTTCCACACTAATATAAGTGCAAAAGTGGTTTCCTGCACCAACACAAGTGCGAAAAGTGGTTTTTCAACACAAACACAAGTGCGAAAAGTGGTTTTTCAACACTATCACAAGTGCAAAAAGTGCTTTTTGCACACTAATACAAGTGCAAAAGTGGTTTCCTGCACCAACACAAGTGCGAAAAGTGGTTTTTCAACACTAACACAAGTGCGAAAAGTGGTTTTTCAACACTAACACAAGTGCGAAAGGTGGTTTTTCAACACTAACACAAGTGCGAAAAGTGTTTTTTCCACACTAATACAAGTGCAAAAGTGGTTTCCTGCACCAACACAAGTGCGAAAAGTGGTTTTTCAACACTAACACAAGTGCGAAAAGTGGTTTTTCAACACTAACACAAGTGCGAAAAGTGGTTTTTCAACATTATCACAAGTGCAAAAAGTGTTTTTTCCACACTAATACAAGTGCAAAAGTGGTTTTCCTGCACCAACACAAGTGCGAAAAGTGGTTTTTCAACACTAACACAAGTGAGAAAAGAGGTTTTTCAACACTATCACAAGTGCAAAAAGTGTTTTTTCCACACTAATACAAGTGCAAAAGTGGTTTCCTGCGCCAACACAAGTGCGAAAAGTGGTTTTTCAACACTAACACAAGTGCGAAAAGTGGTTTTTCAACACTAACACAAGTGCGAAAAGTGGTTTTTCAACACTATCACAAGTGCAAAAAGTGTTTTTACCACACTAATACAAGTGCAAAAGTGGTTTCCTGCACCAACACAAGTGCGAAAAGTGGTTTTTCAACACTAACACAAGTGCGAAAAGTGGTTTTTCAACACAAACACAAGTGCGAAAAGTGTTTTTTCCACACTAATACAAGTGCAAAAGTGGTTTCCTGCACCAACACCAGTGCGAAATGTGGTTTTTCAACACTAACACAAGTGCGAAAAGTGGTTTTTCAACACTAACACAAGTGCGAAAAGTGGTTTTTCCACACTAATACAAGTGCAAAAGTGGTTTCCTGCACCAACACAAGTGCGAAAAGTGGTTTTTCAACACTAACACAAGTGCGAAAAGTGGTTTCCTGCACCAACACAAGTGCAAAAAGTGGTTTTTCAACACTAACACAAGTGCGAAAAGTGGTTTTTCAACACTAACACAAATGCGAAAAGTGGTTTTTCAACACTATCACAAGTGCAAAAAGTGTTTTTTCCGCACTAATACAAGTGCAAAAGTGGTTTCCTGCACCAACACAAGAGCGAAAAGTGGTTTTTCAACACTAACACAAGTGCGAAAAGTGGTTTTTCAACACTAACACAAGTGCGAAAAGTGGTTTTTCAACACAAACACAAGTGCGAAAAGTGTTTTTTCCACACTAATACAAGTGCAAAAGTGGTTTCCTGCACCATCACAAGTGCAAAAAGTGGTTTTTCAACACTAACACAAGTGCAAAAAGTGGTTTTTCAACACTAACACAAGTGCGAAAAGTGGTTTTTCAACACTATCACAAGTGCAAAAAGTGTTTTTTCCACACTAATACAAGTGCAAAAGTGGTTTCCTGCACCAACACAAGTGCGAAAAGTGGTTTTTCAACACTAACACAAGTGCGAAAAGTGGTTTTTCAACACTAACACAAGTGCGAAAAGTGGTTTTTCAACACTATCACAAGTGCAAAAAGTGTTTTTTCCACACTAATACAAGTGCAAAAGTGGTTTCCTGCACCAACGCAAGTGCGAAAAGTGGTTTTTCAACACTAACACAAGTGCGAAAAGTGGTTTTTCAACACTAACACAAGGGCAAAAAGTGGTTTTTCAACATTATCACAAGTGCAAAAAGTGTTTTTTCCACACTAATACAAGTGCAAAAGTGGTTTCATGCACCAACACAAGTGCGAAAAGTGGTTTTTCAACACTAACACAAGTGCAAAAAGTGGTTTTTCAACACTAACACAAGTGCGAAAAGTGCTTTTTCAACACTATCACAAGTGCAAAAAGTGCTTTTTCCACACTAATACAAGTGCAAAAGTGGTTTCCTGCACCAACACAAGTGCGAAAAGTGGTTTTTCAACACTAACACAAGTGCGAAAAGTGGTTTTTCAACACAAACACAAGTGCGAAAAGTGTTTTTTCCACACTAATACAAGTGCAAAAGTGGTTTCCTGCACCAACACAAGTGCGAAAAGTGGTTTTTCAACACTAACACAAGTGTGAAAAGTGGTTTTTCAACACTAACACAAGTGCGAAAAGTGGTTTTGCCACACTAATACAAGTGCAAAAGTGGTTTCCTGCACCAACACAAGTGCGAAAAGTGGTTTTTCAACACTAACACAAGTGCGAAAAGTGGTTTTTCCACACTAATACAAGTGCAAAAGTGGTTTCCTGCACCAACACAAGTGCGAAAAGTGGTTTTTCAACACTAACACAAGTGTGAAAAGTGGTTTTTCAACACTAACACAAGTGCGAAAAGTGTTTTTTCCACACTAATACAAGTGCAAAAGTGGTTTCCTGCACCAACACAAGTGCGAAAAGTGGTTTTTCAACACTAACACAAGTGCAAAAAGTGGTTTTTCAACACTAACACAAGTGCGAAAAGTGGTTTTTCCACACTAATACAAGTGCAAAAGTGGTTTCCTGCACCAACACAAGTGCGAAAAGTGGTTTTTCAACACTAACACAAGTGCGAAAAGTGGTTTTTCAACACTAACACAAGTGCGAAAAGTGGTTTTTCAACACTATCACAAGTGCAAAAAGTGTTTTTACCACACTAATACAAGTGCAAAAGTGGTTTCCTGCACCAACACAAGTGCGAAAAGTGGTTTTTCAACACTAACACAAGTGCGAAAAGTGGTTTTTCAACACAAACACAAGTGCGAAAAGTGTTTTTTCCACACTAATACAAGTGCAAAAGTGGTTTCCTGCACCAACACCAGTGCGAAATGTGGTTTTTCAACACTAACACAAGTGCGAAAAGTGGTTTTTCAACACTAACACAAGTGCGAAAAGTGGTTTTTCCACACTAATACAAGTGCAAAAGTGGTTTCCTGCACCAACACAAGTGCGAAAAGTGGTTTTTCAACACTAACACAAGTGCGAAAAGTGGTTTCCTGCACCAACACAAGTGCAAAAAGTGGTTTTTCAACACTAACACAAGTGCGAAAAGTGGTTTTTCAACACTAACACAAATGCGAAAAGTGGTTTTTCAACACTATCACAAGTGCAAAAAGTGTTTTTTCCGCACTAATACAAGTGCAAAAGTGGTTTCCTGCACCAACACAAGAGCGAAAAGTGGTTTTTCAACACTAACACAAGTGCGAAAAGTGGTTTTTCAACACTAACACAAGTGCGAAAAGTGGTTTTTCAACACTAACACAAGTGCGAAAAGTGGTTTTTCAACACAAACACAAGTGCGAAAAGTGTTTTTTCCACACTAATACAAGTGCAAAAGTGGTTTCCTGCACCATCACAAGTGCAAAAAGTGGTTTTTCAACACTAACACAAGTGCAAAAAGTGGTTTTTCAACACTAACACAAGTGCGAAAAGTGGTTTTTCAACACTATCACAAGTGCAAAAAGTGTTTTTTCCACACTAATACAAGTGCAAAAGTGGTTTCCTGCACCAACACAAGTGCGAAAAGTGGTTTTTCAACACTAACACAAGTGCGAAAAGTGGTTTTTCAACACTAACACAAGTGCGAAAAGTGGTTTTTCAACACTATCACAAGTGCAAAAAGTGTTTTTTCCACACTAATACAAGTGCAAAAGTGGTTTCCTGCACCAACACAAGTGCGAAAAGTGGTTTTTCAACACTAACACAAGTGCGAAAAGTGGTTTTTCAACACTAACACAAGTGCGAAAAGTGCTTTTTCAACACTATCACAAGTGCAAAAAGTGCTTTTTCCACACTAATACAAGTGCAAAAGTGGTTTCCTGCACCAACACAAGTGCGAAAAGTGGTTTTTCAACACTAACACAAGTGCGAAAAGTGGTTTTTCAACACAAACACAAGTGCGAAAAGTGTTTTTTCCACACTAATACAAGTGCAAAAGTGGTTTCCTGCACCAACACAAGTGCGAAAAGTGGTTTTTCAACACTAACACAAGTGTGAAAAGTGGTTTTTCAACACTAACACAAGTGCGAAAAGTGGTTTTGCCACACTAATACAAGTGCAAAAGTGGTTTCCTGCACCAACACAAGTGCGAAAAGTGGTTTTTCAACACTAACACAAGTGCGAAAAGTGGTTTTTCCACACTAATACAAGTGCAAAAGTGGTTTCCTGCACCAACACAAGTGCGAAAAGTGGTTTTTCAACACTAACACAAGTGTGAAAAGTGGTTTTTCAACACTAACACAAGTGCGAAAAGTGTTTTTTCCACACTAATACAAGTGCAAAAGTGGTTTCCTGCACCAACACAAGTGCGAAAAGTGGTTTTTCAACACTAACACAAGTGCAAAAAGTGGTTTTTCAACACTAACACAAGTGCGAAAAGTGGTTTTTCCACACTAATACAAGTGCAAAAGTGGTTTCCTGCACCAACACAAGTGCGAAAAGTGGTTTTTCAACACTAACACAAGTGCGAAAAGTGGTTTTTCAACACTAACACAAGTGCGAAAAGTGGTTTTTCAACACTATCACAAGTGCAAAAAGTGTTTTTACCACACTAATACAAGTGCAAAAGTGGTTTCCTGCACCAACACAAGTGCGAAAAGTGGTTTTTCAACACTAACACAAGTGCGAAAAGTGGTTTTTCAACACAAACACAAGTGCGAAAAGTGGTTTTTCAACACAAACACAAGTGCGAAAAGTGTTTTTTCCACACTAATACAAGTGCAAAAGTGGTTTCCTGCACCAACACCAGTGCGAAATGTGGTTTTCAACACTAACACAAGTGCGAAAAGTGGTTTTTCAACACTAACACAAGTGCGAAAAGTGGTTTTTCCACACTAATACAAGTGCAAAAGTGGTTTCCTGCACCAACACAAGTGCGAAAAGTGGTTTTTCAACACTAACACAAGTGCGAAAAGTGGTTTTTCAACACTAACACAAGTGCAAAAACTGCTTTTTGCACACTAATACAAGTGCAAAAGTGGTTTCCTGCACCAACACAAGTGCGAAAAGTGGTTTTTCAACACTAACACAAGTGCGAAAAGTGGTTTTTCAACACTAACACAAGTGCGAAAAGTGGTTTTTCAACACTAACACAAGTGCGAAAAGTGTTTTTTCCACACTAATACAAGTGCAAAAGTGGTTTCCTGCACCAACACAAGTGCGAAAAGTGGTTTTTCAACACTAACACAAGTGCGAAAAGTGGTTTTTCAACCCTAACACAAGTGCGAAAAGTGGTTTTTCAACACTATCATAAGTGCAAAAAGTGTTTTTTCCACACAAATACAAGTGCAAAAGTGGTTTCCTGCACCAACACAAGTGCGAAAAGTGGTTTTTCAACACTAACACAAGTGCGAAAAGTGGTTTTTCAACACTAACACAAATGCGAAAAGTGGTTTTTCAACACTATCACAAGTGCAAAAAGTGTTTTTTCCGCACTAATACAAGTGCAAAAGTGGTTTCCTGCACCAACACAAGAGCGAAAAGTGGTTTTTCAACACTAACACAAGTGCGAAAAGTGGTTTTTCAACACTAACACAAGTGCGAAAAGTGGTTTTTCAACACTATCACAAGTGCAAAAATGTTTTTTCCACACACTAATACAAGTGCAAAAGTGGTTTCCTGCACCAACACAAGTGCGAAAAGTGGTTTTTCAACACTAACACAAGTGCGAAAAGTGGTTTTTCAACACAAACAAGTGCGAAAAGTGTTTTTTCCACACTAATACAAGTGCAAAAGTGGTTTCCTGCACCAACACAAGTGCGTAAAGTGGTTTTTCAACACTAACACAAGTGCAAAAAGTGGTTTTTCAACACTATCACAAGTGCAAAAAGTGTTTTTTCCACACTAATACAAGTGCAAAGGTGGTTTCCTGCACCAACAGAAGTGCGAAAAGTGGTTTTTCAACACTAACACAAGTGCGAAAAGTGGTTTTTCAACACTAACACAAGTGCGAAAAGTGGTTTTTCCACACTAATACAAGTGCAAAAGTGGTTTCCTGCACCAACACCAGTGCGAAATGTGGTTTTTCAACACTAACACAAGTGCGAAAAGTGGTTTTTCAACACTAACACAAGTGCGAAAAGTGGTTTTCCACACTAATATAAGTGCAAAAGTGGTTTCCTGCACCAACACAAGTGCGAAAAGTGGTTTTTCAACACTAACACAAGTGCGAAAAGTGGTTTTTCAACACTATCACAAGTGCAAAAAGTGCTTTTTGCACACTAATACAAGTGCAAAAGTGGTTTCCTGCACCAACACAAGTGCGAAAAGTGGTTTTTCAACACTAACACAAGTGCGAAAAGTGGTTTTTCAACACTAACACAAGTGCGAAAGGTGGTTTTTCACACTAACACAAGTGCGAAAAGTGGTTTTTCAACACTAACACAAGTGCGAAAAGTGGTTTTTCAACACTAACACAAGTGCGAAAAGTGGTTTTTCAACACTATCACAAGTGCAAAAAGTGTTTTTTCCACACAAATACAAGTGCAAAAGTGGTTTCCTGCACCAACACAAGTGCGAAAAGTGGTTTTTCAACACTAACACAAGTGCGAAAAGTGGTTTTTCAACACTAACACAAGTGCGAAAAGTGGTTTTTCAACACTATCACAAGTGCAAAAGTGTTTTTTCCGCACTAATACAAGTGCAAAAGTGGTTTCCTGCACCAACACAAGAGCGAAAAGTGGTTTTTCAACTCTAACACAAGTGCGAAAAGTGGTTTTTCAACACTAACACAAGTGCGAAAAGTGGTTTTTCAACACTATCACAAGTGCAAAAATGTTTTTTCCACACTAATACAAGTGCAAAAGTGGTTTCCTGCACCAACACAAGTGCGAAAAGTGGTTTTTCAACACTAACACAAGTGCGAAAAGTGGTTTTTTCAACACAAACACAAGTGCGAAAAGTGTTTTTTCCACACTAATACAAGTGCAAAAGTGGTTTCCTGCACCAACACAAGTGCGTAAAGTGGTTTTTCAACACTAACACAAGTGCGAAAAGTGGTTTTTCAACACTATCACAAGTGCAAAAAGTGTTTTTTCCACACTAATACAAGTGCAAAAGTGGTTTCCTGCACCAACAGAAGTGCGAAAAGTGGTTTTTTAACACTAACACAAGTGCGAAAAGTGGTGTTTCAACACTAACACAAGTGCGAAAAGTGGTTTTTCAACACTATCACAAGTGCAAAAGTGTTTTTTCCACACTAATACAAGTGCAAAAGTGGTTTCCTGCACCAACACAAGTGCGAAAAGTGGTTTTTCAACACTAACACAAGTGCGAAAAGTGGTTTTACAACACTAACACAAGTGCGAAAAGTGGTTTTTCAACACTATCACAAGTGCAAAAAGTGTTTTTTCCACACTAATACAAGTGCAAAAGTGGTTTCCTGCACCAACACAAGTGCGAAAAGTGGTTTTTCAACACTAACACAAGTGCGAAAAGTGGTTTTTCAACACAAACACAAGTGCGAAAAGTGTTTTTACCACACTAATACAAGTGCAAAAGTGGTTTCCTGCACCATCACAAGTGCGAAAAGTGGTTTTTCAACACTAACACAAGTGCGAAAAGTGGTTTTTCAACACTAACACAAGTGCGAAAAGTGGTTTTTCAACACTATCACAAGTGCAAAAAGTGTTTTTTCCACACTAATACAAGTGCAAAAGTGGTTTCCTGCACCAACACAAGTGCGAAAAGTGGTTTTTCAACACTAACACAAGTGCGAAAAGTGGTTTTTCAACACTAACACAAGTGCGAAAAGTGGTTTTTCAACACTATCACAAGTGCAAAAAGTGTTTTTACCACACTAATACAAGTGCAAAAGTGGTTTCCTGCACCAACACAAGGGCGAAAAGTGTTTTTACCACACTAATACAAGTGCAAAAGTGGTTTCCTGCACCATCACAAGTGCGAAAAGTGGTTTTTCAACACTAACACAAGTGCGAAAAGTGGTTTTTCAACACTAACACAAGTGCGAAAAGTGGTTTTTCAACACTATCACAAGTGCAAAAAGTGTTTTTTCCACACTAATACAAGTGCAAAAGTGGTTTCCTGCACCAACACAAGTGCGAAAAGTGGTTTTTCAACACTAACACAAGTGCGAAAAGTGGTTTTTCAACACTAACACAAGTGCGAAAAGTGGTTTTTCAACACTATCACAAGTGCAAAAAGTGTTTTTACCACACTAATACAAGTGCAAAAGTGGTTTACTGCACCAATACAAGTGCGAAAAGTGGTTTTTCAACACTAACACAAGTGCGAAAAGTGGTTTTTCAACACTAACACAAGTGCGAAAAGTGGTTTTTCAACATTATCACATGTGCAAAAAGTGTTTTTTCCACACTAATACAAGTGCAAAAGTGGTTTCATGCACCAACACAAGTGCGAAAAGTGGTTTTTCAACACTAACACAAGTGCGAAAAGTGGTTTTTCAACACTAACACAAGTGCGAAAAGTGGTTTTTCAACACTATCACAAGTGCAAAAAGTGCTTTTTCCACACTAATACAAGTGCAAAAGTGGTTTCCTGCACCAACACAAGTGTGAAAAGTGGTTTTTCAACACTAACACAAGTGCGAAAAGTGGTTTTTCAACACAAACACAAGTGCGAAAAGTGTTTTTTCCACACTAATACAAGTGCAAAAGTGGTTTCCTGCACCAACACAAGTGCGAAAAGTGGTTTTTCAACACTAACACAAGTGCGAAAAGTGGTTTTTCAACACTTAACACAAGTGCGAAAAGTGGTTTTTCAACACTATCACAAGTGCAAAAAGTGTTTTTACCACACTAATACAAGTGCAAAAGTGGTTTCCTGCACCAACACAAGTGCGAAAAGTGGTTTTTCAACACTAACACAAGTGGGAAAAGTGGTTTTTCAACACAAACACAAGTGCGAAAAGTGTTTTTTCCACACTAATACAAGTGCAAAAGTGGTTTCCTGCACCAACACCAGTGCGAAAATGTGGTTTTTCAACACTAACACAAGTGCGAAAAGTGGTTTTTCAACACTAACACAAGTGCGAAAAGTGGTTTGTCCACACTAATACAAGTGCAAAAGTGGTTTCCTGCACCAACACAAGTGCGAAAAGTGGTTTTTCAACACTAACACAAGTGCGAAAAGTGGTTTTTCAACACTATCACAAGTGCAAAAAGTGCTTTTTGTACACTAATACAAGTGCAAAAGTGGTTTCCTGCACCAACACAAGTGCGAAAAGTGGTTTTTCAACACTAACACAAGTGCGAAAAGTGGTTTTTCAACACTAACACAAGTGCGAAAGGTGGTTTTTCAACACTAACACAAGTGCGAAAAGTGTTTTTTCCACACTAATACAAGTGCAAAAGTGGTTTCCTGCACCAACACAAGTGCGAAAAGTGGTTTTTCAACACTAACACAAGTGCGAAAAGTGGTTTTTCAACACTAACACAAGTGCGAAAAGTGGTTTTTCAACACTATCACAAGTGCAAAAAGTGTTTTTTTCCACACAAATACAAGTGCAAAAGTGGTTTTCCTGCACCAACACAAGTGCAAAAAGTGGTTTTTCAACACTAACACAAGTGCGAAAAGTGGTTTTTCAACACTAACACAAATGCGAAAAGTGGTTTTTCAACACTATCACAAGTGCAAAAAGTGTTTTTTCCGCACTAATACAAGTGCAAAAGTGATTTCCTGCACTAACACAAGGGCGAAAAGTGGTTTTTCAACAATAACACAAGTGCGAAAAGTGGTTTTTCAACACTAACACAAGTGCGAAAAGTGTTTTTCAACACTATCACAAGTCCAAAAAGTGTTTTTTCCACACTAATACAAGTGCAAAAGTGGTTTCCTGTACCAACACAAGTGCGAAAAGTGGTTTTTCAACACTAACACAAGTGCGAAAAGTGGTTTTTCAACACTAACACAAGTGCGAAAAGTGGTTTTTCAACACTATCACAAGTGCAAAAAGTGTTTTTTCCACACTAATACAAGTGCAAAAGTGGTTTCCTGCACCAACACAAGTGCGAAAAGTGGTTTTTCAACACTAACACAAGTGCGAAAAGTGGTTTTTCAACACAAACACAAGTGCGAAAAGTGTTTTTTCCACACTAATACAAGTGCAAAAGTGGTTTCCTGCACCAACACAAGTGCGTAAAGTGGTTTTTCAACACTAACACAAGTGCGAAAAGTGGTTTTTCAACACTATCACAAGTGCAAAAAGTGTTTTTTCCACACTAATACAAGTGCAAAAGTGGTTTCCTGCACCAACACAAGTGCGTAAAGTGGTTTTTCAACACTAACACAAGTGCGAAAAGTGGTTTTTCAACACTATCACAACTGCAAAAAGTGTTTTTTCCACACTAATACAAGTGCAAAAGTGGTTTCCTGCACCAACACAAGTGCGAAAAGTGTTTTTTTAACACTAACACAAGTGCGAAAAGTGGTGTTTCAACACTAACACAAGTGCGAAAAGTGGTTTTTCAACACTATCACAAGTGCAAAAAGTGTTTTTTCCACACTAATACAAGTGCAAAAGTGGTTTCCTGCACCAACACAAGTGCGAAAAGTGGTTTTTCAACACTAACACAAGTGCGAAAAGTGGTTTTTCAACACTAACACAAGTGCGAAAAGTGGTTTTTCAACACAATCACAAGTGCAAAAAGTGTTTTTTCCACACTAATACAAGTGCAAAAGTGGTTTCCTGCACCAACACAAGTGCGAAAAGTGGTTTTTCAACACTAACACAAGTGCGAAAAGTGGTTTTTCAACACAAACACAAGTGCGAAAAGTGTTTTTTCCACACTAATACAAGTGCAAAAGTGGTTTCCTGCACCATCACAAGTGCGAAAAGTGGTTTTTCAACACTAACACAAGTGCGAAAAGTGGTTTTTCAACACTATCACAAGTGCAAAAAGTGTTTTTTTCCACACTAATACAAGTGCAAAAGTGGTTTCCTGCACCAACACAAGTGCGAAAAGTGGTTTTTCAACACTAACACAAGTGCGAAAAGTGTTTTTCAACACTAACACAAGTGCGAAAAGTGGTTTTTCAACACTATCACAAGTGCAAAAAGTGTTTTTTCCACACTAATACAAGTGCAAAAGTGGTTTCCTGCACCAACACAAGTGCAAAAAGTGGTTTTTGAACACTAACACAAGTGCAAAAAGTGGTTTTTCAACACTAACACAAGTGCGAAAAAGTGGTTTTTCAACATTATCACAAGTGCAAAAAGTGTTTTTTCCGCACTAATACAAGTGCAAAAGTGGTTTCCTGCACCAACACAAGTGCGAAAAGTGGTTTTTCAACACTAACACAAGTGCGAAAAAGTGGTTTTTCAACACTAACACAAGTGCGAAAAGTGGTTTTTCAACACTATCACAAGTGCAAAAATGTTTTTTTCCACACTAATACAAGTGCAAAAGTGGTTTCCTGCACCAACACAAGTGCGAAAAGTGGTTTTTCAACACTAACACAAGTGCGAAAAGTGGTTTTTCAACACTAACACAAGTGCGAAAAGTGGTTTTTCAACACAATCACAAGTGCAAAAATGTTTTTTCCACACTAATACAAGTGCAAAAGTGGTTTCCTGCACCAACACAAGTGCGAAAAGTGGTTTTTCAACATTATCACAAGTGCAAAAAGTGTTTTTTCCGCACTAATACAAGTGCAAAAGTGGTTTCCTGCACCAACAGAAGTGCGAAAAGTGGTTTTTCAATACTAACACAAGTGCGAAAAGTGGTTTTTCAACACTAACACAAGTGCGAAAAGTGGTTTTTCCACACTAATACAAGTGCAAAAGTGGTTTCCTGCACCAACACCAGTGCGAAATGTGGTTTTTCAACACTAACACAAGTGCGAAAAGTGGTTTTTCAACACTAACACAAGTGCGAAAAGTGGTTTTCCACACTAATATAAGTGCAAAAGTGGTTTCCTGCACCAACACAAGTGCGAAAAGTGGTTTTTCAACACTAACACAAGTGCGAAAAGTGGTTTTTCAACACTATCACAAGTGCAAAAAGTGCTTTTTGCACACTAATACAAGTGCAAAAGTGGTTTCCTGCACCAACACAAGTGCGAAAAGTGGTTTTTCAACACTAACACAAGTGCGAAAAGTGGTTTTTCAACACTAACACAAGTGCGAAAGGTGGTTTTTCAACACTAACACAAGTGCGAAAAGTGTTTTTTCCACACTAATACAAGTGCAAAAGTGGTTTCCTGCACCAACACAAGTGCGAAAAGTGGTTTTTCAACACTAACACAAGTGCGAAAAGTGGTTTTTCAACACTAACACAAGTGCGAAAAGTGGTTTTTCAACATTATCACAAGTGCAAAAAGTGTTTTTTCCACACTAATACAAGTGCAAAAGTGGTTTTCCTGCACCAACACAAGTGCGAAAAGTGGTTTTTCAACACTAACACAAGTGAGAAAAGAGGTTTTTCAACACTATCACAAGTGCAAAAAGTGTTTTTTCCACACTAATACAAGTGCAAAAGTGGTTTCCTGCGCCAACACAAGTGCGAAAAGTGGTTTTTCAACACTAACACAAGTGCGAAAAGTGGTTTTTCAACACTAACACAAGTGCGAAAAGTGGTTTTTCAACACTATCACAAGTGCAAAAAGTGTTTTTACCACACTAATACAAGTGCAAAAGTGGTTTCCTGCACCAACACAAGTGCGAAAAGTGGTTTTTCAACACTAACACAAGTGCGAAAAGTGGTTTTTCAACACAAACACAAGTGCGAAAAGTGTTTTTTCCACACTAATACAAGTGCAAAAGTGGTTTCCTGCACCAACACCAGTGCGAAATGTGGTTTTTCAACACTAACACAAGTGCGAAAAGTGGTTTTTCAACACTAACACAAGTGCGAAAAGTGGTTTTTCCACACTAATACAAGTGCAAAAGTGGTTTCCTGCACCAACACAAGTGCGAAAAGTGGTTTTTCAACACTAACACAAGTGCGAAAAGTGGTTTCCTGCACCAACACAAGTGCAAAAAGTGGTTTTTCAACACTAACACAAGTGCGAAAAGTGGTTTTTCAACACTAACACAAATGCGAAAAGTGGTTTTTCAACACTATCACAAGTGCAAAAAGTGTTTTTTCCGCACTAATACAAGTGCAAAAGTGGTTTCCTGCACCAACACAAGAGCGAAAAGTGGTTTTTCAACACTAACACAAGTGCGAAAAGTGGTTTTTCAACACTAACACAAGTGCGAAAAGTGGTTTTTCAACACTAACACAAGTGCGAAAAGTGGTTTTTCAACACAAACACAAGTGCGAAAAGTGTTTTTTCCACACTAATACAAGTGCAAAAGTGGTTTCCTGCACCATCACAAGTGCAAAAAGTGGTTTTTCAACACTAACACAAGTGCAAAAAGTGGTTTTTCAACACTAACACAAGTGCGAAAAGTGGTTTTTCAACAC
The DNA here is from genome assembly GCF_964187855.1 of Myxine glutinosa. Lineage (NCBI taxonomy): Eukaryota > Metazoa > Chordata > Myxini > Myxiniformes > Myxinidae > Myxine > Myxine glutinosa. The sequence goes on from NC_136266.1 coordinate 17,651, forward strand.
TATCACAAGTGCAAAAAGTGTTTTTTCCACACTAATACAAGTGCAAAAGTGGTTTCCTGCACCAACACAAGTGCGAAAAGTGGTTTTTCAACACTAACACAAGTGCGAAAAGTGGTTTTTCAACACTAACACAAGTGCGAAAAGTGGTTTTTCAACACTATCACAAGTGCAAAAAGTGTTTTTTCCACACTAATACAAGTGCAAAAGTGGTTTCCTGCACCAACGCAAGTGCGAAAAGTGGTTTTTCAACACTAACACAAGTGCGAAAAGTGGTTTTTCAACACTAACACAAGGGCAAAAAGTGGTTTTTCAACATTATCACAAGTGCAAAAAGTGTTTTTTCCACACTAATACAAGTGCAAAAGTGGTTTCATGCACCAACACAAGTGCGAAAAGTGGTTTTTCAACACTAACACAAGTGCAAAAAGTGGTTTTTCAACACTAACACAAGTGCGAAAAGTGCTTTTTCAACACTATCACAAGTGCAAAAAGTGCTTTTTCCACACTAATACAAGTGCAAAAGTGGTTTCCTGCACCAACACAAGTGCGAAAAGTGGTTTTTCAACACTAACACAAGTGCGAAAAGTGGTTTTTCAACACAAACACAAGTGCGAAAAGTGTTTTTTCCACACTAATACAAGTGCAAAAGTGGTTTCCTGCACCAACACAAGTGCGAAAAGTGGTTTTTCAACACTAACACAAGTGTGAAAAGTGGTTTTTCAACACTAACACAAGTGCGAAAAGTGGTTTTGCCACTCTAATACAAGTGCAAAAGTGGTTTCCTGCACCAACACAAGTGCGAAAAGTGGTTTTTCAACACTAACACAAGTGCGAAAAGTGGTTTTTCCACACTAATACAAGTGCAAAAGTGGTTTCCTGCACCAACACAAGTGCGAAAAGTGGTTTTTCAACACTAACACAAGTGTGAAAAGTGGTTTTTCAACACTAACACAAGTGCGAAAAGTGTTTTTTCCACACTAATACAAGTGCAAAAGTGGTTTCCTGCACCAACACAAGTGCGAAAAGTGGTTTTTCAACACTAACACAAGCGCAAAAAGTGGTTTTTCAACACTAACACAAGTGCGAAAAGTGGTTTTTCCACACTAATACAAGTGCAAAAGTGGTTTCCTGCACCAACACAAGTGCGAAAAGTGGTTTTTCAACACTAACACAAGTGCGAAAAGTGGTTTTTCAACACTAACACAAGTGCGAAAAGTGGTTTTTCAACACTATCACAAGTGCAAAAAGTGTTTTTACCACACTAATACAAGTGCAAAAGTGGTTTCCTGCACCAACACAAGTGCGAAAAGTGGTTTTTCAACACTAACACAAGTGCGAAAAGTGGTTTTTCAACACAAACACAAGTGCGAAAAGTGTTTTTTCCACACTAATACAAGTGCAAAAGTGGTTTCCTGCACCAACACCAGTGCGAAATGTGGTTTTTCAACACTAACACAAGTGCGAAAAGTGGTTTTTCAACACTAACACAAGTGCGAAAAGTGGTTTTTCCACACTAATACAAGTGCAAAAGTGGTTTCCTGCACCAACACAAGTGCGAAAAGTGGTTTTTCAACACTAACACAAGTGCGAAAAGTGGTTTCCTGCACCAACACAAGTGCAAAAAGTGGTTTTTCAACACTAACACAAGTGCGAAAAGTGGTTTTTCAACACTAACACAAATGCGAAAAGTGGTTTTTCAACACTATCACAAGTGCAAAAAGTGTTTTTTCCGCACTAATACAAGTGCAAAAGTGGTTTCCTGCACCAACACAAGAGCGAAAAGTGGTTTTTCAACACTAACACAAGTGCGAAAAGTGGTTTTTCAACACTAACACAAGTGCGAAAAGTGGTTTTTCAACACTAACACAAGTGCGAAAAGTGGTTTTTCAACACAAACACAAGTGCGAAAAGTGTTTTTTCCACACTAATACAAGTGCAAAAGTGGTTTCCTGCACCATCACAAGTGCAAAAAGTGGTTTTTCAACACTAACACAAGTGCAAAAAGTGGTTTTTCAACACTAACACAAGTGCGAAAAGTGGTTTTTCAACACTATCACAAGTGCAAAAAGTGTTTTTTCCACACTAATACAAGTGCAAAAGTGGTTTCCTGCACCAACACAAGTGCGAAAAGTGGTTTTTCAACACTAACACAAGTGCGAAAAGTGGTTTTTCAACACTAACACAAGTGCGAAAAGTGGTTTTTCAACACTATCACAAGTGCAAAAAGTGTTTTTTCCACACTAATACAAGTGCAAAAGTGGTTTCCTGCACCAACACAAGTGCGAAAAGTGGTTTTTCAACACTAACACAAGTGCGAAAAGTGGTTTTTCAACACTAACACAAGTGCGAAAAGTGCTTTTTCAACACTATCACAAGTGCAAAAAGTGCTTTTTCCACACTAATACAAGTGCAAAAGTGGTTTCCTGCACCAACACAAGTGCGAAAAGTGGTTTTTCAACACTAACACAAGTGCGAAAAGTGGTTTTTCAACACAAACACAAGTGCGAAAAGTGTTTTTTCCACACTAATACAAGTGCAAAAGTGGTTTCCTGCACCAACACAAGTGCGAAAAGTGGTTTTTCAACACTAACACAAGTGTGAAAAGTGGTTTTTCAACACTAACACAAGTGCGAAAAGTGGTTTTGCCACACTAATACAAGTGCAAAAGTGGTTTCCTGCACCAACACAAGTGCGAAAAGTGGTTTTTCAACACTAACACAAGTGCGAAAAGTGGTTTTTCCACACTAATACAAGTGCAAAAGTGGTTTCCTGCACCAACACAAGTGCGAAAAGTGGTTTTTCAACACTAACACAGGTGTGAAAAGTGGTTTTTCAACACTAACACAAGTGCGAAAAGTGTTTTTTCCACACTAATACAAGTGCAAAAGTGGTTTCCTGCACCAACACAAGTGCGAAAAGTGGTTTTTCAACACTAACACAAGTGCAAAAAGTGGTTTTTCAACACTAACACAAGTGCGAAAAGTGGTTTTTCCACACTAATACAAGTGCAAAAGTGGTTTCCTGCACCAACACAAGTGCGAAAAGTGGTTTTTCAACACTAACACAAGTGCGAAAAGTGGTTTTTCAACACTAACACAAGTGCGAAAAGTGGTTTTTCAACACTATCACAAGTGCAAAAAGTGTTTTTACCACACTAATACAAGTGCAAAAGTGGTTTCCTGCACCAACACAAGTGCGAAAAGTGGTTTTTCAACACTAACACAAGTGCGAAAAGTGGTTTTTCAACACAAACACAAGTGCGAAAAGTGTTTTTTCCACACTAATACAAGTGCAAAAGTGGTTTCCTGCACCAACACCAGTGCGAAATGTGGTTTTTCAACACTAACACAAGTGCGAAAAGTGGTTTTTCAACACTAACACAAGTGCGAAAAGTGGTTTTTCCACACTAATACAAGTGCAAAAGTGGTTTCCTGCACCAACACAAGTGCGAAAAGTGGTTTTTCAACACTAACACAAGTGCGAAAAGTGGTTTTTCAACACTAACACAAGTGCAAAAACTGCTTTTTGCACACTAATACAAGTGCAAAAGTGGTTTCCTGCACCAACACAAGTGCGAAAAGTGGTTTTTCAACACTAACACAAGTGCGAAAAGTGGTTTTTCAACACTAACACAAGTGCGAAAAGTGGTTTTTCAACACTAACACAAGTGCGAAAAGTGTTTTTTCCACACTAATACAAGTGCAAAAGTGGTTTCCTGCACCAACACAAGTGCGAAAAGTGGTTTTTCAACACTAACACAAGTGCGAAAAGTGGTTTTTCAACCCTAACACAAGTGCGAAAAGTGGTTTTTCAACACTATCATAAGTGCAAAAAGTGTTTTTTCCACACAAATACAAGTGCAAAAGTGGTTTCCTGCACCAACACAAGTGCGAAAAGTGGTTTTTCAACACTAACACAAGTGCGAAAAGTGGTTTTTCAACACTAACACAAATGCGAAAAGTGGTTTTTCAACACTATCACAAGTGCAAAAAGTGTTTTTTCCGCACTAATACAAGTGCAAAAGTGGTTTCCTGCACCAACACAAGAGCGAAAAGTGGTTTTTCAACACTAACACAAGTGCGAAAAGTGGTTTTTCAACACTAACACAAGTGCGAAAAGTGGTTTTTCAACACTATCACAAGTGCAAAAATGTTTTTTCCACACTAATACAAGTGCAAAAGTGGTTTCCTGCACCAACACAAGTGCGAAAAGTGGTTTTTCAACACTAACACAAGTGCGAAAAGTGGTTTTTCAACACAAACAAGTGCGAAAAGTGTTTTTTCCACACTAATACAAGTGCAAAAGTGGTTTCCTGCACCAACACAAGTGCGTAAAGTGGTTTTTCAACACTAACACAAGTGCAAAAAGTGGTTTTTCAACACTATCACAAGTGCAAAAAGTGTTTTTTCCACACTAATACAAGTGCAAAGGTGGTTTCCTGCACCAACAGAAGTGCGAAAAGTGGTTTTTCAACACTAACACAAGTGCGAAAAGTGGTTTTTCAACACTAACACAAGTGCGAAAAGTGGTTTTTCCACACTAATACAAGTGCAAAAGTGGTTTCCTGCACCAACACCAGTGCGAAATGTGGTTTTTCAACACTAACACAAGTGCGAAAAGTGGTTTTTCAACACTAACACAAGTGCGAAAAGTGGTTTTCCACACTAATATAAGTGCAAAAGTGGTTTCCTGCACCAACACAAGTGCGAAAAGTGGTTTTTCAACACTAACACAAGTGCGAAAAGTGGTTTTTCAACACTATCACAAGTGCAAAAAGTGCTTTTTGCACACTAATACAAGTGCAAAAGTGGTTTCCTGCACCAACACAAGTGCGAAAAGTGGTTTTTCAACACTAACACAAGTGCGAAAAGTGGTTTTTCAACACTAACACAAGTGCGAAAGGTGGTTTTTCAACACTAACACAAGTGCGAAAAGTGGTTTTTCAACACTAACACAAGTGCGAAAAGTGGTTTTTCAACACTAACACAAGTGCGAAAAGTGGTTTTTCAACACTATCACAAGTGCAAAAAGTGTTTTTTCCACACAAATACAAGTGCAAAAGTGGTTTCCTGCACCAACACAAGTGCGAAAAGTGGTTTTTCAACACTAACACAAGTGCGAAAAGTGGTTTTTCAACACTAACACAAGTGCGAAAAGTGGTTTTTCAACACTATCACAAGTGCAAAAAGTGTTTTTTCCGCACTAATACAAGTGCAAAAGTGGTTTCCTGCACCAACACAAGAGCGAAAAGTGGTTTTTCAACTCTAACACAAGTGCGAAAAGTGGTTTTTCAACACTAACACAAGTGCGAAAAGTGGTTTTTCAACACTATCACAAGTGCAAAAATGTTTTTTCCACACTAATACAAGTGCAAAAGTGGTTTCCTGCACCAACACAAGTGCGAAAAGTGGTTTTTCAACACTAACACAAGTGCGAAAAGTGGTTTTTCAACACAAACACAAGTGCGAAAAGTGTTTTTTCCACACTAATACAAGTGCAAAAGTGGTTTCCTGCACCAACACAAGTGCGTAAAGTGGTTTTTCAACACTAACACAAGTGCGAAAAGTGGTTTTTCAACACTATCACAAGTGCAAAAAGTGTTTTTTCCACACTAATACAAGTGCAAAAGTGGTTTCCTGCACCAACAGAAGTGCGAAAAGTGGTTTTTTAACACTAACACAAGTGCGAAAAGTGGTGTTTCAACACTAACACAAGTGCGAAAAGTGGTTTTTCAACACTATCACAAGTGCAAAAGTGTTTTTTCCACACTAATACAAGTGCAAAAGTGGTTTCCTGCACCAACACAAGTGCGAAAAGTGGTTTTTCAACACTAACACAAGTGCGAAAAGTGGTTTTTCAACACAAACAAGTGCGAAAAGTGTTTTTTCCACACTAATACAAGTGCAAAAGTGGTTTCCTGCACCAACACAAGTGCGTAAAGTGGTTTTTCAACACTAACACAAGTGCAAAAAGTGGTTTTTCAACACTATCACAAGTGCAAAAAGTGTTTTTTCCACACTAATACAAGTGCAAGGGTGGTTTCCTGCACCAACAGAAGTGCGAAAAGTGGTTTTTCAATACTAACACAAGTGCGAAAAGTGGTTTTTCAACACTAACACAAGTGCGAAAAGTGGTTTTTCCACACTAATACAAGTGCAAAAGTGGTTTCCTGCACCAACACCAGTGCGAAATGTGGTTTTTCAACACTAACACAAGTGCGAAAAGTGGTTTTTCAACACTAACACAAGTGCGAAAAGTGGTTTTCCACACTAATATAAGTGCAAAAGTGGTTTCCTGCACCAACACAAGTGCGAAAAGTGGTTTTTCAACACAAACACAAGTGCGAAAAGTGGTTTTTCAACACTATCACAAGTGCAAAAAGTGCTTTTTGCACACTAATACAAGTGCAAAAGTGGTTTCCTGCACCAACACAAGTGCGAAAAGTGGTTTTTCAACACTAACACAAGTGCGAAAAGTGGTTTTTCAACACTAACACAAGTGCGAAAGGTGGTTTTTCAACACTAACACAAGTGCGAAAAGTGTTTTTTCCACACTAATACAAGTGCAAAAGTGGTTTCCTGCACCAACACAAGTGCGAAAAGTGGTTTTTCAACACTAACACAAGTGCGAAAAGTGGTTTTTCAACACTAACACAAGTGCGAAAAGTGGTTTTTCAACATTATCACAAGTGCAAAAAGTGTTTTTTCCACACTAATACAAGTGCAAAAGTGGTTTTCCTGCACCAACACAAGTGCGAAAAGTGGTTTTTCAACACTAACACAAGTGAGAAAAGAGGTTTTTCAACACTATCACAAGTGCAAAAAGTGTTTTTTCCACACTAATACAAGTGCAAAAGTGGTTTCCTGCGCCAACACAAGTGCGAAAAGTGGTTTTTCAACACTAACACAAGTGCGAAAAGTGGTTTTTCAACACTAACACAAGTGCGAAAAGTGGTTTTTCAACACTATCACAAGTGCAAAAAGTGTTTTTACCACACTAATACAAGTGCAAAAGTGGTTTCCTGCACCAACACAAGTGCGAAAAGTGGTTTTTCAACACTAACACAAGTGCGAAAAGTGGTTTTTCAACACAAACACAAGTGCGAAAAGTGTTTTTTCCACACTAATACAAGTGCAAAAGTGGTTTCCTGCACCAACACCAGTGCGAAATGTGGTTTTTCAACACTAACACAAGTGCGAAAAGTGGTTTTTCAACACTAACACAAGTGCGAAAAGTGGTTTTTCCACACTAATACAAGTGCAAAAGTGGTTTCCTGCACCAACACAAGTGCGAAAAGTGGTTTTTCAACACTAACACAAGTGCGAAAAGTGGTTTCCTGCACCAACACAAGTGCAAAAAGTGGTTTTTCAACACTAACACAAGTGCGAAAAGTGGTTTTTCAACACTAACACAAATGCGAAAAGTGGTTTTTCAACACTATCACAAGTGCAAAAAGTGTTTTTTCCGCACTAATACAAGTGCAAAAGTGGTTTCCTGCACCAACACAAGAGCGAAAAGTGGTTTTTCAACACTAACACAAGTGCGAAAAGTGGTTTTTCAACACTAACACAAGTGCGAAAAGTGGTTTTTCAACACAAACACAAGTGCGAAAAGTGTTTTTTCCACACTAATACAAGTGCAAAAGTGGTTTCCTGCACCATCACAAGTGCAAAAAGTGGTTTTTCAACACTAACACAAGTGCAAAAAGTGGTTTTTCAACACTAACACAAGTGCGAAAAGTGGTTTTTCAACACTATCACAAGTGCAAAAAGTGTTTTTTCCACACTAATACAAGTGCAAAAGTGGTTTCCTGCACCAACACAAGTGCGAAAAGTGGTTTTTCAACACTAACACAAGTGCGAAAAGTGGTTTTTCAACACTAACACAAGTGCGAAAAGTGGTTTTTCAACACTATCACAAGTGCAAAAAGTGTTTTTTCCACACTAATACAAGTGCAAAAGTGGTTTCCTGCACCAACGCAAGTGCGAAAAGTGGTTTTTCAACACTAACACAAGTGCGAAAAGTGGTTTTTCAACACTAACACAAGGGCAAAAAGTGGTTTTTCAACATTATCACAAGTGCAAAAAGTGTTTTTTCCACACTAATACAAGTGCAAAAGTGGTTTCATGCACCAACACAAGTGCGAAAAGTGGTTTTTCAACACTAACACAAGTGCAAAAAGTGGTTTTTCAACACTAACACAAGTGCGAAAAGTGCTTTTTCAACACTATCACAAGTGCAAAAAGTGCTTTTTCCACACTAATACAAGTGCAAAAGTGGTTTCCTGCACCAACACAAGTGCGAAAAGTGGTTTTTCAACACTAACACAAGTGCGAAAAGTGGTTTTTCAACACAAACACAAGTGCGAAAAGTGTTTTTTCCACACTAATACAAGTGCAAAAGTGGTTTCCTGCACCAACACAAGTGCGAAAAGTGGTTTTTCAACACTAACACAAGTGTGAAAAGTGGTTTTTCAACACTAACACAAGTGCGAAAAGTGGTTTTGCCACACTAATACAAGTGCAAAAGTGGTTTCCTGCACCAACACAAGTGCGAAAAGTGGTTTTTCAACACTAACACAAGTGCGAAAAGTGGTTTTTCCACACTAATACAAGTGCAAAAGTGGTTTCCTGCACCAACACAAGTGCGAAAAGTGGTTTTTCAACACTAACACAAGTGTGAAAAGTGGTTTTTCAACACTAACACAAGTGCGAAAAGTGTTTTTTCCACACTAATACAAGTGCAAAAGTGGTTTCCTGCACCAACACAAGTGCGAAAAGTGGTTTTTCAACACTAACACAAGTGCAAAAAGTGGTTTTTCAACACTAACACAAGTGCGAAAAGTGGTTTTTCCACACTAATACAAGTGCAAAAGTGGTTTCCTGCACCAACACAAGTGCGAAAAGTGGTTTTTCAACACTAACACAAGTGCGAAAAGTGGTTTTTCAACACTAACACAAGTGCGAAAAGTGGTTTTTCAACACTATCACAAGTGCAAAAAGTGTTTTTACCACACTAATACAAGTGCAAAAGTGGTTTCCTGCACCAACACAAGTGCGAAAAGTGGTTTTTCAACACTAACACAAGTGCGAAAAGTGGTTTTTCAACACAAACACAAGTGCGAAAAGTGTTTTTTCCACACTAATACAAGTGCAAAAGTGGTTTCCTGCACCAACACCAGTGCGAAATGTGGTTTTTCAACACTAACACAAGTGCGAAAAGTGGTTTTTCAACACTAACACAAGTGCGAAAAGTGGTTTTTCCACACTAATACAAGTGCAAAAGTGGTTTCCTGCACCAACACAAGTGCGAAAAGTGGTTTTTCAACACTAACACAAGTGCGAAAAGTGGTTTCCTGCACCAACACAAGTGCAAAAAGTGGTTTTTCAACACTAACACAAGTGCGAAAAGTGGTTTTTCAACACTAACACAAATGCGAAAAGTGGTTTTTCAACACTATCACAAGTGCAAAAAGTGTTTTTTCCGCACTAATACAAGTGCAAAAGTGGTTTCCTGCACCAACACAAGAGCGAAAAGTGGTTTTTCAACACTAACACAAGTGCGAAAAGTGGTTTTTCAACACTAACACAAGTGCGAAAAGTGGTTTTTCAACACTAACACAAGTGCGAAAAGTGGTTTTTCAACACAAACACAAGTGCGAAAAGTGTTTTTTCCACACTAATACAAGTGCAAAAGTGGTTTCCTGCACCATCACAAGTGCAAAAAGTGGTTTTTCAACACTAACACAAGTGCAAAAAGTGGTTTTTCAACACTAACACAAGTGCGAAAAGTGGTTTTTCAACACTATCACAAGTGCAAAAAGTGTTTTTTCCACACTAATACAAGTGCAAAAGTGGTTTCCTGCACCAACACAAGTGCGAAAAGTGGTTTTTCAACACTAACACAAGTGCGAAAAGTGGTTTTTCAACACTAACACAAGTGCGAAAAGTGGTTTTTCAACACTATCACAAGTGCAAAAAGTGTTTTTTCCACACTAATACAAGTGCAAAAGTGGTTTCCTGCACCAACACAAGTGCGAAAAGTGGTTTTTCAACACTAACACAAGTGCGAAAAGTGGTTTTTCAACACTAACACAAGTGCGAAAAGTGCTTTTTCAACACTATCACAAGTGCAAAAAGTGCTTTTTCCACACTAATACAAGTGCAAAAGTGGTTTCCTGCACCAACACAAGTGCGAAAAGTGGTTTTTCAACACTAACACAAGTGCGAAAAGTGGTTTTTCAACACAAACACAAGTGCGAAAAGTGTTTTTTCCACACTAATACAAGTGCAAAAGTGGTTTCCTGCACCAACACAAGTGCGAAAAGTGGTTTTTCAACACTAACACAAGTGTGAAAAGTGGTTTTTCAACACTAACACAAGTGCGAAAAGTGGTTTTGCCACACTAATACAAGTGCAAAAGTGGTTTCCTGCACCAACACAAGTGCGAAAAGTGGTTTTTCAACACTAACACAAGTGCGAAAAGTGGTTTTTCCACACTAATACAAGTGCAAAAGTGGTTTCCTGCACCAACACAAGTGCGAAAAGTGGTTTTTCAACACTAACACAAGTGTGAAAAGTGGTTTTTCAACACTAACACAAGTGCGAAAAGTGTTTTTTCCACACTAATACAAGTGCAAAAGTGGTTTCCTGCACCAACACAAGTGCGAAAAGTGGTTTTTCAACACTAACACAAGTGCAAAAAGTGGTTTTTCAACACTAACACAAGTGCGAAAAGTGGTTTTTCCACACTAATACAAGTGCAAAAGTGGTTTCCTGCACCAACACAAGTGCGAAAAGTGGTTTTTCAACACTAACACAAGTGCGAAAAGTGGTTTTTCAACACTAACACAAGTGCGAAAAGTGGTTTTTCAACACTATCACAAGTGCAAAAAGTGTTTTTACCACACTAATACAAGTGCAAAAGTGGTTTCCTGCACCAACACAAGTGCGAAAAGTGGTTTTTCAACACTAACACAAGTGCGAAAAGTGGTTTTTCAACACAAACACAAGTGCGAAAAGTGGTTTTTCAACACAAACACAAGTGCGAAAAGTGTTTTTTCCACACTAATACAAGTGCAAAAGTGGTTTCCTGCACCAACACCAGTGCGAAATGTGGTTTTCAACACTAACACAAGTGCGAAAAGTGGTTTTTCAACACTAACACAAGTGCGAAAAGTGGTTTTTCCACACTAATACAAGTGCAAAAGTGGTTTCCTGCACCAACACAAGTGCGAAAAGTGGTTTTTCAACACTAACACAAGTGCGAAAAGTGGTTTTTCAACACTAACACAAGTGCAAAAACTGCTTTTTGCACACTAATACAAGTGCAAAAGTGGTTTCCTGCACCAACACAAGTGCGAAAAGTGGTTTTTCAACACTAACACAAGTGCGAAAAGTGGTTTTTCAACACTAACACAAGTGCGAAAAGTGGTTTTTCAACACTAACACAAGTGCGAAAAGTGTTTTTTCCACACTAATACAAGTGCAAAAGTGGTTTCCTGCACCAACACAAGTGCGAAAAGTGGTTTTTCAACACTAACACAAGTGCGAAAAGTGGTTTTTCAACCCTAACACAAGTGCGAAAAGTGGTTTTTCAACACTATCATAAGTGCAAAAAGTGTTTTTTCCACACAAATACAAGTGCAAAAGTGGTTTCCTGCACCAACACAAGTGCGAAAAGTGGTTTTTCAACACTAACACAAGTGCGAAAAGTGGTTTTTCAACACTAACACAAATGCGAAAAGTGGTTTTTCAACACTATCACAAGTGCAAAAAGTGTTTTTTCCGCACTAATACAAGTGCAAAAGTGGTTTCCTGCACCAACACAAGAGCGAAAAGTGGTTTTTCAACACTAACACAAGTGCGAAAAGTGGTTTTTCAACACTAACACAAGTGCGAAAAGTGGTTTTTCAACACTATCACAAGTGCAAAAATGTTTTTTCCACACTAATACAAGTGCAAAAGTGGTTTCCTGCACCAACACAAGTGCGAAAAGTGGTTTTTCAACACTAACACAAGTGCGAAAAGTGGTTTTTCAACACAAACAAGTGCGAAAAGTGTTTTTTCCACACTAATACAAGTGCAAAAGTGGTTTCCTGCACCAACACAAGTGCGTAAAGTGGTTTTTCAACACTAACACAAGTGCAAAAAGTGGTTTTTCAACACTATCACAAGTGCAAAAAGTGTTTTTTCCACACTAATACAAGTGCAAAGGTGGTTTCCTGCACCAACAGAAGTGCGAAAAGTGGTTTTTCAACACTAACACAAGTGCGAAAAGTGGTTTTTCAACACTAACACAAGTGCGAAAAGTGGTTTTTCCACACTAATACAAGTGCAAAAGTGGTTTCCTGCACCAACACCAGTGCGAAATGTGGTTTTTCAACACTAACACAAGTGCGAAAAGTGGTTTTTCAACACTAACACAAGTGCGAAAAGTGGTTTTCCACACTAATATAAGTGCAAAAGTGGTTTCCTGCACCAACACAAGTGCGAAAAGTGGTTTTTCAACACTAACACAAGTGCGAAAAGTGGTTTTTCAACACTATCACAAGTGCAAAAAGTGCTTTTTGCACAGTAATACAAGTGCAAAAGTGGTTTCCTGCACCAACACAAGTGCGAAAAGTGGTTTTTCAACACTAACACAAGTGCGAAAAGTGGTTTTTCAACACTAACACAAGTGCGAAAGGTGGTTTTTCAACACTAACACAAGTGTGAAAAGTGGTTTTTCAACACTAACACAAGTGCGAAAAGTGTTTTTTCCACACTAATACAAGTGCAAAAGTGGTTTCCTGCACCAACACAAGTGCGAAAAGTGGTTTTTCAACACTAACACAAGTGCAAAAAGTGGTTTTTCAACACTAACACAAGTGCGAAAAGTGGTTTTTCCACACTAATACAAGTGCAAAAGTGGTTTCCTGCACCAACACAAGTGCGAAAAGTGGTTTTTCAACACTAACACAAGTGCGAAAAGTGGTTTTTCAACACTAACACAAGTGCGAAAAGTGGTTTTTCAACACTATCACAAGTGCAAAAAGTGTTTTTACCACACTAATACAAGTGCAAAAGTGGTTTCCTGCACCAACACAAGTGCGAAAAGTGGTTTTTCAACACTAACACAAGTGCGAAAAGTGGTTTTTCAACACAAACACAAGTGCGAAAAGTGTTTTTTCCACACTAATACAAGTGCAAAAGTGGTTTCCTGCACCAACACCAGTGCGAAATGTGGTTTTTCAACACTAACACAAGTGCGAAAAGTGGTTTTTCAACACTAACACAAGTGCGAAAAGTGGTTTTTCCACACTAATACAAGTGCAAAAGTGGTTTCCTGCACCAACACAAGTGCGAAAAGTGGTTTTTCAACACTAACACAAGTGCGAAAAGTGGTTTCCTGCACCAACACAAGTGCAAAAAGTGGTTTTTCAACACTAACACAAGTGCGAAAAGTGGTTTTTCAACACTAACACAAATGCGAAAAGTGGTTTTTCAACACTATCACAAGTGCAAAAAGTGTTTTTTCCGCACTAATACAAGTGCAAAAGTGGTTTCCTGCACCAACACAAGAGCGAAAAGTGGTTTTTCAACACTAACACAAGTGCGAAAAGTGGTTTTTCAACACTAACACAAGTGCGAAAAGTGGTTTTTCAACACTAACACAAGTGCGAAAAGTGGTTTTTCAACACAAACACAAGTGCGAAAAGTGTTTTTTCCACACTAATACAAGTGCAAAAGTGGTTTCCTGCACCATCACAAGTGCAAAAAGTGGTTTTTCAACACTAACACAAGTGCAAAAAGTGGTTTTTCAACACTAACACAAGTGCGAAAAGTGGTTTTTCAACACTATCACAAGTGCAAAAAGTGTTTTTTCCACACTAATACAAGTGCAAAAGTGGTTTCCTGCACCAACACAAGTGCGAAAAGTGGTTTTTCAACACTAACACAAGTGCGAAAAGTGGTTTTTCAACACTAACACAAGTGCGAAAAGTGGTTTTTCAACACTATCACAAGTGCAAAAAGTGTTTTTTCCACACTAATACAAGTGCAAAAGTGGTTTCCTGCACCAACACAAGTGCGAAAAGTGGTTTTTCAACACTAACACAAGTGCGAAAAGTGGTTTTTCAACACTAACACAAGTGCGAAAAGTGCTTTTTCAACACTATCACAAGTGCAAAAAGTGCTTTTTCCACACTAATACAAGTGCAAAAGTGGTTTCCTGCACCAACACAAGTGCGAAAAGTGGTTTTTCAACACTAACACAAGTGCGAAAAGTGGTTTTTCAACACAAACACAAGTGCGAAAAGTGTTTTTTCCACACTAATACAAGTGCAAAAGTGGTTTCCTGCACCAACACAAGTGCGAAAAGTGGTTTTTCAACACTAACACAAGTGTGAAAAGTGGTTTTTCAACACTAACACAAGTGCGAAAAGTGGTTTTGCCACACTAATACAAGTGCAAAAGTGGTTTCCTGCACCAACACAAGTGCGAAAAGTGGTTTTTCAACACTAACACAAGTGCGAAAAGTGGTTTTTCCACACTAATACAAGTGCAAAAGTGGTTTCCTGCACCAACACAAGTGCGAAAAGTGGTTTTTCAACACTAACACAAGTGTGAAAAGTGGTTTTTCAACACTAACACAAGTGCGAAAAGTGTTTTTTCCACACTAATACAAGTGCAAAAGTGGTTTCCTGCACCAACACAAGTGCGAAAAGTGGTTTTTCAACACTAACACAAGTGCAAAAAGTGGTTTTTCAACACTAACACAAGTGCGAAAAGTGGTTTTTCCACACTAATACAAGTGCAAAAGTGGTTTCCTGCACCAACACAAGTGCGAAAAGTGGTTTTTCAACACTAACACAAGTGCGAAAAGTGGTTTTTCAACACTAACACAAGTGCGAAAAGTGGTTTTTCAACACTATCACAAGTGCAAAAAGTGTTTTTACCACACTAATACAAGTGCAAAAGTGGTTTCCTGCACCAACACAAGTGCGAAAAGTGGTTTTTCAACACTAACACAAGTGCGAAAAGTGGTTTTTCAACACAAACACAAGTGCGAAAAGTGGTTTTTCAACACAAACACAAGTGCGAAAAGTGTTTTTTCCACACTAATACAAGTGCAAAAGTGGTTTCCTGCACCAACACCAGTGCGAAATGTGGTTTTCAACACTAACACAAGTGCGAAAAGTGGTTTTTCAACACTAACACAAGTGCGAAAAGTGGTTTTTCCACACTAATACAAGTGCAAAAGTGGTTTCCTGCACCAACACAAGTGCGAAAAGTGGTTTTTCAACACTAACACAAGTGCGAAAAGTGGTTTTTCAACACTAACACAAGTGCAAAAACTGCTTTTTGCACACTAATACAAGTGCAAAAGTGGTTTCCTGCACCAACACAAGTGCGAAAAGTGGTTTTTCAACACTAACACAAGTGCGAAAAGTGGTTTTTCAACACTAACACAAGTGCGAAAAGTGGTTTTTCAACACTAACACAAGTGCGAAAAGTGTTTTTTCCACACTAATACAAGTGCAAAAGTGGTTTCCTGCACCAACACAAGTGCGAAAAGTGGTTTTTCAACACTAACACAAGTGCGAAAAGTGGTTTTTCAACCCTAACACAAGTGCGAAAAGTGGTTTTTCAACACTATCATAAGTGCAAAAAGTGTTTTTTCCACACAAATACAAGTGCAAAAGTGGTTTCCTGCACCAACACAAGTGCGAAAAGTGGTTTTTCAACACTAACACAAGTGCGAAAAGTGGTTTTTCAACACTAACACAAATGCGAAAAGTGGTTTTTCAACACTATCACAAGTGCAAAAAGTGTTTTTTCCGCACTAATACAAGTGCAAAAGTGGTTTCCTGCACCAACACAAGAGCGAAAAGTGGTTTTTCAACACTAACACAAGTGCGAAAAGTGGTTTTTCAACACTAACACAAGTGCGAAAAGTGGTTTTTCAACACTATCACAAGTGCAAAAATGTTTTTTCCACACTAATACAAGTGCAAAAGTGGTTTCCTGCACCAACACAAGTGCGAAAAGTGGTTTTTCAACACTAACACAAGTGCGAAAAGTGGTTTTTCAACACAAACAAGTGCGAAAAGTGTTTTTTCCACACTAATACAAGTGCAAAAGTGGTTTCCTGCACCAACACAAGTGCGTAAAGTGGTTTTTCAACACTAACACAAGTGCAAAAAGTGGTTTTTCAACACTATCACAAGTGCAAAAAGTGTTTTTTCCACACTAATACAAGTGCAAAGGTGGTTTCCTGCACCAACAGAAGTGCGAAAAGTGGTTTTTCAACACTAACACAAGTGCGAAAAGTGGTTTTTCAACACTAACACAAGTGCGAAAAGTGGTTTTTCCACACTAATACAAGTGCAAAAGTGGTTTCCTGCACCAACACCAGTGCGAAATGTGGTTTTTCAACACTAACACAAGTGCGAAAAGTGGTTTTTCAACACTAACACAAGTGCGAAAAGTGGTTTTCCACACTAATATAAGTGCAAAAGTGGTTTCCTGCACCAACACAAGTGCGAAAAGTGGTTTTTCAACACTAACACAAGTGCGAAAAGTGGTTTTTCAACACTATCACAAGTGCAAAAAGTGCTTTTTGCACAGTAATACAAGTGCAAAAGTGGTTTCCTGCACCAACACAAGTGCGAAAAGTGGTTTTTCAACACTAACACAAGTGCGAAAAGTGGTTTTTCAACACTAACACAAGTGCGAAAGGTGGTTTTTCAACACTAACACAAGTGCGAAAAGTGGTTTTTCAACACTAACACAAGTGCGAAAAGTGGTTTTTCAACACTAACACAAGTGCGAAAAGTGGTTTTTCAACACTATCACAAGTGCAAAAAGTGTTTTTTCCACACAAATACAAGTGCAAAAGTGGTTTCCTGCACCAACACAAGTGCGAAAAGTGGTTTTTCAACACTAACACAAGTGCGAAAAGTGGTTTTTCAACACTAACACAAGTGCGAAAAGTGGTTTTTCAACACTATCACAAGTGCAAAAAGTGTTTTTTCCGCACTAATACAAGTGCAAAAGTGGTTTCCTGCACCAACACAAGAGCGAAAAGTGGTTTTTCAACTCTAACACAAGTGCGAAAAGTGGTTTTTCAACACTAACACAAGTGCGAAAAGTGGTTTTTCAACACTATCACAAGTGCAAAAATGTTTTTTCCACACTAATACAAGTGCAAAAGTGGTTTCCTGCACCAACACAAGTGCGAAAAGTGGTTTTTCAACACTAACACAAGTGCGAAAAGTGGTTTTTCAACACAAACACAAGTGCGAAAAGTGTTTTTTCCACACTAATACAAGTGCAAAAGTGGTTTCCTGCACCAACACAAGTGCGTAAAGTGGTTTTTCAACACTAACACAAGTGCGAAAAGTGGTTTTTCAACACTATCACAAGTGCAAAAAGTGTTTTTTCCACACTAATACAAGTGCAAAAGTGGTTTCCTGCACCAACAGAAGTGCGAAAAGTGGTTTTTTAACACTAACACAAGTGCGAAAAGTGGTGTTTCAACACTAACACAAGTGCGAAAAGTGGTTTTTCAACACTATCACAAGTGCAAAAGTGTTTTTTCCACACTAATACAAGTGCAAAAGTGGTTTCCTGCACCAACACAAGTGCGAAAAGTGGTTTTTCAACACTAACACAAGTGCGAAAAGTGGTTTTACAACACTAACACAAGTGCGAAAAGTGGTTTTTCAACACTATCACAAGTGCAAAAAGTGTTTTTTCCACACTAATACAAGTGCAAAAGTGGTTTCCTGCACCAACACAAGTGCGAAAAGTGGTTTTTCAACACTAACACAAGTGCGAAAAGTGGTTTTTCAACACAAACACAAGTGCGAAAAGTGTTTTTACCACACTAATACAAGTGCAAAAGTGGTTTCCTGCACCATCACAAGTGCGAAAAGTGGTTTTTCAACACTAACACAAGTGCGAAAAGTGGTTTTTCAACACTAACACAAGTGCGAAAAGTGGTTTTTCAACACTATCACAAGTGCAAAAAGTGTTTTTTCCACACTAATACAAGTGCAAAAGTGGTTTCCTGCACCAACACAAGTGCGAAAAGTGGTTTTTCAACACTAACACAAGTGCGAAAAGTGGTTTTTCAACACTAACACAAGTGCGAAAAGTGGTTTTTCAACACTATCACAAGTGCAAAAAGTGTTTTTACCACACTAATACAAGTGCAAAAGTGGTTTCCTGCACCAACACAAGGGCGAAAAGTGTTTTTACCACACTAATACAAGTGCAAAAGTGGTTTCCTGCACCATCACAAGTGCGAAAAGTGGTTTTTCAACACTAACACAAGTGCGAAAAGTGGTTTTTCAACACTAACACAAGTGCGAAAAGTGGTTTTTCAACACTATCACAAGTGCAAAAAGTGTTTTTTCCACACTAATACAAGTGCAAAAGTGGTTTCCTGCACCAACACAAGTGCGAAAAGTGGTTTTTCAACACTAACACAAGTGCGAAAAGTGGTTTTTCAACACTAACACAAGTGCGAAAAGTGGTTTTTCAACACTATCACAAGTGCAAAAAGTGTTTTTACCACACTAATACAAGTGCAAAAGTGGTTTACTGCACCAATACAAGTGCGAAAAGTGGTTTTTCAACACTAACACAAGTGCGAAAAGTGGTTTTTCAACACTAACACAAGTGCGAAAAGTGGTTTTTCAACATTATCACATGTGCAAAAAGTGTTTTTTCCACACTAATACAAGTGCAAAAGTGGTTTCATGCACCAACACAAGTGCGAAAAGTGGTTTTTCAACACTAACACAAGTGCGAAAAGTGGTTTTTCAACACTAACACAAGTGCGAAAAGTGGTTTTTCAACACTATCACAAGTGCAAAAAGTGCTTTTTCCACACTAATACAAGTGCAAAAGTGGTTTCCTGCACCAACACAAGTGCGAAAAGTGGTTTTTCAACACTAACACAAGTGCGAAAAGTGGTTTTTCAACACAAACACAAGTGCGAAAAGTGTTTTTTCCACACTAATACAAGTGCAAAAGTGGTTTCCTGCACCAACACAAGTGCGAAAAGTGGTTTTTCAACACTAACACAAGTGCGAAAAGTGGTTTTTCAACACTAACACAAGTGCGAAAAGTGGTTTTTCAACACTATCACAAGTGCAAAAAGTGTTTTTACCACACTAATACAAGTGCAAAAGTGGTTTCCTGCACCAACACAAGTGCGAAAAGTGGTTTTTCAACACTAACACAAGTGGGAAAAGTGGTTTTTCAACACAAACACAAGTGCGAAAAGTGTTTTTTCCACACTAATACAAGTGCAAAAGTGGTTTCCTGCACCAACACCAGTGCGAAATGTGGTTTTTCAACACTAACACAAGTGCGAAAAGTGGTTTTTCAACACTAACACAAGTGCGAAAAGTGGTTTGTCCACACTAATACAAGTGCAAAAGTGGTTTCCTGCACCAACACAAGTGCGAAAAGTGGTTTTTCAACACTAACACAAGTGCGAAAAGTGGTTTTTCAACACTATCACAAGTGCAAAAAGTGCTTTTTGTACACTAATACAAGTGCAAAAGTGGTTTCCTGCACCAACACAAGTGCGAAAAGTGGTTTTTCAACACTAACACAAGTGCGAAAAGTGGTTTTTCAACACTAACACAAGTGCGAAAGGTGGTTTTTCAACACTAACACAAGTGCGAAAAGTGTTTTTTCCACACTAATACAAGTGCAAAAGTGGTTTCCTGCACCAACACAAGTGCGAAAAGTGGTTTTTCAACACTAACACAAGTGCGAAAAGTGGTTTTTCAACACTAACACAAGTGCGAAAAGTGGTTTTTCAACACTATCACAAGTGCAAAAAGTGTTTTTTCCACACAAATACAAGTGCAAAAGTGGTTTCCTGCACCAACACAAGTGCAAAAAGTGGTTTTTCAACACTAACACAAGTGCGAAAAGTGGTTTTTCAACACTAACACAAATGCGAAAAGTGGTTTTTCAACACTATCACAAGTGCAAAAAGTGTTTTTTCCGCACTAATACAAGTGCAAAAGTGATTTCCTGCACTAACACAAGGGCGAAAAGTGGTTTTTCAACAATAACACAAGTGCGAAAAGTGGTTTTTCAACACTAACACAAGTGCGAAAAGTGGTTTTTCAACACTATCACAAGTCCAAAAAGTGTTTTTTCCACACTAATACAAGTGCAAAAGTGGTTTCCTGTACCAACACAAGTGCGAAAAGTGGTTTTTCAACACTAACACAAGTGCGAAAAGTGGTTTTTCAACACTAACACAAGTGCGAAAAGTGCTTTTTCCACACTAATACAAGTGCAAAAGTGGTTTCCTGCACCAACACAAGTGCGAAAAGTGGTTTTTCAACACTAACACAAGTGCGAAAAGTGGTTTTTCAACACAAACACAAGTGCGAAAAGTGTTTTTTCCACACTAATACAAGTGCAAAAGTGGTTTCCTGCACCAACACAAGTGCGAAAAGTGGTTTTTCAACACTAACACAAGTGCGAAAAGTGGTTTTTCAACACTAACACAAGTGCGAAAAGTGGTTTTTCAACACTATCACAAGTGCAAAAAGTGTTTTTACCACACTAATACAAGTGCAAAAGTGGTTTCCTGCACCAACACAAGTGCGAAAAGTGGTTTTTCAACACTAACACAAGTGGGAAAAGTGGTTTTTCAACACAAACACAAGTGCGAAAAGTGTTTTTTCCACACTAGTACAAGTGCAAAAGTGGTTTCCTGCACCAACACCAGTGCGAAATGTGGTTTTTCAACACTAACACAAGTGCGAAAAGTGGTTTTTCAACACTAACACAAGTGCGAAAAGTGGTTTGTCCACACTAATACAAGTGCAAAAGTGGTTTCCTGCACCAACACAAGTGCGAAAAGTGGTTTTTCAACACTAACACAAGTGCGAAAAGTGGTTTTTCAACACTATCACAAGTGCAAAAAGTGCTTTTTGTACACTAATACAAGTGCAAAAGTGGTTTCCTGCACCAACACAAGTGCGAAAAGTGGTTTTTCAACACTAACACAAGTGCGAAAAGTGGTTTTTCAACACTAACACAAGTGCGAAAGGTGGTTTTTCAACACTAACACAAGTGCGAAAAGTGTTTTTTCCACACTAATACAAGTGCAAAAGTGGTTTCCTGCACCAACACAAGTGCGAAAAGTGGTTTTTCAACACTAACACAAGTGCGAAAAGTGGTTTTTCAACACTAACACAAGTGCGAAAAGTGGTTTTTCAACACTATCACAAGTGCAAAAAGTGTTTTTTCCACACAAATACAAGTGCAAAAGTGGTTTCCTGCACCAACACAAGTGCAAAAAGTGGTTTTTCAACACTAACACAAGTGCGAAAAGTGGTTTTTCAACACTAACACAAATGCGAAAAGTGGTTTTTCAACACTATCACAAGTGCAAAAAGTGTTTTTTCCGCACTAATACAAGTGCAAAAGTGATTTCCTGCACTAACACAAGGGCGAAAAGTGGTTTTTCAACAATAACACAAGTGCGAAAAGTGGTTTTTCAACACTAACACAAGTGCGAAAAGTGGTTTTTCAACACTATCACAAGTCCAAAAAGTGTTTTTTCCACACTAATACAAGTGCAAAAGTGGTTTCCTGTACCAACACAAGTGCGAAAAGTGGTTTTTCAACACTAACACAAGTGCGAAAAGTGGTTTTTCAACACTAACACAAGTGCGAAAAGTGGTTTTTCAACACTATCACAAGTGCAAAAAGTGTTTTTTCCACACTAATACAAGTGCAAAAGTGGTTTCCTGCACCAACACAAGTGCGAAAAGTGGTTTTTCAACACTAACACAAGTGCGAAAAGTGGTTTTTCAACACAAACACAAGTGCGAAAAGTGTTTTTTCCACACTAATACAAGTGCAAAAGTGGTTTCCTGCACCAACACAAGTGCGTAAAGTGGTTTTTCAACACTAACACAAGTGCGAAAAGTGGTTTTTCAACACTATCACAAGTGCAAAAAGTGTTTTTTCCACACTAATACAAGTGCAAAAGTGGTTTCCTGCACCAACACAAGTGCGTAAAGTGGTTTTTCAACACTAACACAAGTGCGAAAAGTGGTTTTTCAACACTATCACAACTGCAAAAAGTGTTTTTTCCACACTAATACAAGTGCAAAAGTGGTTTCCTGCACCAACACAAGTGCGAAAAGTGTTTTTTTAACACTAACACAAGTGCGAAAAGTGGTGTTTCAACACTAACACAAGTGCGAAAAGTGGTTTTTCAACACTATCACAAGTGCAAAAAGTGTTTTTTCCACACTAATACAAGTGCAAAAGTGGTTTCCTGCACCAACACAAGTGCGAAAAGTGGTTTTTCAACACTAACACAAGTGCGAAAAGTGGTTTTTCAACACTAACACAAGTGCGAAAAGTGGTTTTTCAACACAATCACAAGTGCAAAAAGTGTTTTTTCCACACTAATACAAGTGCAAAAGTGGTTTCCTGCACCAACACAAGTGCGAAAAGTGGTTTTTCAACACTAACACAAGTGCGAAAAGTGGTTTTTCAACACAAACACAAGTGCGAAAAGTGTTTTTTCCACACTAATACAAGTGCAAAAGTGGTTTCCTGCACCATCACAAGTGCGAAAAGTGGTTTTTCAACACTAACACAAGTGCGAAAAGTGGTTTTTCAACACTATCACAAGTGCAAAAAGTGTTTTTTTCCACACTAATACAAGTGCAAAAGTGGTTTCCTGCACCAACACAAGTGCGAAAAGTGGTTTTTCAACACTAACACAAGTGCGAAAAGTGTTTTTCAACACTAACACAAGTGCGAAAAGTGGTTTTTCAACACTATCACAAGTGCAAAAAGTGTTTTTCCACACTAATACAAGTGCAAAAGTGGTTTCCTGCACCAACACAAGTGCAAAAAGTGGTTTTTGAACACTAACACAAGTGCAAAAAGTGGTTTTTCAACACTAACACAAGTGCGAAAAGTGGTTTTTCAACATTATCACAAGTGCAAAAAGTGTTTTTTCCACACTAATACAAGTGCAAAAGTGGTTTCATGCACCAACACAAGTGCGAAAAGTGGTTTTTCAACACTAACACAAGTGCAAAAAGTGGTTTTTTCAACACTATCACAAGTGCAAAAAGTGTTTTTTCCACACTAATACAAGTGCAAAAGTGGTTTCCTGCACCAACACAAGTGCGAAAAGTGGTTTTTCAACACTAACACAATTGCGAAAAGTGGTTTTTCAACACTAACACAAGTGCGAAAAGTGGTTTTTCAACACTATCACAAGTGCAAAAAGTGTTTTTACCACACTAATACAAGTGCAAAAGTGGTTTCCTGCACCAACACAAGTGCGAAAAGTGGTTTTTCAACACTAACACAAGTGCGAAAAGTGGTTTTTCAACACAAACACAAGTGCGAAAAGTGTTTTTTCCACACTAATACAAGTGCAAAAGTGGTTTACTGCACCAACACCAGTGCGAAATGTGGTTTTTCAACACTAACACAAGTGCGAAAAGTGGTTTTTCAACACTAACACAAGTGCGAAAAGTGGTTTTTCCACACTAATACAAGTGCAAAAGTGGTTTCCTGCATCAACACAAGTGCGAAATGTGGTTTTTCAACACTAACACAAGTGCAAAAAGTGGTTTTTCAACACTATCACAAGTGCAAAAAGTGTTTTTTGCACACTAATACAAGTGCAAAAGTGGTTTCCTGCACCAACACAAGTGCGAAAAGTGGTTTTTCAACACTAACACAAGTGCAAAAAGTGGTTTTTCAACACTAACACAAGTGCGAAAGGTGGTTTTTCAACACTAACACAAGTGCGAAAAGTGTTTTTTCCACACTAATACAAGTGCAATAGTGGTTTCCTGCACCAACACAAGTGCGAAAAGTGGTTTTTCAACACTAACACAAGTGCGAAAAGTGGTTTTTCAACACTAACACAAGTGCGAAAAGTGGTTTTTCAACACTATCACAAGTGCAAAAAGTGTTTTTTCCACACAAATAAAAGTGCAAAAGTGGTTTCCTGCACCAACACAAGTGCGAAAAGTGGTTTTTCAACACTAACACAAGTGCGAAAAGTAGTTTTTCAACACTAACACAAATGCGAAAAGTGGTTTTTCAACACTATCACAAGTGCAAAAAGTGTTTTTTCCGCACTAATACAAGTGCAAAAGTGGTTCCCTGCACCAATACAAGAGCGAAAAGTGGTTTTTCAACACTAACACAAGTGCGAAAAGTGGTTTTTCAACACTAACACAAGTGCGAAAAGTGGTTTTTCAACACTATCACAAGTGCAAAAAGTGTTTTTTCCACACTAATACAAGTGCAAAAGTGGTTTCCTGCACCAACACAAGTGCGAAAAGTGGTTTTTCAACACTAACACAAGTGCGAAAAGTGGTTTTTCAACACTAACACAAGTGCGAAAAGTGGTTTTTCAACACTATCACAAGTGCAAAAAGTGTTTTTTCCACACTAATACAAGTGCAAAAGTGGTTTCCTGCACCAACACAAGTGCGAAAAGTGGTTTTTTAACACTAACACAAGTGCGAAAAGTGGTGTTTCAACACTAACACAAGTGCGAAAAGTGGTTTTTCAACACTATCACAAGTGCAAAAAGTGTTTTTTCCACACTAATACAAGTGCAAAAGTGGTTTCCTGCACCAACACAAGTGCGAAAAGTGGTTTTTCAACACTAACACAAGTGCGAAAAGTGGTTTTTCAACACTAACACAAGTGCGAAAAGTGGTTTTCCAACACTATCACAAGTGCAAAAAGTGTTTTTTCCACACTAATACAAGTGCAAAAGTGGTTTCCTGCACCAACACAAGTGCGAAAAGTGGTTTTTCAACACTAACACAAGTGCGAAAAGTGGTTTTTCAACACAAACACAAGTGTGAAAAGTGTTTTTTCCACACTAATACAAGTGCAAAAGTGGTTTCCTGCACCATCACAAGTGCGAAAAGTGGTTTTTCAACACTAACACAAGTGCGAAAAGTGGTCTTTCAACACTAACACAAGTGCGAAAAGTGGTTTTTCAACACTATCACAAGTGCAAAAAGTGTTTTTTCCACACTAATACAAGTGCAAAAGTGGTTTCCTGCACCAACACAAGTGCGAAAAGTGGTTTTTCAACACTAACACAAGTACGAAAAGTGGTTTTTCAACACTAACACAAGTGCGAAAAGTGGTTTTTCAACACTATCACAAGCGCAAAAAGTGTTTTTTCCACACTAATACAAGTGCAAAAGTGGTTTCCTGCACCAACACAAGTGCGAAAAGTGGTTTTTCAACACTAACACAAGTGCAAAAAGTGGTTTTTCAACACTAACACAAGTGCGAAAAGTGGTTTTTCAACATTATCACAAGTGCAAAAAGTGTTTTTACCACACTAATACAAGTGCAAAAGTGGTTTCCTGCACCAACACAAGTGCGAAAAGTGGTTTTTCAACACTAACACAAGTGCGAAAAGTGGTTTTTCAACACAAACACAAGTGCGAAAAGTGTTTTTTCCACACTAATACAAGTGCAAAAGTGGTTTACTGCACCAACACCAGTGCGAAATGTGGTTTTTCAACACTAACACAAGTGCGAAAAGTGGTTTTTCAACACTAACACAAGTGCGAAAAGTGGTTTTTCCACACTAATACAAGTGCAAAAGTGGTTTCCTGCACCAACACAAGTGCGAAATGTGGTTTTTCAACACTAACACAAGTGCGAAAAGTGGTTTTTCAACACTATCACAAGTGCAAAAAGTGTTTTTTGCACACTAATACAAGTGCAAAAGTGGTTTCCTGCACCAACACAAGTGCGAAAAGTGGTTTTTCAACACTAACACAAGTGCAAAAAGTGGTTTTTCAACACTAACACAAGTGCGAAAGGTGGTTTTTCAACACTAACACAAGTGCGAAAAGTGTTTTTTCCACACTAATACAAGTGCAATAGTGGTTTCCTGCACCAACACAAGTGCGAAAAGTGGTTTTTCAACACTAACACAAGTGCGAAAAGTGGTTTTTCAACACTAACACAAGTGCGAAAAGTGGTTTTTCAACAACTATCACAAGTGCAAAAAGTGTTTTTTCCACACAAATACAAGTGCAAAAGTGGTTTCCTGCACCAACACAAGTGCGAAAAGTGGTTTTTCAACACTAACACAAGTGCGAAAAGTAGTTTTTCAACACTAACACAAATGCGAAAAGTGGTTTTTCAACACTATCACAAGTGCAAAAAGTGTTTTTTCCGCACTAATACAAGTGCAAAAGTGGTTCCCTGCACCAATACAAGAGCGAAAAGTGGTTTTTCAACACTAACACAAGTGCGAAAAGTGGTTTTTCAACACTAACACAAGTGTGAAAAGTGGTTTTTCAACACTATCACAAGTGCAAAAAGTGTTTTTTCCACACTAATACAAGTGCAAAAGTGGTTTCCTGCACCAACACAAGTGCGAAAAGTGGTTTTTCAACACTAACACAAGTGCGAAAAGTGGTTTTTCAACACTAACACAAGTGCGAAAAGTGGTTTTTCAACACTATCACAAGTGCAAAAAGTGTTTTTTCCACACTAATACAAGTGCAAAAGTGGTTTCCTGCACCAACACAAGTGCGAAAAGTGGTTTTTTAACACTAACAAAAGTGCGAAAAGTGGTGTTTCAACACTAACAAGTGCGAAAAGTGGTTTTTCAACACTATCACAAGTGCAAAAAGTGTTTTTTCCACACTAATACAAGTGCAAAAGTGGTTTCCTGCACCAACACAAGTGCGAAAAGTGGTTTTTCAACACTAACACAAGTGCGAAAAGTGGTTTTTCAACACTAACACAAGTGCGAAAAGTGGTTTTCCAACACTATCACAAGTGCAAAAAGTGTTTTTTCCACACTAATACAAGTGCAAAAGTGGTTTCCTGCACCAACACAAGTGCGAAAAGTGGTTTTTCAACACTAACACAAGTGCGAAAAGTGGTTTTTCAACACAAACACAAGTGCGAAAAGTGTTTTTTCCACACTAATACAAGTGCAAAAGTGGTTTCCTGCACCATCACAAGTGCGAAAAGTGGTTTTTCAACACTAACACAAGTGCGAAAAGTGGTCTTTCAACACTAACACAAGTGCGAAAAGTGGTTTTTCAACACTATCACAAGTGCAAAAAGTGTTTTTTCCACACTAATACAAGTGCAAAAGTGGTTTCCTGCACCAACACAAGTGCGAAAAGTGGTTTTTCAACACTAACACAAGTACGAAAAGTGGTTTTTCAACACTAACACAAGTGCGAAAAGTGGTTTTTCAACACTATCACAAGCGCAAAAAGTGTTTTTTCCACACTAATACAAGTGCAAAAGTGGTTTCCTGCACCAACACAAGTGCGAAAAGTGGTTTTTCAACACTAACACAAGTGCAAAAAGTGGTTTTTCAACACTAACACAAGTGCGAAAAGTGGTTTTTCAACATTATCACAAGTGCAAAAAGTGTTTTTTCCACACTAATACAAGTGCAAAAGTGGTTTCATGCACCAACACAAGTGCGAAAAGTGGTTTTTCAACACTAACACAAGTGCAAAAAGTGGTTTTTTCAACACTATCACAAGTGCAAAAAGAGTTTTTTCCACACTAATACAAGTGCAAAAGTGGTTTCCTGCACCAACACAAGTGCGAAAAGTGGTTTTTCAACACTAACACAAGTGCGAAAAGTGGTTTTTCAACACAAACACAAGTGCAAAAAGTGTTTTTTCCACACTAATACAAGTGCAAAAGTGGTTTCCTGCACCAACACAAGTGCGAAAAGTGGTTTTTCAACACTAACACAAGTGCGAAAAGTGGTTTTTCAACACTAACACAAGTGCGAAAAGTGGTTTTTCAACACTATCACAAGTGCAAAAAGTGTTTTTACCACACTAATACAAGTGCAAAAGTGGTTTCCTGCACCAACACAAGTGCGAAAAGTGGTTTTTCAACACTAACACAAGTGCGAAAAGTGGTTTTTCAACACAAACACAAGTGCGAAAAGTGTTTTTTCCACACTAATACAAGTGCAAAAGTGGTTTACTGCACCAACACCAGTGCGAAATGTGGTTTTTCAACACGAACACAAGTGCGAAAAGTGGTTTTTCAACACTAACACAAGTGCGAAAAGTGGTTTTTCAACACTAACACAAGTGCGAAAGTGGTTTCCTGCACCAACACAAGTGCGAAAAGTGGTTTTTCAACACTAACACAAGTGCGAAAAGTGGTTTTTCAACACTAACACAAGTGCGAAAAGTGGTTTTTCAACACTATCACAAGTGCAAAAAGTGTTTTTTCCACACTAATACAAGTGCAAAAGTGGTTTCCTGCGCCAACACAAGTGCGAAAAGTGGTTTTTCAACACTAACACAAGTGCGAAAAGTGGTTTTTCAACACAAACACAATTGTGAAAAGTGTTTTTTCCACACTAATACCCCCATACCACTTATGCCGATCGACCCCGATCTGCACAACGGGAACGATCCTATTTGGAACGGGATCAATCGGCATGATCGTAAACGGAACGTCTTCGATCTTTGTCGATCGGGATAAAAAAATAGATCGGGGCGATTTTTTAAACATGTTTAAAATTTCCATCCCGATCTGAAATAGCGGGACTGATCGTGATTACAGCGTGAATGTAACGTAGTCCATCGGAATGATCGTAGTTAGAACGGCTTGATCGTAGTTAGAACGGCTTGATCGTGATGACAGCGTCGTTGCAGCGGGAGGATTATCTTGTGCCATTTCGACGACGATCGTTACCTATCCGTCCCGCTCCAATGCCGATCAAAGCCGCTGTATATAAATCGGTCCGGATTGCATCAGCCTCACCCGATCAAGTATTTCGACACGACAATTTTTGTCAACGTTGTTAAGTGGAATTGATAACTGCATGAGCCAAATTGCATTGCCCAATAACCCCATGGTCTAAAATTAAAAGCGGTACAAGTTAAACAAATATTATTAATGATCAATTTTACCGCTTTTAATTTTATGACCTTTTAATTAAGTGAATGCAAACTTTGATCCCCTCTACCCAGCAAAAACTTGTCAGATTTTTAGCTTTTATTTTGAAGACCTTTCATTTTGCAATGCATTTTCATCCCCTCAACCCAGCAATAATAACTTCTCCCTTTCCAACCAACACAAGGCAAAGATTGAATAACAAGTTTCATAATGTTTATTGTCACATGAATATCAATAGAAATCATTGTCAATGCAATACATAACAATACAACAATGTCCTCCAAAATGTCTTTCAACTCCTTCCCATAGTGTCTCTAATGATGTCTCACCATCCTCTCCTGCCATGGAACTGCACCAGTAGGGCTGTTAAAATAGAGTCTCAGTACCTCCCTCTGATGCTTGGCCTCTACACTGTCCCTGTTACCTCGAACTGCCTGCTCCACCTCTAACATGTTGGCTTGATCTCTCCATTCACCAGGGATGATGTTGTGTCGATAATCCTCCTGGTCCACATCGGCATGCTGAATACTGGGGAAACCGGATGCGGAGCATGTTGTGCAGACAGATAGCAGTTTCGACCAGGTCACGCACCACCTCAGGATACTGTTTTAGTGTCTTGAGCAAGCATTGCCAACGGTTTGACAAGATGCCAAAGGCGTTCTCCACCACTCGTCGACCCCTTGAGATGCGGTAGTTGTAGACGAGTTGTTCAGGAGAGAGTCCACGTCTGGCATAGGGTTTCATCAAGTAGGTGCGGAGTGCAAAGGCATCATCTCCAAGGATGAAGAATGGCATCTCTTCATCATCGTTCCGCATGGCCAGGGGGTCGGGGAATCCAATGGTTTCATTCTCTATGCACTCTTTGAGCTCCGAAGCATTGAAAATCTGAGCTTCTGACATGTGTCCCATTCCACCAACATCCACCCACAAGAACTTATAGTCGGCGTCCACCAGTGCCATCAACACGATCGAGAAGAAGGCCTTGTAGTTGTGGTAGAGGCTGCCTGTGTTGGGTGCGCATCTGAGGGCGACGTGTTTGCCATCAAGAGCTCCGAGCACATGAGGGATGTTCCATTTACTTTCGAAATCATCAGCGACTTCTGTCCATTCTTCTGGGGTGGTAGGGCACTTCACCATTTCTTCTTTGAACTCTGCAACGATGGCTTGACACACCTCCGGAATGAACTTGACGATGGTGTTTCTGCTGACCCTGAAGTCGTAGGAGAGAGTTGGATAGAGGTCTCCTGTAGCCAGATGCCTCAGGGTGATGGCGAGCTTCATTCCAGGTTGTAGGGCCTTTCTCAGCCTGGTATCTCTTTCTCAATCCTGGGGGTGATTCTGTGGAGGATTTCATCAAAGAGAGCAGGTGGCATCCTCACAAAGTTCTGGAAAGAGTTGATGTCCTCCAGCCTCAGTTCATTCATCAAGCGGTCGTAGTGCCCAAACTGCAATCTTCTTTCTTCTGTCAACCATGGCCGGACCCAGACCTGAGGGGCTTTTTTTTTTTCTTTTCTTTTTTTTATACAAGATCGAGGCTCGTGAAAGAGCTAACATTAATCACACAGAAAGACAAACCGACACATAAAACATATAACATGGGGAGCGGTAGACAAGATGGGGCGAGAGGGGGAGGAACACAAACACAACATCTGAGAGCAGGGACATCGAGAGATCTGTGGGAGGGAGAGGGCTTTGGGGGAGGAGGCATGGAAAGGGGGGGGGGGTGGGAGAGGTATAAAACATATGGACACTGCCAGGACTTCCAGGAAAGAAGTTGGAATTTCAAACAAGGTGGATCTGGGGTGAATTCGTGGGGGTAGAAAAGATCAAGGTTTTGGATGGGGAAAGATAAGAGATTGTGGTGAACAGCTGTTTTAAAGACCTGGAGGGAGGAGTGGGATTGAAGGGAGTGTGGGAGTTTGTTCCAGAGGCGGGAGAAAAGAGGAATGAAAGAGTGAAGGTGAGCAGCGAGCCGAGATTTCGGCAGTTTAACCATCAGAGGGTTGCTGGCAGATCTTGTGCGACCTGAAGGAATATTTGGGGGACAAAACACAGAGAGAGCTGGGGGAGCAAGGCCGGAGAGGAGTCGGTAGAAGACAGAAAGACCACCTACCTGCCTGCGGTGAGTGAGTGAAAGGCCCTCGGAGATAGCTTCATCACAGGAGATTCCAATGATTCTGAAAGCTTTGGTTTCTCTTCTTCTTCTTCTCATTCTTCTTCTCTCTTGAGCAGCTCTTTTTTCATTAATTGCATATTGTTGGAGAAGTAGAGCGAGCTGCAGACGGCCATTTCTCTGATGTTGATCCATGGCTGTCTTCGACGATACTGATGATCGGCAAGCAAATCCGGCCCTATTGATACGGATCGGGACCTGAAATCTGCTTTTTAGTTGGCTTAAAGATGGGAATAGAGCGTAGTTAGATTGGTTTGGTCGGGAATGACGTAGTTGAAACGCCATAGATCGGCAGCATCGGCGTTGGATCAGTTTTAGATCGGCGGCGATCGGGAATGCATCGTGTCAGAGCGGCGGCAATCGCGAATGCAGCGTGGTTACAGCGTACGCGAGCGGGAACACAGCGGTTCTAAACGGCTTTGATCGGGTCTTCAGGGACCCGATCTATCCACGATGAGCGTGGTTACAGCGTAGTGATCGTAATCGGAGCGTACTTAGGACGTAGATACAGCGTAGATGACCAGTTTTTTCCCAAAGTGTCCCGATCGCTCCCGACCTGGAGATCGGGGCTAATCGGGGCCAATCGGCATAAGTGGAATGGGGGCATAATACAAGTGCAAAAGTGGTTTCCTGCACCAACACAAGTGCGTAAAGTGGTTTTTCAACACTAACACAAGTGCGAAAAGTGGTTTTTCAACACTATCACAAGTGCAAAAAGTGTTTTTTCTACACTAATACAAGTGCAAAAGTGGTTTCCTGCACCAACACAAGTGCGAAAAGTGGTTTTTTAACACTAACACAAGTGCGAAATGTGGTGTTTCAACACTAACACAAGTGCGAAAAGTGGTTTTTCAACACTATCGCAAGTGCAAAAAGTGTTTTTTCCACACTAATACAAGTGCAAAAGTGGTTTCCTGCACCAACACAAGTGCGAAAAGTGGTTTTTCAACACTAACACAAGTGCGAAAAGTGGTTTTTCAACACTAACACAAGTGCAAAAAGTGGTTTTTCAACACTATCACAAGTGCAAAAAGTGTTTTTTCCACACTAATACAAGTGCAAAAGTGGTTTCCTGCACCAACACAAGTGCGAAAAGTGGTTTTTCAACACTAACACAGGTGCAAAAAGTGGTTTTTCAACACAAACACAAGTGCGAAAAGTGTTTTGTCCACACTAATACAAGTGCAAAATTGGTTTCCTGCACCAACACAAGTGCGAAAAGTGGTTTTTCAACACTAACACAAGTGCGAAAAGTGGTTTTTCAACACTAACACAAGTGCGTAAAGTGTTTTTTCCACACTAATACAAGTGCAAAAGTGGTTTCCTGCACCAACACAAGTGCGAAAAGTGGTTTTTCAACACAAACACAAGTGCGAAAAGTGGTTTTTCAACACTAACACAAGTGCGAAAAGTGGTTTTTCAACACTAACACAAGTGCGAAAAGTGGTTTTTCAACACAATCACAAGTGCGAAAAGTGTTTTTTCCACACTAATACAAGTGCAAAAGTGGTTTCCTGCACCAACACAAGTGTGAAAAGTAGTTTTTCAACACTAACACAAGTGCAAAAAGTGGTTTTTCAACACTAACACAAGTGCGAAAAGTGGTTTTTCAACACTAATACAAGTGCAAAAGTGGTTTCCTGCATCAACACAAGTAGGTGATAAATGTTGCTTCTGGGACACCTCCGTTTAACATGGGAAATCCCTATCTAATGTCATTTACCCCCCTGTCTTTTTCAAAAATCATAAACACCTCTATTTCTCCTTCTATGAACCTATAATCCTTCTCACCTTATGAACCTATAATCCTTCTCGCCTTATGAACCTATAATCCTTCTCACCTTATGAACCTATAATCCTTCTCACCTTATGAACCTATGATTTTCTTCCTTTATGAACCTATAATCCTTCTCACCTCCACTCTTTAGTCTGGCTCATACTTGGTTCTATCATTTATGGCGAAACATTGCATCATCTTTTGTTGAGCCAGTTGCCAACGTGGCACAGGAAATGACAGCCTTGCCAATGACTCAGCCTTGCCTATAAAGGCTCTAACCACACCTTGCTTTTTTAATCACACGTTATGTTTCTCTGGAGGATGGAGGATGAAGCTTTATCAGAAGACAGGTAAGTTTTTTTGTTCTCACGATTAATTAATTCATTGTCTTATATGGAACATCATTAACAGCCTCTCAATAATTATTGTTTTTACTCTTTTGCAGTTTATCTTTATCAAAGTTGGTGATTGATGTTGAAAATGAAGTCAATGATTTTCACCAACAAAGGGACGATTTGAATGAAACTCTTACAGAATTCACTGAAGTTCGGAGGGGTCTTCATAATGAGATGGTTGAGTGTTTAGAAAGCCTCTCTCACCCGTTAATATTCTCCAAGGTTGTCTCAACAACAGAACCAATGACTGACAACGAATTAAACACCTTGTTTGAAATTCTATGCGAGAGGTAAGAGATATAATTAATTATTCACAAACTTCAATCCATTAATTTTCTCCTTTTTATCAAAGTTGGTGGTTGAATAACTGTGTGTTAAAGGTGCTGTGTGGTAAAGTGAGCTGTGTGTTATTTCCTTTAACTAACTGTTTGTTTTATTCCAGCATGAAAAACCAACCAACCAACATGAAGTTTGATGAAACCCAGGGATTTCACAACTTCGACGACCGGAGGAGTGTCAACTCATTTCCTGGTCATGTGAGTTGTTTGGAAAAATGGAGTTTCTCATTTATGGTCCTAGACTGCCCTCATGTGGTTTTGGGATGGCACGGCAGGCAAATACTGTGTTTGGTGGATTTAATTTAAAATCCCTTTTGTGCCTTGCAGACACAAAATAAATTGGTGAAGCCTTGGATTGCCTTGGAAGAAACTGAATTTATGGAAGAAACTGAATTTATACCTCGTGAAAAATGTTTTACTATAATTTTTTAATGTTTTTAATGTTATTTAATAATTTTGATTTTATTCGCTTTGTCCAGAATTATTTAATTCTTAATTACAAAAAGAGAATAAAGGAAAAAAAGATGGGACGGTGCGCCCCCACCCTTGATCCCCCCTCATCCCACCCCTCCCCTCCCCTTGTGTGTGGGGAAGGTGGGGGTGGGATGAGGGGGGATAAAGGTTGGGGGCGCACAGGGGTGGGGGATGATGGGTGTGGTCTGTGTGGGTGTGGTCTGTGTGGGTGTGGTCTGTGTGGGTGTGGTCTGTGTGGGTGTGGTCTGTGTGGGTGTGGTCTGTGTGGGTGTGGTCTGTGTGGGTGTGGTCTGTGTGGGCGGGGTCTGTGTGGGCGGGGTCTGTGTGGACGGGGTCTGTGTGGGTGTGGTCTGTGTGGGTGTGGTCTGTGTGGGCGGGGTCTGTGTGGGTGGGGTTTGTGGGTGGGGTCTGTGTGGGTGTGGCTTATGATTTTTATTTATTTATTAATTTTTTTTTATTACTACTAATTAAATTAGCTAATCTGGGTGGATGAAAGTATGGATGGTTGTTGTTTAATGAATTATCAGTTTTGTTTTTTGTAATTCTTGTGAGTAAAATGAACCCAAGATTTCTTCCCAATTCATATCATATAATTTGTAAGTCCAAGGCATAGTATCCATTACATCAACGATTTTGAATAATTCATTAGTCCATCTCTTTGTATAACCTTTCTCAAAATGACTTTTCCATCTGTATATTCTTACAATATCACCAACTTTGAACTTGGGCTTTCTCAAATTAATCTCCTTTTCATATTCTAATTTTGTAAATGTTTCTGATGGTTTTGATTTTGTTGATGAATGAACTGTATTATTGTAATTATCTACAATATCCTGAATAAAATACACCCATTGTTGAGAATCGAGTTGTGTGAATTTTTTATATAATTTCTCTTTTAAAGTACGATTAAAACGCTCAATAACAACTGCTTTTCCTTCAATAAAGGTGCTGTATAATTTAATACCCTCCCCCTTAAGAAATTTCATAAATATTTTGTTATAGAACTCTGTTCCCTCATCGGTCCACAGTTTCTTTGGTTTTCTTTTACTTTTATTAAATATCTGTTGGAAGGCTAACATCAGAGTATAACCTCTCTTGTTTTTCAAAGGAACAACCCAAGCAAATCTACTCCTCAAATCAATTACGGTTAAAGCATACTTGTATCCCTTATCATTTTTTTGTTCGATTAAATCAGCGGACCATATGTGGTCGGTGTATTTAGAATAAACTTTCCTTCTTTTAAACTTTGTGATTATAGGTTTATGTAATTCATCAGCCAAAAGCTCCTCAGTCTTGATGACATCATTGGAGCTTAATAGTTTTTTGAGGGTGAATAACCAAGGCCAAGTTTCAATTTAGCATTTATCAAATTTCTCACAATAAACCTATCAACCTTCTCTCTCAACGTTGGATTTTGTATCAAAGACAAATTATACAACATTTCTCTGTCGGCTTTATGTTTTTCAGTCAACGTAGTGGTTTTCCCATAAGCAATATCATGCTTCATACACACTTCGTCAACCCTATTTGTAGGTTTAGACCAAGGTTTAGGATTGTCAGCCTCATCTAATCTTTTATCCAGGTTTGTTCCAGGACCACAGAAAGACTATCCAGGTAGATGTAGTTCCCCTGGAATTCCAGTTGTTGTAAATTTACTTCCTGACAAAAACTTTTGTATGTCTCCTCCACTTTTAGGAGAGATGAATTGGCACTTTTTAGAGCCACACACTTGACATATTCCTTTTTGATAAACTCTATTATTTTTAGCTTTAACAAAGGAGATATTTTTAGATTTAGTTTTCTTTTTACATTTGAGACAATAACTCATATTTATTTATGAGAAAAAGTCCTACATAGTGCCAAAGCCTTTTGGGTTTTCAACATATACATTTCTATCTTGATTTTTAAAACATAAAGAATCCTTAGGAATGCCTTCACTCTCTCCTCCATTTATTTACAAATAAAACTAACTAAAGTCAATAACACCAACATCATCAACTATATGTTGTATATCTGCTCTCTTAATTTATTATAGCAAATTTAAAAACCAATATCTTCATAAGAGTCATTAGTTCTTTATTTTCCTCTTCGGTGCATTGAGATTGATTTATTTGTCGTAATAACTTCAATCTTTCATTAATCTCAGGAATGGTCATATTTTTATATTTTTCCCCCCTCTCTCTTTCCTCCCTCTCCTCCTCCTCCTTTTTCTCCCTTTCCTCCCTCTCCTCCTTCTCCTTTTTCTCCCTTTCATCCTTCTCCTCCTTCTCCTTTTTCTCCCTCTCCTCCTTCTCCCTTTCCTCCTTCTCCTCCTTCTCTCTTTCCTCCTTCTCTTCTTCAACTCCTTCCTCCTTCTCTTCTTCAACTCCTTCCTCATCCCTTGCTACCCTTGAGCTTGAGCCCCAAAGAATATTATACATATACTCATCTGGATTTTGAGATATTCTTGTATCTATAATTATTTTTCTCATAATAGGATACCAATAAGATTTGTTGACGATTTCTAAAAGAGTTTTATATTTCATAACTTTGAGAAGTTCATTTTTATTTAATATTTTAAACAAGTCTCTATTTGTGGGTTTAGCAATATCAGTATAAGGCCAGTTTTTAATGACAAAATTTCCATGTATATGCTCCAAATCATAAGGTATGTAATACCGAGCACCCTTTTCTTGTAGGTATCCCTGAATACAAAAATTATAATTCTCTTGTAGTCTTTTTCCTGCCATTTATGTATCAGAAATATATGTGAGATTAATATTATAACAGGTAATACCACCCCATCTTCCCACTACCAAATCGGTTTGTATTCCTCGGCTTTCTATCCTTATCTCATTACCTTCCTTCTTTGTCATGCTAACCATCGCTATACTATCATATATTTTTCTTTTCTTAAAACCATGTATTTGTTGTTTACTAATTGTACTTCCACATAAATCCTTATCCTCACCAAGCGGATAATATTCTTCTTTACAAGACTGATTCAAATCATGTAGGTCTTCTAAGTTTATTGAAAAATACCAATTATACCCTAAATCAGGCATATCATACCCACATTTATTTATTTGCATATTAACTATATGTCCTTCTTTATAAAATTCAATTGTAAGCAGATAGTTAAATTGAATGAGGAAAGGTGTATGGTCAGTATAACCGGGTGTTGTGGTTG
Source organism: Myxine glutinosa (assembly GCF_964187855.1). Classification (NCBI taxonomy): domain Eukaryota; kingdom Metazoa; phylum Chordata; class Myxini; order Myxiniformes; family Myxinidae; genus Myxine; species Myxine glutinosa. The sequence goes on from NC_136266.1 coordinate 54,932, forward strand.
TAAATTTTACTTGTTTAACAAAATGTGCTGTTTTCTTTAAATATATATATTGTGATAAATCACTAAATCTAATTAAGTCATTCGCATCTGTCGGGTTTGGATAATTGATTAATTTATAAGTATTCTTCATATTAATATTTTTACTTATACTATATTTTTGTCGTTCAGCCTGTGCCTTTGTATAATAATTTGATAAATCAATATCCTGAGAGGATTTTTCAAAGATAGAACCATCTTTTCCAACATAAGTCATTTATATTAGATTAAAAATGATATCATAAAAATTTTCATTATTGTTGAGTTGAAATAATACATATAAACATAATTGACCACAACATTTAGAATTAATTTCTTGAACTTGAAATGTTTGATAAACACCATTCTGTAAGAATTGTATTACTTCAACAGGCGGTGGCATACCATAACTATCAAAATAATATTTATCCTGACTATTATGAATACAAACCCAATGAGAACCATTCTGTGTGTCTAAATTCATTATAATATTCATTGTATTCTTGGACAACTTTTTAAATTCATCTCTCATACAAATAACCACATTATCAATTTTTAGTTTTTTACAATATTTAGTAAGTTCTATATTTGACGTTGTTTTCTTTCCAAATTGTTTAAACCATTTATCCATTTATTTATGAGAAAGATAAAACCCATTACCCCTTTTAGTTAGTTTAACACCCGCTTGAGCGATAGAGGAAAGCATATCTCCAACTAACAATCTAGCTTTATCAGGTAGACTTTCAAGTTTTTGAGCAAAATCCACAATTACACCACTTCCACTAATTTGTTTCTCCAACTCCTTGTTATGTCTTTCCAATTCTTTTTGAGCTTTTAGTTGTGCCTTCCTTTCGTTAGCAGTTTTTACCGCTGCTGAAATACCACCAGTCAATGCTCCCGCCGCACTTAAACCAGCAAATAAAGGAATTAGACACGGGAAAAATCCTCCCTCTTGTGTTGAATATTTCTTTAACATAGGTTTTGTCATTTTAATTTTAAGTGAACCAGCATCATTTAGTGTTTTTACCTGCTCTCTTGTGAGTAAAACATCAATTCTTACTGCTCCTTTTCTTTGAATTGTATTAACGTTAATAATACAAGGCTTTTGATTTTGAATACAAGATGTTAATTTATTAAGATTGATTTGATTAACATATACCAGTTCTTTCCTACTCATTTATTTATGAGACAAAAAACCTATGTGATATTAATCATAACACCATTATCTGTATTAATCTGTAATTCTGTTTCCTCCAAAAGCAAACAATAAGCATCAACTTCTTCATTCTCTCCTCTTTCAATGTATAGAGAAGTATCCACTCTATTAGACTTTATAGTTTCCTTTTGAGAACTCAGGTCAATTGCGTCGATGGTATAAAGTTTTTGAAATGCAACCATATCCAAAATAGGTTCATTATTACAGTTGCTTTCACACACCTTTTGGTAAGACTTGTAGGCTTCCGCATAATCTTTTTTTTCCCAATCAATTTCCAATCTATCTCGCGGATAAAATGTTCCATCAAGAGAAACCGGAAGTTGTTTCACCTTAGCATTATCACTCAGTGCATTATTCTTATCAGTACCCTCCTCTCCATCTGGTTTCTTAAAAATGAGCCTTAGGTATCGTGGCTTTCCTTCAAGAACACCCAAATTCCAAGTGTAGGTAGTGTGTTCCAGTTTAACGTGTTGACATCTTCTTTTAAGGTATGATACATTTAGCGGTTTCTTTGAGTTAAGTCTTCTATTTAACATCTCTTCCGTTTTAAGATTAGGAGTATATTTACTAATGTACCAACACAAATCATTTATAACAAATTTATTATTGTCGCCAAAAGCATTTTCAACCCCAAAAAGCAACCTATTTACATTATCATTCCTTTGTAGTTGAAATCTAATTTTAAGACCATACAAAACTTTATCATAATCACAAAATCCAAATATACCTTTCAGAGGTACTGCTATGGTAAAACTATTCTCTGCTTTTGTATCATCATTATACATTGACTTCCTTTGACTATAACCAGGGTCAGCATTTGTTCCCGTTGACATATCAGGAATAAAACCTTCAACAGCTCCCTTACCCATTCTATCACGAAACGAATATAGTGTAAATTTCATCATTTCAGATATAGCAGAGACATAATCAACCGCTTCAACCTCTTGTGTTCCAATATACAGGCGGACACTACCAAACATTTTCCAGAAGAAATAATTTACGAGTGTAGCATTAGTATTATTCGCAGCCTTAGTGAATTTAAATTTACACAGCAAGAAACTATCAGCTATATTCAAGTAAGTTTGTTGATTATTTCTTTCAAAACTTTTTGTACCGTTTGAATTCCAGTCTGTTCCTGTTATAGCATTTACCTTAAAATAGTCTTCCTTTTTAGTAGAGTTTGAAATGATAATCGTATCATCCAAATCATAGATACTATCAATCGCTTCCATACTTGTATTTATATAGCATTAAAATCGTTGAAACCCTGACCCAAGTATTTTAATGATTTTTTGTCTTTCTTGTGAAGATAGTTGAGTTTTTCCTTTTTTAATTTCTTTGATTGCTTGTAATTTATGAGACTCCTTTTGAGCATCTTTTATACTCTTTATAGCACCCGCAACTGAGCCCACGGCTGAAGCAGTTGAACCAATTAGGTCTTTATGTTTAAGGATGGTTGAACCAATACCCATTAGAGTATCAATTATCCCATCTCCTTTATTTCTAAATTGATGTCCCACACCCCGTTGTCTCTTTGGTTTATAGTATCCTCTACCAAGAAACATACCTTCACCCTTATAGTATGGTGAAAGGAACATCCCATCCCCTGTAATTATTTTATATTTTCCCAACTCGTGTTTTCTCACAATAACCATTATTTATTTATTGAAAAACTTCACGTAGGTGAATTCTGATGGATATAATTTCATCATTAAAGGATATCATATGATTATCTTGGTCGGTTATCCTAAAATTTACTCTGTATATGGTTTTTCCTGACACAGGTAAATAGACAAGATTTTTTGGTTCCATATTAAATTTATAACCAATCGGGGTTGAGTATGCACTGAATGAAAATATTGTATTTGTTCTTATTCCATCGTTATAAGCACCATCAATCAAATCACAATGAATTAATACTGAATTTATACTGGAGGATATTTGAATGACATTATCACTGTAAGACGTCCCGTTAGTTTCAATCTTTTTAGAAGAGAAACCCAATAGCTCTCTGAACGAATTTTCAATCGTGAAATCAACTTTATAATTATTTTTAAGTTTAATAGTTGATTTTGAAGTGTGTTTTTGAATATCTATTACAATATTTTTTGGTTCATCACCTTTTTCTTTCATAAGGCGAGAGACTTCTGAAGATATTTGAGAAATCTCATAAGCTCCGGGTGAAACGGTTATAGTTTTATATCCACTTCCTGGATTATAACTAAACTTGTTGTTTTTCTCTGTGATATTAAAAAGGGTATTGTAAGTCTCCATTGACAACAAAGAAGCCTCATATTCTTTTGTGGGGTCAAGTTGTAGTGGGTAAGGGAATGAAGCTGTGTAATCACTCGTTGTGAAATCAAAACTAAGAATTATGCTTCTCATCTTATTTAATATCTAATAAAATATCTTTGTATTGACATTTATTAATTATTTTCATATTCATCAACTGATCTAAAATGGCGGATGCTTCATTAAAACAATTGTTGTTTCCAGCCTTCTTACTACCTAACAACAATAATAACCTATTAACTAATTGTGATGGGTCATTTGGAAGAAAACTAACACCCGAACCAAGCTTACTTAAAGCATCAATAATATGTTTCTCCTTCTCATTCTTCTTACTTTTACCAGCAACAGAAACTCCATAATCAAGTGCTTTTAGCAACTCAATATACTCTCTATCTTCCTCTCTTTCCATATCAAGCGGTTCATCAAAATAAGGTGAATTAGCATGTCCATCTTTTGTTAGAAGAAACATTAATCTTGGGGTTAATTCAACATTTGGTTGGTCAGAACTTAAGAACACCAATTTATCATTAAATATCAATAACTTTTCTTTCACAAGATGGAACTGTGCTGGTTCTTCTGTTGGAATGAGACCTGCTCTGGTTTTTGAACCCTTCAAATATTCATTGTTTTGAAGCTTCTACAATATAATTGGAAAGTTTATTTACCTTCTCAAGATGCCGAAATAATCCTTCATCATCATATTCTAATTCTCCAAGTTCTTGCTCTGTCATTTGACTAAAATCTTTGAGCATTTGAAATTTTTTCGGAGTAAATTCTACTGTGGGAACTGTAGGTGAAATCGTTTGTTGAGTTTTTTAAAGTGGTTTAAAAAATTTCTCTTGTTTTCTTTCAAAGGCTTCTTCACCAGTTAGTTTCTGTCTCCTTTTCTTCTTTATGTCTTCCTGTTGCTTTACAACTTTTGAAACCAACTCTTGATGTTCTTTAAACTTTCTTACTCTTTCTTCGGTATTCATTTTCTGTATTTATTTATTTAAAAATATCATTTAGTATCTCATCTTGTTTCACAACAATATATTTATATTTTCCAATCGTATGTTTCATATTATTTTCAAATTCCTTCTTACTACATAATGTAGAACAATTATCTCTCCAAAAATTATTTGTATCTATTGAATTTAACTTAAATAAAATAAAAGTATTAGCATTGTTTCTTATTGAGCGCCGAGGGAGTTGAAAATATGACTGACTAAGATAAATACAATTACAAGAAGAATGTCTCCCTCTTGTATAGTAGCTATCCATTACTGTTTGGTTTCTCTCATTAACACAATCATCAAAGATAACGAGGTTCTTTTTTGATTTATCTAAATCTTGAGGTGAAGGTATATCATCCATATTATCACTGAGAATACAAGTTATTGGTTTTGGTTTTGATTTTGATTTCTGTGTATCACAAAATAATTGTATTATATCATCAATATTATAATCATTTAGTTTGTTTTGAAGTTTAAATAAACCGATAATATCTTCCTTTTTAAGACCCGCATTAAAACCCTGTGAGAGTAGTTGATACTCGGGTTGAAAACTTGACTTTGTAAAAATTATTAAATTATCATAATCTAAAAAATTAGGACTAAGGAGCATCTTTAAAAGTAAACAGGTTTTTCCACATCCGCTTGAACCGACTATTAGACATCTCAATGAATTTGGAAGATTTTTATGGTTATTAAATTTTATCTTATTTTCCCAAACGGGTAAAAAATCATTCATTTATATATTTGGAAAACAAGTCATCTAACTTTTTTTGAGTTTTTTGAGAAACTCTATATTTTATCCTGAGTTCAGGTTTAATTTCAAAATAATCCATTATTTTGTTTATATAGTATCTTGTATTAACATTTCCATTAAAATTATTTTGAATAATAAATATCATTAAACCCTTATACATTTCCTCAATACAAATAGTCTCTTCCCTTGTAAGAAATGGTGTATTATCACTTATCAGTGTATCACCGTAATACTTAACATTCATCTCTCTTATTAATCTTGTAAAGTAATTCATTTTTGGTTCTAATTTAAAAGAGTTATATATTTTTCTATATTTTTTATTATCATTAATTAAAATTAAATCACAGAAAATACATTGTTTATATGAACCCTCATTATTAAGCCCTATTCTACCACAATGGTGGCAGATTTCTAATTTATCATATGGAGAGTCTGGAAATTCTAAATATCCTTCAGAATTTATCATATTTATAAAGTAAAATTATACTTAAAACAAAGTGCCTTTTTTAGAGGCTTTTTTAAAGATGAAACTGTGCTTAAAGTAAAACACAAAAGACAAATTTCAATCAATCTCTACTTCAGTGGAAGATATAGAAAAATATGTCAAAGATGTTAAATTGAACAAAGATAAATATGGACATTTTTGGATTAAACCCATAATGGAGAATAACATGTGTCCTTTTATTAAATTTATGGGACAAGCTATGTTAATTAATAACTCTATTAAAGTAAATTTGACAAAAGTTTCTCCACTACTACTAACAATTTACTCAAAGCTTGAAAAGGTCATTGATAAAGAAGCTTTGAAAATGAATGATAAGACCATCGACGATTCTAGAGGAAACATTTGTATATTCTTTAATAGACCCAAAGATGTGGGTGAAATTAATAATATGAATATTAGTGGTGAACTATCATTCCGTACTCTGATTATTAGAGATTATTTGAAAATAACATTTAATGTAAAAAATATTGTGGTTATTAGTTCTAATGAAAGAAAATATATAGATATTGATGGAAGTTTAATGGTATGTAAATGAGTGATATTAACAGTCAATACTCTGAGAGTTATTATACTGAGAGTCTAGGATCTGAAGATAGTTATGATACTAATAGTTTGTGTTCAAATGATAGTTATGAGAGTAGCTTTATTGATGACTCAGATAGTGAAATTGAAATTGATGAACTAGAGTATCTAAACTTTCTGGCTAATACATAGACGCTTTACTTTAAGTAAAGTTATATACATAAAACGTGTTGAAAAGCTCAAAGGTGTTTTACTTTAAGTAAAGTTATATACATAAAACGAGTTGAAAAGCTCAAAGGTGTTTTACTTAAATAAAGTTATATACATAAAACGAGTTGAAAAGCTCAAAGGTGTTTTACTTTAAGTAAAGTTATATACATAAAACGAGTTGAAAAGCTCAAAGGTGTTTTACTTTAAGCACAGTTTCATCTTTTAAAAAGCCTCTAAAAAAGGCACTTTGTTTTAAGTATAATTTTACTATATAAATAAATATGATCAAAGCAACGTATTGCGACGTTTGTGAACAAGAATATAAACAATACAAAAGACACCTTAAAACTAACAAACACACATTTAATCTACTTCACCTACTATCTCCTATTCAGAAGGAAACAAAACACTGTTCTGCATGTAATAAAAATATCCTCAAGAAAGGCTTCGAAATACATCTTAAAACAATTCTACATTTATCAAATTTTATTACAACTAAAAACTCTGATGGCGCATTCAAAGGACATATTAAAATAAGAGTCTTTAACTTCAAACCTCCTGAACCAGAGTCTATAGTTGATGCTGTATAAATAGTTAAACCTGCTGTTCAAACGTTGATTGAAAAAACACTAAAAGAAATGAAACCACTTAAATTTTATATGGGAGTAAAATTAGAAATGACAAAGGACGAAGGAGTTATAGATACACCATACATGAGAACTGAGCCACACTTTATATCTTCATATCAAGATTTTAAAACATCAGGAGTCTATGATGAACTTATTAAACAAGAGCAAGATGTGGATAATTCAATCGTAGGAAGTGGATTCAATATAGGAAAAATTATTTACATAGACATTCATATTCTTAAATCAGATCCTCTAAAAGCTTCTTCCTACATTGATTTACCCAGTGTTATCAAAAATAGAAAAGCAGTTATCAATATTAAAAATAAAGACAATAAATGTTTTCTCTGGTCTATTCTAGCACACTTACATCCTCCACATTTTCATGATGAAAGAGTATCTCATTATAAAAAATATGAGAATACATTAAATACGAAAGATCTAAAGTTTCCTATGGCTTTAAATGATATTCCTAAATTTGAAAAGATAAATAATTTATCAGTTAATGTTTATGGTCTAACAGAAACAAACAGCATTCAGGTTTTAAAGCTTTCTGACAATTGTAAACAAACTCATATTAATCTTCTATATTTTAATTCAGAGGAAAATTCACATTATACATACATTAAAGATATTGCTAAATTAATGAAACCACAAGTATGTAAAAGAACAAATAAAATATATATTTGTTTGCGTTGTCTTAATTTCTTCCATACACAAGAAAGATTAGATAAACATTCAAATTATTGTGGTGAACATAAATCAACGGTAATCAATATGCCTAAAAAAGGCTCAAATATCACATTCAAAGATGAAAAGAAAAAGACAAACATCCATTTGTTATATATGCTGATTTTGAAAGTATTCTAGAAAAAATAGATACTGCTTCTCCAGATCCAAAAGAATCATACACAAATAAATATCAAAAACATACTCCTTGTGGTTTTTGTTATTATATCAAATCATCCGTTGGTGATAAATATAACAAGTTAGAGGAGTATAGAGGCTCAAATACCCCAGAGGAGTTTGTGAAACGACTAGAAAAAGACTGTGTCCGATTAACTAAGATAATGAGAGAAACTAATAAACCAATGTCCTTGACGAGTGAACAGAAAAGGGAATTTAAAAAAAACAATGTTTGTCATATTTGTGAGGAAATAATTGGTGAAGGTCTAAAGGTTAGAGATCATTGTCATCTCACTGGTAAATATAGAGGTCCAGCTCATCACAGTTGTAATATTAATTATCAACTCCCCTCTTTCATTCCTGTCTTTCTTCATAACAACGCTCATTATGATACGCATCTATTTATTAATGAACTTTCAAAGACATCTGGACACATTTCAGCAATTCCTAACACGGATCAAAAATACATTTCATTCACAAAAACAATTCACACATCTCCTATTACTCATATCAGATTTCTTGATACATTTAAATTCATGGCAATTCCATTGGCTAACTTGGTTCAAAATCTAAAAGAGTTTCCATGTCTTTCAGAGTATTTTTCAGATAAAGATTTTCTAACACAAAAGGGAATTTACCCCTATGACTATATTAGTGGGGCGGCTTAGCCCAAATATTCAAAAGAATTGTGCATTTTGTGAAACAAGCACCAAATTTGGCACAAATGTACATTATTATGTTGCGAACATTTTCAGATTTTGGGCCACTTGAAATTCCGTAATTTTTTTTTTCAAATTTTTTCAAATTTCGTAATTTCAAATTTTTCGGGTGACACCGTCACAATTTCGGTCTTCGAGGCCGGCCGATAGGCAAAGTGTGACCGGAAGGGACGAGGTTCTCCTGACCACGTGGCCCTCGATCTGGGAAGCGAGAGGCATTCCATTAGTGGACGCGCCCCTCACGCCCGACTTTTGGGCGGCCCCGGCAGGCCTTTTGTTTTGACGTTCCGTGACAGGCCCCACACCCCCACCTCCGGGCCGACCGGAAGCTTGTGCTGAGTACATCATACCTGAACAACTCAGTGAGGCAGAACACAGCAGTGCACACCAGGGTGACCCCTTCAGTGCATAAACCAATTAACCTGTCCACTACAGGGCATATAGAAATGAAGTTATTTTCTGCATATAATAATAATATAAGTTCAGTTCTATATAACAATTTCTGTTATCACCACTACCACTACAACTACCACTACTACAAGCTTTGTCTGGAATTTTGTGGACTAACAGACAAACAGACATACAGACAAGCTGGGATCAAAACATTACCTCCTTCCACCATTGAGTGTAGAGGTAAACATCATGGAAATTATATCATGCCCTAGATTTAATTCATGCTTACCCGTGTATTTGCTTCACTGGTTCACAAGGTCTTTTGCATACATGTAATTCAGACTCTCGTCTTCATTGCTGACCACACAATGTTCGCAACATATTAATGTACATTTGTGCCAAATTTGGTGCTTGTATCACAAAATGCACAATTATTTTGAATATTTGGGCTAAGCCGCCCCACTATATCGGCCGGCCTCGAAGACCGAAATTGTGACGGTGTCACCCGAAAAAATTGAAATTACGAAATTTGAAAAAATTTGAAAAAAAAAATTACGGAATTTCAAGTGGCCCAATATCTGAAAATGTTCGCAACATATTAATGTACATTTGTGCCAAATTTGGTGCTTGTATCACAAAATGCACAACAGGTTTGCTATGCTGCTACACTATATGGACTCATTTGAGAGATTCAATGAAACACAACTTCCTTTAAAAGAAAATTTCGACAACAAATTAAACAACAGTCATATATCTGATAAAGATTATGTACACGCACAAAATGTTTGGGAAAAATATAACATCAAGAATCTTGGCGAGTATCACGATTTGTATCTCAAAACTGATGTGCTTTTATTGGCCGATGTATTTGAAGCCTTTAGATCTGTTTGTCGCACTGGATATGGATTGGATCCTGCTCACTACTACACAGCACCTGGATTGGCTTGGAGCGCGATGTTGAAAATGACAAAACAAGTTTTGGATTTGATAACCGATGTCGATATGCTTTTGATGATTGAAAAGGCAAAAAGAGGTGGAATTTCACAAGTATGCTCGAGCAGATACGCAAAAGCAAATAACAAATATCTTCCAAATTATGATTCAACGAAAGAGAGTTCTTACTTGATGTACTATGATGCAAACAACTTGTATGGCTGGGCAATGTCTCAAGCTCTTCCTTATGGGAAACTAAGATGGGTAAAGGAAAAAGACTACACAAAAGTTTTACAAGATGTATGTATATCTACACAAAAAGAATTGGATGATTCAAAGGTTGGTTATTATTTTGAGGTTGATTTAAAATATCCTGAAGAACTTCATATCAAACATAAAGATCTTCCATTTGCTTGTGAGAAAGAAAGTCCAAAGAAAGAATGGTTGAGTGATTATCAACGATCGTTTGATATAGGTGAATCAACAGAAAAATTACTTACTACATTATATAACAAGAAAAATTATGTACTACACCAAAGAAATTTGCGACAATATTTATCAAAAGGTCTAAGAGTAGAGAAGATCCACAGGGTTCTAAAGTTCAATCAGTCATTGGTTAAAGGGGTACATTGATTTTAATACACAAAGAAGAACAGAGTCAAAAACAGATTTTGAGAAAGACTTTTATAAATTGATGAATAATGCGGTCTTTGGTAAGACCATGGAGAATGTGAGGAAAAGACAAAATATCAGACTAGCAACATCTTGGGAACAAGCATCAAAATTAATTAATAGACCGAGTTTTACTAGAGCTGAGGTCTTTACTGAGAACTTTTGTGCGATCCATTTGGTTAAAGAGAGTATTGAAATGGACAAACCTATTTACATTGGAACATCAATTCTTGACTTGTCAAAGTCATTAATGTATGATTACTTTTATATTAATCTAAAATCAAAGTATAAGGATAATGTGTCATTGTTGTATTTGGATACTGATAGTTTTATTTTGAAAATTAATACTGATGATGTTTATTCAGACATGAAAAAGGACATTAATATCTACTAGGGCATGCCCGTACTATATATATGCCCGTACTATATATCTATCTAAAATTATATCCCCCCCCTCTATTTACATGAAATGGTTTGGTCCATTCGCAACGCCAAAGCGAACGGCGAACGGCTTGCGAGTACAGTGACAATCCCCCCCCTCTATTTACATGAATGGTTTGGTCCATTCGCAACGACCACAGAACCCCCCCCCTCTATTTACATGCAATGGTTTGGTCCAAAGCGAACGGCTTCCGGAGTTTGGTAAAGAAATCGCCATCGCGTGCACAAACGCGCAGGAAAGCGAATGAATCGCAAATTCGTTTTTATTAGTTGTAAAACATAGTTTAACGCCAACATAGTTTGCAAACGTGAAATAAATGAATACGCTCTCAAATGTGCCATCCGAGGCAGAGTGTGCCCGCCACGTTCGGCACACGCGATCGTTCGCTGCTCTCTGATTGGTTGAATCGTTTTTTGGACATAGCTCGGTAAGTAATTGTCCGATTAATATGAAACCTTGAAAAGGCACATCCTCGGGTCCCCAGCAATATACCTGGCAAGTTAAAAGTATATCGGACCCGTGGTTGTCGAGAAACAGCGGTCACAGACAAACAAACAAACGTACAGACAGACAGACAGAGATTACTGGAATTATAGATAGATGATACAAGTAATTACTGTCCAGAGAGTGAGTTGTTCTCTTCTAAAAATAAAAAGGTGATTGGAAAGTTCAAGGATGAATTAGGAGGAAATGTTATGAGTGAATTTGTGGGATTGAGGTCGAAGGCTTATGCTTATAAATACATTGTGAATAACGTTGAAAAGACTGATAAGAAGTTAAAAGGTGTAAAGAAAAATGTCATTAAAGAAACAATAAACTTTAAGGATTATTATAACTGTTTAACAACAAAGAAAGAAGAGTTTCGAAAGATTAATGGAATAAGAAGTTATAAACATCAATTATATTCAGAAGAGGTGAATAAGAAAGCATTGGGGGCTTTTGATGATAAGAGGTTTATTTTAGAAAATGGAATTGATAGTCTCCCTTATGGTTATATAAGTATATAAGTGATAAGATATATAAGTGATAAGATTTATAAGTGATAAGATATAAGTGATAAGATATATAAGTGATAAGATATATAAGTGATAAGATATATATAAGTGATAAGATATATATATAAGTGATAAGATATATATATAAGTGATAAGATATATATATAAGTGATAAGATATATATATAAGTGATAATTTAAAAAGGGGGGTTAGGGATTTTAACGGGCTACCGCCACCTTTTTTACTATTATATAAATGATAGAACCAAGTATCAACCAGACTAAAGAGTGGAGGTGTAATCAACCTTGGTATATAAATGGAAAACATAACGAATGTGAAAAATATCAGATTCAAGAGGTTGAGAGAATCACTGGTCAGAAGGTTCTCAAGACGGATAAACGTATTCATTTGTTAAGTGGGGTAATGGAGGGCGGGAAGAAAAATATATTAGAGTGGAGTGAGAACTTTAATGGTTATCAATCGGATAATAAATATTATAATTTTAAAATGGTATGTGGGAGAGGAGGAGGTCAAACAAGAACCCTCCGTGAAACATACCACTTTATACTTTCACAACAAAAGGTTAAGGAACCTGTATACTTTATAAATATACTTGATGGGGATGAGTTCTACAGGAGAATGGAACTCTTTAAAAAGTTAGAAAGAGATAATATATTTATAGGCTCATTAGTAGAGTGGTCTAAGGAACTACATTACAGTTTTTTCCGATTGCATAAACACTAAAATCAAAAGTATTACACAATTATCAAAACCTTACACTCAAGGAGCAAAACATCGGCCCAGATTTGCACCACTATAAGCACAATGTCAGCCTCACACCTTTTACAAAACAATACACACAGTGATTTGCAAAACACTAAACACACTTGTATACATTAGACACAGAAGTATATCATGATGTCACTTCCTTGCAATTCCAAAGCACGGACTGTCAAATTACCACACCTATGAGCCAATCGGTTAAACACAGCCAGCAGGTGCGCAAACACACGATTGCTTAATTGTAGACACACCAATCAGGTTTAAGCACTATAAAAATGCAGCAGGTGAGTTCACCTGTCTTCAACCAAAATGGAAGGAGTCAGAAGAAGAAGAGTGAGGGTGCCAGGGGGAATCCACGGAGGAGGAGAAGGCGGTAGAGGAAGAGGAAGACCTGAAGCAGGAGGAGAACATGCTCAAAGAAGAAGAGGACCACATTTATCAAATGAAATTCGCGCAACACTAGTTGACCATGTCGTGAACCACGGATTGGCGCTGAGGGAGGCTGGACTAAGAGTTCAGCCAAATCTTAGCAGATATACAGTGGCATCTGTCATTAGGACATTTCGACAAGAAAACAGGTAAACTAAAATCTGTCGACAGTTTACAGTAATCAGCTGCTTATTGCATGCACCATATCAGCACTTTTGATACCCCTTCCTGTGACATTTACAGTAGGTTACATGTATTTTTTTCTACATAGGATTGAGGGTCGAGAACGACAAGGAGGAAGGGGGCCCATGTTCACGCAAGAACAAGAGAGAGAGATCATAAACATGGTTTTGGCCAATAATGCTATCAGGCTCAGAGAAATTCAAGCCAACATTATCGGTGACCATGCCATTTTCAATAATGTCCATCAGGTCTCTCTGTCAACACTGGCACGCATCCTGAAAAGACATCAGGTTCAAATGAAACAAGTTTATCGAGTGCCTTTTGAGCGGAATTCAGAGAGGGTCAAACAGCTGCGGCATGAGTATGTGGAGGTATGTATTGTTCACTTTAGCACTGTGATGTTGCATACTGCACACGTAACCTTTTTACATGTAAATTTACTGTATACTAGATCTATGCTGAACTACACAATCTTGTCTTTCACTGTATTTCAGAGAGTTTTACAGATGGATGCTGAGGAAATCCCGCATGACTTCATATACATAGATGAGGCAGGGTTCAACCTCACAAAAGCAAGAAGGAGAGGCACAAATATCATTGGCCACAGGGCTATAATCAATGTCCCAGGGCAACGTGGGGGTAACATCACCCTTTGCGCTGCCATTGCACAGACTGGGGTCCTCCTCCGTCATGCCAATATGGGCCCTTACAACACACCTCACATTCTCACATTTTTGGACCGATTGCACAACATCGTCACAGCAGTAAACCAAGTGCACCAGATGCAATACATTGTCGTCTGGGACAATGTGTCGTTCCACCGCTCTGCTCTGGTCCAGAACTGGTTTCAACACCATCCACAGTTTACAGTACTATACCTTCCACCATACTCTCCGTTTCTAAACCCAATCGAAGAGTTTTTCTCGGCATGGCGGTGGAGGGTTTACGATCTCCGGCCCCAAGCTCAGGTACCCCTCATTCAGGCCATGGAGGAGGCCTGTGACCAAATCGACGCCGCAGCTGTGCAAGGATGGATCCGACATTCGAGACGGTTCTTCCCACGTTGTCTTGCCAATGAGGATATCGCCTGTGATGTTGATGAAATTCTCTGGCCAGATCCAGCTAGGCGAAGAGATAATGTCTAGTATTTTCTGTACTGTATTTTCAGTTTTTTTCATATTTTTTTTTCTTTTTACTGTAATTGTAACCTGTACTGGATACAGTATTTTACGTTTGTCTGATATTTGTTGAGCTTACAGTGTTATGCACACTACTGTAGTAGCATGACAACTGGGACATGTTTTGTTGTGATTCTCCATGTTGACATGTTGACTGATTTGGGTATATGGAGAGAAATAAATTATATTTTCATCAGTCTGCAGCATTGGTCTTGTGTGGTGTTTGGTGAATTTATTGTATATTTGCACTTTCTCTGTGTGCTTCCCTTGCAGTACTCTAATCGCTGAGAAGTAGAATTGCTAAAAGTGTTTTAGGTTCGCAACAGCAGTGTGTAACTGGTTCAAACAGAATTAAGTCATATGAAACGTGTGTGTTTCATATGGTAACAGAATATGGTTTTTATAAATTAGTGTATAGTTTTTACAAGAGTGTTTCATTTTGCAAAGGATCTGAGGTGTTCTGCTACTTGTGTGTGTGGTTGTGTGAATTGTGTGTAGTGTTTTGACAAAATGGGCCCTGTTTTCAAAATCGTGTTTAAGCAATCGAAAAAAACTGTAAGGGGCTAGTGGGGGGAATAGGGTAAAAATTACATGTAAGAGAGAAGGATCATAGGTTCATAAGGTGAGAAGAATTATAGGTTCATAAAGGAAGAAAATCATAGGTTCTATGGTGAGAAGGATTATAGGTTCATAAGGTGAGAAGGATTATAGGTACATAAGGCAAGAAGGATTATAGGTTCATAAGGTGAGAAGGATTATAGGTTCATAGAGGGAGAAATAGAGGTGTTTATGATTTTTGAAAAAGACAAGGGGGTAAATGACATTAGATAGGGATTTCCCATGTTAAACGAAGGTGTCCCAGAAGCAACATTTATCACCTACTCAGGAAACCACTTTTGCATTTGTGTTAGTGTTGAAAAACCACTTTTCGCACTGGTGTTGGTGAAGGAAACCACTTTTCGCACTTGTGTTAGTGTTGAAAACCCACTTTTCGCACTGGTGTTGGTGCAGGAAACCACTTTTGCACTTGTATTAGTGTGGAAAAACCACTTTTCGCACTTGTGTTATTGTTGAAAAACCACTTTTGCACTTGTATTCGTGTGGAAAAAACACTTTTTGCAATTGTGATAGTGTTGAAAAACCACTTTTCGCACTTGTGTTAGTGTTGAAAAACCACTTTTCGCACTTGTGTTGGTGCAGGAAACAACTTTTGCACTTGTATTAGTGTGGAAAAACCACTTTTCGCACTTGTGTTAGTGTTGAAAAACCACTTTTCGCACTTGTGATAGTGTTGAAAAACCACTTTTCGCACTTGTGTTATTGAAGGAAAACACTTTTCGCACTTGTGTTAGTGTTGAAAACCCACTTTTCGCACTTGTGTTAGTGTTGAAAATCCACTTTTCGCACTTGTGTTGGTGCAGGGATCCACTTTTGCACTTGTATTAGTGTGGAAAAAACACCTTTGCCCTTGTGATAGTGTTGAAAAACCACTTTTCGCACTTGTGTTAGTGTTGAAAAACCACTTTTCGCACTTGTGTTGGTGCAGGAAACCACTTTTGCACTTGTATTAGTGTGGAAAAAACACTTTTTGCACTTGTGATAGTGTTGAAAAACCACTTTTCGCACTTGTGTTAGTGTTGAAAAACCACTTTTCGCACTTGTGTTGGTGCAGGAAACCACTTTTGCACTTGTATTAGAGTGGAAAAACCACTTTTCGCACTTGTGTTAGTGTTGAAAAACCACTTTTCGCACTTGTGTTAGTGTTGAAAAACCACTTTTCGCACTTGTGTTGGTGCAGGAAACCACTTTTGCACTTGTATTAGTGTGGAAAAAACACTTTTTGCACTTGTGATAGTGTTGAAAAACCACTTTGCGCACTTGTGTTAGTGTTGAAAAAACACTTTTCGCACTTGTGTTGGTGCAGGAAACCACTTTTGCACTTGTATTAGTGTGGAAAAACCACTTTTTGCACTTGTGTTAGTGTTGAAAAACCACTTTTCGCACTTGTTTTAGTGTTGAATAACCACTTTTCGCACTTGTGTTGGTGCAGGAAACCACTTTTGCACTTGTATTAGTGTGGAAAAACCACTTTTCGCACTTGTGTTAGTGTTAAAAAACCACTTTTCGCACTGGTGTTGGTGAAGGAAACCACTTTTCGCACTTGTGTTAGTGTTGAAAACCCACTTTTCGCACGTGTGTTAGTGAAGTAAACCACTTTTCGCACTTGTGTTGGTGCAGGAAACCACTTTTGCACTTGTATTAGTGTGGAAAAAACACTTTTTGCACTTGTGATGGTGTTGAAAAACCACTTTTCGCACTTGTGTTAGTGTTGAAAAACCACTTTTCGCACTTGTGTTAGTGTTGAAAAACCACTTTTCGCACTTGTGTTAGTGAAGGAAACCACTTTTTGCACTTGTGTTAGTGTTGAAAACCCACTTTTCGCACTTGTGTTAGTGTTGAATATCCACTTTTCGCACTTGTGTTGGTGCAGGAAACCACTTTTGCACTTGTATTAGTGTGGAAAAAACCATTTTTGCACTTGTGATAGTGTTGAAAAATCACTTTTCGCACTTGTGTTAGTGTTGAAAAACCACTTTTCGCACTTGTGTTGGTGCAGGAAACCACTTTTTCACTTGTATTAGTGTGGAAAAACCACTTTTCGCACTTGTGTTAGTGTTGAAAAACCACTTTTCGCACTAGTGTTGGTGAAGGAAACCACTTTTCGCACTTGTGTTAGTGTTGAAAACCCACTTTTCGCACTTGTGTTGGTGCAGGAAACCACTTTTGCACTTGTATTAGTGTGGAAAAAACACTTTTTGCACTTGTGTTAGTGTTGAAAACCACTTTTCGCAATTGTGTTAGTGTTGAAAAACCACTTTTCGCACTTGTGTTAGTGAAGGAAACCACATTTCGCACTTGTGTTAGTGTTGAAAATCCACTTTTCGCACATGTGTTCGTGCAGGAAACCACTTTTGCACTTGTATTAGTGTGGAAAAAACACTTTTTGCACTTGTGATAGTGTTGAAAAACCACTTTTCGCACTTGTGCTGGTGTTGAAAAACCACTTTTCGCACTTGTGTTGGTGCAGGAAACCACTTTTGCACTTGTATTAGTGTGGAAAAAACTCTTTTTGCACTTGTGATAGTGTTGAAAAACCACTTTTCACACTTGTGTTAGTGTTGAAAAACCACTTTTCGCACTTGTGTTGGTGCAGGAAACCACTTTGCAGGTGCAGGAAACCACTATAGTTGGGGGGCGAGAGATAGTGTTTGGGGGGGAAAGAGATAGTGTTTGTGGAGCGAGATATAGTGTTTGGGGAGCGAGAGATAGTGTATGGGGGGCGGGAGATAGTGTTTGGGGTGTGAGAGATAGTGTTTGTGGAGTGAGAGATAGTGTTTGGGGAGTGAGATGTAGTGTTTGGGGAGCGAGGGATAGTGTTTGGGGAGCTAGATATAGTGTTTGGGGAGCAAGATATAGTGTTTGTGGAGCGACAGATAGTGTTTGGGGAGCGAGAGATAGTGTTTGGGGAGCGAGAGATAGTGTTTGGGGAGCGAGATATAGTGTTTGTGGAGCGAGAGATAGTGTTTGGGGAGCGAGAGATAGTGTTTGGGGAGCGAGATATAGTGTTTGTGGAGCGAGAGATAGTGTTTGGGGAGCGAGAGATAGTGTTTGGGGAGCGAGAGATAGTGTTTGGGGAGCGAGGGATAGTGTTTGGGGAGCGAGAGATAGTGTTTGGGGAGCGAGATATAGTGTTTGTGGAGCGAGAGATAGTGTTTGGGGAGCGAGAGATAGTGTTTGGGGAGCGAGAGATAGTGTTTGGGGAGCTAGATATAGTGTTTGGGGAGCGAGAGATCGTGTTTTGGGGGCGAGAGATAGTGTTTGGGGGGCGAGAGATAGTGCTTGGGGGGCGAGATATAGTGTTTGGGGGGCGAGAGATAGTGTTTGCAGGGCGAGAGATAGTGTTTGGGGGTGAGATATAGTGTTTGGGGAGCGACAGATAGTGTTTGTGGAGCGATATATAGTGTTTGTGGAGCGAGAGATAGTGTTTGCGGAGCGAGAGATAGTGTTTGCGGAGCGAGAGATAGTGTTTGGGGGGCGAGAGATAGTGTTTGGGGGGTGACAGATAGTGTTTGGGGAGCGAGAGATAGTGTTTGTGGAGCGAGATATAATGTTTGGGAAGCGAGAGATAGTGTTTGGGGGGCGAGAGATAGTGTTTGGGGGGTGAGAGATCGTGTTTGTGGAGTGAGAGATAGTGTTTGCGGAGCTAGATATAGTGTTTGTGGAGCGAGAGATAGTGTTTGGGGAGCGAGATATCGTGTTTGGGGAGTGAGAGATAGTGTTTGGGGAGCTAGATATAGTGTTTGGGGAGCGAGAGATAGTGTTTGGGGGGCGAGAGATAGTGTTTGGGGGGGCGATATATAGTGTTTGGGGGGCGAGATATAGTGTTTAGGGGGTGAGAGATAGTGTTTGGGGGGCGAGAGATAGTGTTTGGGGGGCGAGATATAGTGTTTGGGGAGCGAGATATGGTGTTTGGGGAGCGAGATATAGTGTTTGTGGAGCGAGAGATAGTGTTTGGTGAGCGAGATATAGTGTTTGGGGAGCGAGAGATAGTGTTTGTGGAGCGAGATATAGTGTTTGTGGAGCGAGAGATAGTGTTTGCGGGGCAAGATATAGTGTTTGTGGAGCGAGAGATAGTGTTTGGGGGGCGAGAGATAGTGTTTGTGGAGCGAGATATAGTGTTTGGGGAGCGATATATATTGTTGGGGGAGTGAGATATAGTGTTTGTGGAGCGAGAGATAGTGTTTGGGGGGCGAGAGATAGTGTTTGTGGAGCGAGATATAGTGTTTGGGGAGCGAGTGATAGTGTTTGGGGGGCGAGAGATAGTGTTTTGGGGGTGAGAGATAGTGTTTGTGGAGCGAGAGATAGTGTTTGCGGAGCTAGATATAGTGTTTGTGGAGCAAGAGATAGTGTTTGGGGAGTGAGATATAGTGTTTGGGGAGTGAGAGATAGTGTTTGGGGAGCTAGATCTAGTGTTTGGGGAGCAAGATATAGTGTTGGGGGAGCGAGAGATAGTGTTTGTGGAGCGAGAGATAGTGTTTGGGGAGCGAGAGATAGTGTTTGGGGAGCGAGAGATAGTGTTTGGGGAGCGAGATATAGTGTTTGGGGAGCGAGAGATAGTGTTTGGGGGGCGAGAGATAGTGTTTGGGGGGCGAGAGATAGTGTTTGGGGGGCGAGAGATAGTGTTTGGGGGCGAGATATAGTCTTTGGGGGGTGAGAGATAGTGTTTGGGGGGCGAGAGATAGTGTTTGGGGGCGAGATATAGTGTTTGGGGAGCGAGATATAGTGCTTGGGGAGCGAGATATAGTGTTTGGGGAGCGAGAGATAGTGTTTGTGGAGCGAGATATAGTGTTTGTGGAGCGAGAGATAGTGTTTGCGGAGCGAGAGATAGTGTTTGGGGGGCGAGAGATAGTGTTTGTGGAGCGAGATATAGTGTTTGAGGAGCGAGAGATAGTGTTTGGGGGGCGAGAGATAGTGTTTGGGGGGCGAGAGATAGTGTTTGGAGGGTGAGAGATAGTGTTTGTGGAGTGAGATATAGTGTTTGTGGAGCGAGAGATAGTGTTTGGGGAGCGAGAGATCGTGTTTGGAGAGCGAGAGATAGTGTTTGGGGGGCGAGAGATAGTGTTTGTGGAGCGAGAGATAGTGTTTGGGGAGCGAGATATAATGTTTGTGGAGCGAGAGATAGTGTTTGGGGGCGAGAGATAGTGTTTGGGGGGTGAGAGATAGTGTTTGTGGAGCGAGAGATAGTGTTTGCGGAGCTAGATATAGTGTTTGTGGAGCGAGAGATAGTGTTTGGGGAGCGAGATATAGTGTTTGGGGAGCGAGAGATAGTGTTTGGGGAGCTAGATATAGTGTTTGGGGAGCAAGATATAGTGTTGGGGGAGCGAGAGATAGTGTTTGGGGAGCGAGATATAGTGTTTGTGGAGCGAGAGATAGTGTTTGGGGAGCAAGAGATAGTGTTTGGGGAGTGAGAGATAGTGTTTGGGGAGCTAGATATAGTGTTTGGGGAGCGAGAGTTAGTGTTTGTGGAGCGAGAGATAGTGTTTGGGGAGCGAGAGATAGTGTTTGGGGAGCGAGAGATAGTGTTTGGGGAGCGAGATATAGTGTTTGGGGGGCGAGAGATAGTGTTTGGGGGGCGAGATATAGTGTTTGGGGGGCGAGAGATATTGTTTGGGGGCGAGATATAGTCTTTGGGGGGTGAGAGATAGTGTTTGGGGCGCGAGAGATAGTGTTTGGGGGCGAGATATAGTATTTGGGGAGCGAGATATAGTGTTTGGGGGGCGAGAGATAGTGTTTGGGGGGTGAGAGATAGTGTTTGTGGAGCGAGATATAGTGTTTGTGGAGCGAGAGATAGTGTTTGCGGAGCGAGATATAGTGTTTGTGGAGCGAGAGATAGTGTTTGGGGGGCGAGAGATAGTGTTTGTGGAGCGAGATATAGTGTTTGGGGAGCGAGAGATAGTGTTTGGGGGGCAAGAGATAGTGTTTGGAGGGTGAGAGATAGTGTTTGTGGAGCGAGATATAGTGTTTGTGGAGCGAGAGATAGTGTTTGGGGAGCGAGAGATCGTGTTTGGAGAGCGAGAGATAGTGTTTGGGGGGCGAGAGATAGTGTTTGTGGAGCGAGAGATAGTGTTTGGGGAGCGAGATATAATGTTTGTGGAGCAAGAGATAGTGTTTGCGGAATCGAGAGATAGTGTTTGGGGGGGCGAGAGATAGTGTTTGGGGGGTGAGAGATAGTGTTTAGGGAGCGAGATATAGTGTTTGGGGAGTGATATATAGTGTTGGGGGAGTGAGATATAGTGTTTGTGGAGTGAGAGATCGTGTTTTGGGGGCGAGAGATAGTGTTTGTGGAGCGAGATATAGTGTTTGGGGAGCGAGAGATAGTGTTTGGGGGCGAGAGATAGTGTTTGGGGGGTGAGAGATAGTGTTTGTGGAGCGAGAGATAGTGTTTGCGGAGCTAGATATAATGTTTGTGGAGCGAGAGATAGTGTTTGGGGAGCGAGATATAGTGTTTGGGGAGCGAGAGATAGTGTTTGGGGAGCTAGATATAGTGTTTGGGGAGCAAGATATAGTGTTGGGGGAGCGAGAGATAGTGTTTGGGGAGCGAGATATAGTGTTTGTGGAGCGAGAGATAGTGTTTGGGGAGCGAGAGATAGTGTTTGTGGAGCGAGAGATAGTGTTTAGGGAGCGAGATATAGTGTTTGGGGAGCGATATATAGTGTTGGGGGAGTGAGATATAGTGTTTGTGGAGTGAGAGATCGTGTTTTGGGGGCGAGAGATAGTGTTTGTGGAGCGAGATATAGTGTTTGGGGAGCGAGAGATAGTGTTTGGGGGCGAGAGATAGTGTTTGGGGGGTGAGAGATAGTGTTTGTGGAGCGAGAGATAGTGTTTGCGGAGCTAGATATAATGTTTGTGGAGCGAGAGATAGTGTTTGGGGAGCGAGATATAGTGTTTGGGGAGCGAGAGATAGTGTTTGGGGAGCTAGATATAGTGTTTGGGGAGCAAGATATAGTGTTGGGGGAGCGAGAGATAGTGTTTGGGGAGCGAGATATAGTGTTTGTGGAGCGAGAGATAGTGTTTGGGGAGCGAGAGATAGTGTTTGGGGAGCTAGATATAGTGTTTGGGGAGCGAGAGATAGTGTTTGGGGGGTGAGAGATCATGTTTGAGGGGCAAGAGATAGTGTTTGGGGGGCGAGAGATAGTGTTTGGGGGGCGAGAGATAGTGTTTGGGGAGCGAGATATAGTGTTTGGGGAGCGATATAGTGTTTGGGGAGCGAGAGATAGTGTTTGTGGAGCGAGATATAGTGTTTGTGGAGCGAGAGATAGTGTTTGCGGAGCGAGATATAGTGTTTGTGGAGCGAGAGATAGCGTTTGGGGGGTGAGAGATAGTGTTTGTGGAGCAAGATATAGTGTTTGGGGAGCGAGAGATAGTGTTTGGGGGGCGAGAGATAGTGTTTGGGGGGTGAGGGATAGTGTTTGGGGGGCGAGATATAGTGTTTGGGGAGCGAGAGATAGTGTTTGTGGAGCGAGATATAGTGTTTGTGGAGCGAGAGATAGTGTTTGCGGAGCGAGATATAGTGTTTGTGGAGCGAGAGATAGCGTTTGGGGGGTGAGAGATAGTGTTTGTGGAGCAAGATATAGTGTTTGGGGAGCGAGAGATAGTGTTTGTGGAGCGAGAGATAGTGTTTGCGGAGCTAGATATAATGTTTGTGGAGCGAGAGATAGTGTTTGGGGAGCGAGATATAGTGTTTGGGGAGCTAGATATAGTGTTTGGGGAGCAAGATATAGTGTTGGGGGAGCGAGAGATAGTGTTTGGGGAGCGAGATATAGTGTTTGTGGAGCGAGAGATAGTGTTTGGGGAGCGAGAGATAGTGTTTGGGGAGCTAGATATAGTGTTTGGGGAGCGAGAGATAGTGTTTGGGGGGTGAGAGATCATGTTTGGGGGGCAAGAGATAGTGTTTGGGGGGCGAGAGATAGTGTTTGGGGGGCGAGAGATAGTGTTTGGGGAGCGAGATATAGTGTTTGGGGAGCGATATAGTGTTTGGGGAGCGAGAGATAGTGTTTGTGGTGCGAGATATAGTGTTTGTGGAGCGAGAGATAGTGTTTGCGGAGCGAGATATAGTGTTTGTGGAGCGAGAGATAGCGTTTGGGGGGTGAGAGATAGTGTTTGTGGAGCAAGATATAGTGTTTGGGGAGCGAGAGATAGTGTTTGGGGGGCGAGAGATAGTGTTTGGGGGGTGAGGGATAGTGTTTGGGGGGCGAGATATAGTGTTTAGGGAGCGAGAGATAGTGTTTGGGGAGCTAGATATAGTGTTTGTGGGGTGAGAGATAGTGTTTGGGGAGCGAGATATAGTGTTTGGGGAGCGAGAGATAGTGTGTGTGGAGCGAGATAGAGTGTTTGGGGGGTGAGAGATAGTGTTTGCGGAGCGAGAGATAGTGTTTGGGGGGCGAGAGATAGTGTTTGGGGGGTGAGAGATAGTGTTTGGGGGGCGAGAGATAGTGTTTGTGGAGTGAGATATAGTGTTTGTGGAGCGAGAGATAGTGTTTGGGGAGCGAGAGATCGTGTTTGGAGAGCGAGAGATAGTGTTTGGGGGGCGAGAGATAGTGTTTGTGGAGCGAGAGATAGTGTTTGGGGAGCGAGATATAATGTTTGTGGAGCGAGAGATAGTGTTTGGGGGCGAGAGATAGTGTTTGGGGGGTGAGAGATAGTGTTTGTGGAGCGAGAGATAGTGTTTGCGGAGCTAGATATAGTGTTTGTGGAGCGAGAGATAGTGTTTGGGGAGCGAGATATAGTGTTTGGGGAGCGAGAGATAGTGTTTGGGGAGCTAGATATAGTGTTTGGGGAGCAAGATATAGTGTTGGGGGAGCGAGAGATAGTGTTTGGGGAGCGAGATATAGTGTTTGTGGAGCGAGAGATAGTGTTTGGGGAGCAAGAGATAGTGTTGGGGGAGTGAGAGATAGTGTTTGGGGAGCTAGATATAGTGTTTGGGGAGCGAGAGTTAGTGTTTGTGGAGCGAGAGATAGTGTTTGGGGAGCGAGAGATAGTGTTTGGGGAGCGAGAGATAGTGTTTGGGGAGCGAGATATAGTGTTTGGGGGGCGAGAGATAGTGTTTGGGGGGCGAGATATAGTGTTTGGGGGGCGAGAGATATTGTTTGGGGGCGAGATATAGTCTTTGGGGGGTGAGAGATAGTGTTTGGGGCGCGAGAGATAGTGTTTGGGGGCGAGATATAGTATTTGGGGAGCGAGATATAGTGTTTGGGGGGCGAGAGATAGTGTTTGGGGGGTGAGAGATAGTGTTTGTGGAGCGAGATATAGTGTTTGTGGAGCGAGAGATAGTGTTTGCGGAGCGAGATATAGTGTTTGTGGAGCGAGAGATAGTGTTTGGGGGGCGAGAGATAGTGTTTGTGGAGCGAGATATAGTGTTTGGGGAGCGAGAGATAGTGTTTGGGGGGCAAGAGATAGTGTTTGGAGGGTGAGAGATAGTGTTTGTGGAGCGAGATATAGTGTTTGTGGAGCGAGAGATAGTGTTTGGGGAGCGAGAGATCGTGTTTGGAGAGCGAGAGATAGTGTTTGGGGGGCGAGAGATAGTGTTTGTGGAGCGAGAGATAGTGTTTGGGGAGCGAGATATAATGTTTGTGGAGCAAGAGATAGTGTTTGCGGAATCGAGAGATCGTGTTTGGGGGGGCGAGAGATAGTGTTTGGGGGGTGAGAGATAGTGTTTAGGGAGCGAGATATAGTGTTTGGGGAGCGATATATAGTGTTGGGGGAGTGAGATATAGTGTTTGTGGAGTGAGAGATGGTGTTTTGGGGGCGAGAGATAGTGTTTGTGGAGCGAGATATAGTGTTTGGGGAGCGAGAGATAGTGTTTGGGGGCGAGAGATAGTGTTTGGGGGGTGAGAGATAGTGTTTGTGGAGCGAGAGATAGTGTTTGCGGAGCTAGATATAATGTTTGTGGAGCGAGAGATAGTGTTTGGGGAGCGAGATATAGTGTTTGGGAAGCGAGAGATAGTGTTTGGGGAGCTAGATATAGTGTTTGGGGAGCAAGATATAGTGTTGGGGGAGCGAGAGATAGTGTTTGGGGAGCGAGATATAGTGTTTGTGGAGCGAGAGATAGTGTTTGGGGAGCGAGAGATAGTGTTTGTGGAGCGAGAGATAGTGTTTAGGGAGCGAGATATAGTGTTTGGGGAGCGATATATAGTGTTGGGGGAGTGAGATATAGTGTTTGTGGAGTGAGAGATCGTGTTTTGGGGGCGAGAGATAGTGTTTGTGGAGCGAGATATAGTGTTTGGGGAGCGAGAGATAGTGTTTGGGGGCGAGAGATAGTGTTTGGGGGGTGAGAGATAGTGTTTGTGGAGCGAGAGATAGTGTTTGCGGAGCTAGATATAATGTTTGTGGAGCGAGAGATAGTGTTTGGGGAGCGAGATATAGTGTTTGGGGAGCGAGAGATAGTGTTTGGGGAGCTAGATATAGTGTTTGGGGAGCAAGATATAGTGTTGGGGGAGCGAGAGATAGTGTTTGGGGAGCGAGATATAGTGTTTGTGGAGCGAGAGATAGTGTTTGGGGAGCGAGAGATAGTGTTTGGGGAGCTAGATATAGTGTTTGGGGAGCGAGAGATAGTGTTTGGGGGGTGAGAGATCATGTTTGGGGGGCAAGAGATAGTGTTTGGGGGGCGAGAGATAGTGTTTGGGGGGCGAGAGATAGTGTTTGGGGAGCGAGATATAGTGTTTGGGGAGCGATATAGTGTTTGGGGAGCGAGAGATAGTGTTTGTGGAGCGAGATATAGTGTTTGTGGAGCGAGAGATAGTGTTTGCGGAGCGAGATATAGTGTTTGTGGAGCGAGAGATAGCGTTTGGGGGGTGAGAGATAGTGTTTGTGGAGCAAGATATAGTGTTTGGGGAGTGAGAGATAGTGTTTGGGGGGCGAGAGATAGTGTTTGGGGGGTGAGGGATAGTGTTTGGGGGGCGAGATATAGTGTTTAGGGAGCGAGAGATAGTGTTTGGGGAGCTAGATATAGTGTTTGTGGGGTGAGAGATAGTGTTTGGGGAGCGAGATATAGTGTTTGGGGAGCGAGAGATAGTGTGTGTGGAGCGAGATAGAGTGTTTGGGGGGTGAGAGATAGTGTTTGCGGAGCGAGAGATAGTGTTTGCGGAGCGAGAGATAGTGTTTGGGGGGCGAGAGATAGTGTTTGGGGGGTGAGAGATAGTGTTTGGGGAGCGAGAGATAGTGTTTGTGGAGTGAGAGATAGTGTTTGTGGTGCGAGAGATAGTGTTTAGGGACCGAGATATTGTGTTTGGGGAGCTATATATAGTGTTGGGGGAGTGAGATATAGTGTTTGTGGAGCTAGAGATAGTGTTTGGGGGGTGAGAGATAGTGTTTGTGGAGCGAGATATAGTGTATGGGGGGTGAGAGATAGTGTTTGTGGAGCGAGATATAGTGTTTGGGGAGCGAGAGATAGTGTTTGGGGAGCTAGATATAGTGTTTGGGGAGAAAGATATAGTGTTGGGGGAGCGAGAGATACTGTTTGGGGAAAGAGATATAGTGTTTGGGGAGCGAGAGATAGTGTTTGGGGAGCTAGATATAGTGTTTGGGGAGCTAGATATAGTGTTTTGGGAGCAAGATATAGTGTTGGGGGAGCGAGAGATAGTGTTTGGGAAGCGAGCTATAGTGTTTGTGGAGCGAGAGATAGTGTTTGGGGAGCGAGAGATAGTGTTTGGGGAGCTAGATATAGTGTTTGGGGAGCGAGAGATCGTGTTTGGGGGGCGAGAGATAGTGTTTGGGGGGCGATTGATAGTGTTTGGGGGGCGAGATATAGTGTTTGGGGGGCGAGAGATAGTGTTTGGGGAGCTAGATATAGTGTTTGGGGAGCAAGATATAGTGTTGGCGAAGCGAGAGATAGTGTTTGGGGAGCGAGATATAGTGTTTGTGGAGCGAGAGATAGTGTTTGGGGAGCGACAGATAGTGTTTGGGGAGCGAGAGATAGTGTTTGGGGAGCTAGATATAGTGTTTGGGGAGCGAGAGATAGTGTTTGGGGGGCGAGAGATAGTGTTTGGGGGGCGATAGTGTTTGGGGGGTGAGAGATAGTGTTTGGGGGGTGAGATATAGTGTTTGGGGGGTGAGAGATAGTGTTTGGGGGGCGGGATATAGTGTTTGGGGGGCGAGAGATAGTGTTTGGGGGCGAGAGATAGTGTTTGGGGGGCGAGAGATAGTGTTTGTGGAGCGAGAGATAGTGTTTGCGGAGCGAGATATAGTGTTTGGGGAGCGAGAGTTAGTGTTTGTGGAGCGAGATATAGTGTTTGGGGAGCTAGATATAGTGTTTGTGGAGCGAGAAATAGTGTTTGGGGAGCGAGAGATAGTGTTTGTGGAGCGAGATATAGTGTTTGGGGAGCTAGATATAGTGTTTGGGGAGCGAGATATAGTGTTTGTGGAGCGAGATATAGTGTTTGGGGAGCGAGACATAGTGTTTGTGGAGCGAGAGATAGTGTTTGGGAGGCGAGAGATAGTGTTTGTGGAGCGAGATATAGTGTGTGTGGAGCGAGATAGAGTGTTTGGGGGGCGAGAGATAGTGTTTGGGGGGCGAGAGATAGTGTTTGGGGAGCGAGAGATAGTGTTTGTGGTGCGAGAGATAATGTTTGGGGAGCGAGAGATAGTGTTTGGGGCGCGAGAGATAGTGTTTGGGGAGCGAGATATCATGTTTGGGAAGCGAGAGATAGTGTTTGGGGGGCGAGAGATAGTGTTTGGGGGGTGAGAGATAGTGTTTGGGGAGCGAGATATAGTGTTTGGGAAGCGAGAGATAGTGTTTGTGGAGCGAGATTTAGTGTTTGGGGAGCTAGATATAGTGTTTGTGGAGCGAGATATAGTGTTTGGGGAGCGAGAGATAGTGTTTGTGGAGCGAGATATAGTGTTTGGGGGGCGATAGATAGTGTTTGGGGAGCAAGAGATAGTGTTTGGGGGGCGAGAGATAGTGTTTGGGGGGTGAGAGATAGTGTTTGGGGAGCAAGATATAGTGTATGGGGAGTGAGAGATAGTGTGTGTGGTGCGAGATATAGTGTTTGGGGAGCGAGAGATAGTGTTTGGGGGGTGAGAGATAGTGTTTGTGGAGCTAGAGATAGTGTTTGCGGAATCGAGAGATAGTGTTTGTGGTGCGAGAGATAGTGTTTAGGCAGCGAGATATCGTGTTTGGGGAGCGATATATAGTGTTGGGGGAGTGAGATATAGTGTTTGTGGAGTTAGAGATCGTGTTTGGGGGGCGAGAGATAGTGTTTGTGGAGCGAGATATAGTGTTTGGGGAGCGAGAGATAGTGTTTGGGGGCGAGAGATAGTGTTTGGGGGGTGAGAGATAGTGTTTGTGGAGCGAGAGATAGTGTTTGCGGAGCTAGATATAGTGTTTCTGGAGCGAGAGATAGTGTTTGGGGAGCGAGATATAGTGTTTGGGAAGCGAGAGATAGTGTTTGGGGAGCTAGATATAGTGTTTGGGGAGCAAGATATAGTGTTGGGGGAGCGAGAGATAGTGTTTGTGGAGCGAGATATAGTGTTGGGGGAGCGAGAGATAGTGTTTGGGGAGCAAGAGATAGTGTTTGCGGAGCTAGATATAGTGTTTCTGGAGCGAGAGATAGTGTTTGGGGAGCGAGAGATAGTGTTTGGGGGGCGAGAGATAGTGTTTGGGGGGTGAGGGATAGTGTTTGGGGGGCGAGATATAGTGTTTGGGGAGCGAGAGATAGTGTTTGTGGAGCGAGATATAGTGTTTGTGGAGCGAGAGATAGTGTTTGCGGAGCGAGATATAGTGTTTGTGGAGCGAGAGATAGCGTTTGGGGGGTGAGAGATAGTGTTTGTGGAGCAAGATATAGTGTTTGGGGAGCGACAGATAGTGTTTGGGGAGCGAGAGATAGTGTTTGGGGAGCTAGATATAGTGTTTGGGGAGCGAGAGATAGTGTTTGGGGGGCGAGAGATAGTGTTTGGGGGGCGATAGTGTTTGGGGGGTGAGAGATAGTGTTTGGGGGGTGAGATATAGTGTTTGGGGGGTGAGAGATAGTGTTTGGGGGGCGGGATATAGTGTTTGGGGGGCGAGAGATAGTGTTTGGGGGCGAGAGATAGTGTTTGGGGGGCGAGAGATAGTGTTTGTGGAGCGAGAGATAGTGTTTGCGGAGCGAGATATAGTGTTTGGGGAGCGAGAGTTAGTGTTTGTGGAGCGAGATATAGTGTTTGGGGAGCTAGATATAGTGTTTGTGGAGCGAGAGATAGTGTTTGGGGAGCGAGATATAGTGTTTGGGGAGCGAGAGATAGTGTTTGGGGGCGAGAGATAGTGTTTGGGGGGTGAGAGATAGTGTTTGTGGAGCGAGAGATAGTGTTTGCGGAGCTAGATATAATGTTTGTGGAGCGAGAGATAGTGTTTGGGGAGCGAGATATAGTGTTTGGGGAGCGAGAGATAGTGTTTGGGGAGCTAGATATAGTGTTTGGGGAGCAAGATATAGTGTTGGGGGAGCGAGAGATAGTGTTTGGGGAGCGAGATATAGTGTTTGTGGAGCGAGAGATAGTGTTTGGGGAGCGAGAGATAGTGTTTGGGGAGCTAGATATAGTGTTTGGGGAGCGAGAGATAGTGTTTGGGGGGTGAGAGATCATGTTTGAGGGGCAAGAGATAGTGTTTGGGGGGCGAGAGATAGTGTTTGGGGGGCGAGAGATAGTGTTTGGGGAGCGAGATATAGTGTTTGGGGAGCGATATAGTGTTTGGGGAGCGAGAGATAGTGTTTGTGGAGCGAGATATAGTGTTTGTGGAGCGAGAGATAGTGTTTGCGGAGCGAGATATAGTGTTTGTGGAGCGAGAGATAGCGTTTGGGGGGTGAGAGATAGTGTTTGTGGAGCAAGATATAGTGTTTGGGGAGCGAGAGATAGTGTTTGGGGGGCGAGAGATAGTGTTTGGGGGGTGAGGGATAGTGTTTGGGGGGCGAGATATAGTGTTTGGGGAGCGAGAGATAGTGTTTGTGGAGCGAGATATAGTGTTTGTGGAGCGAGAGATAGTGTTTGCGGAGCGAGATATAGTGTTTGTGGAGCGAGAGATAGCGTTTGGGGGGTGAGAGATAGTGTTTGTGGAGCAAGATATAGTGTTTGGGGAGCGAGAGATAGTGTTTGTGGAGCGAGAGATAGTGTTTGCGGAGCTAGATATAATGTTTGTGGAGCGAGAGATAGTGTTTGGGGAGCGAGATATAGTGTTTGGGGAGCTAGATATAGTGTTTGGGGAGCAAGATATAGTGTTGGGGGAGCGAGAGATAGTGTTTGGGGAGCGAGATATAGTGTTTGTGGAGCGAGAGATAGTGTTTGGGGAGCGAGAGATAGTGTTTGGGGAGCTAGATATAGTGTTTGGGGAGCGAGAGATAGTGTTTGGGGGGTGAGAGATCATGTTTGGGGGGCAAGAGATAGTGTTTGGGGGGCGAGAGATAGTGTTTGGGGGGCGAGAGATAGTGTTTGGGGAGCGAGATATAGTGTTTGGGGAGCGATATAGTGTTTGGGGAGCGAGAGATAGTGTTTGTGGTGCGAGATATAGTGTTTGTGGAGCGAGAGATAGTGTTTGCGGAGCGAGATATAGTGTTTGTGGAGCGAGAGATAGCGTTTGGGGGGTGAGAGATAGTGTTTGTGGAGCAAGATATAGTGTTTGGGGAGCGAGAGATAGTGTTTGGGGGGCGAGAGATAGTGTTTGGGGGGTGAGGGATAGTGTTTGGGGGGCGAGATATAGTGTTTAGGGAGCGAGAGATAGTGTTTGGGGAGCTAGATATAGTGTTTGTGGGGTGAGAGATAGTGTTTGGGGAGCGAGATATAGTGTTTGGGGAGCGAGAGATAGTGTGTGTGGAGCGAGATAGAGTGTTTGGGGGGTGAGAGATAGTGTTTGCGGAGCGAGAGATAGTGTTTGGGGGGCGAGAGATAGTGTTTGGGGGGTGAGAGATAGTGTTTGGGGGGCGAGAGATAGTGTTTGGAGGGTGAGAGATAGTGTTTGTGGAGTGAGATATAGTGTTTGTGGAGCGAGAGATAGTGTTTGGGGAGCGAGAGATCGTGTTTGGAGAGCGAGAGATAGTGTTTGGGGGGCGAGAGATAGTGTTTGTGGAGCGAGAGATAGTGTTTGGGGAGCGAGATATAATGTTTGTGGAGCGAGAGATAGTGTTTGGGGGCGAGAGATAGTGTTTGGGGGGTGAGAGATAGTGTTTGTGGAGCGAGAGATAGTGTTTGCGGAGCTAGATATAGTGTTTGTGGAGCGAGAGATAGTGTTTGGGGAGCGAGATATAGTGTTTGGGGAGCGAGAGATAGTGTTTGGGGAGCTAGATATAGTGTTTGGGGAGCAAGATATAGTGTTGGGGGAGCGAGAGATAGTGTTTGGGGAGCGAGATATAGTGTTTGTGGAGCGAGAGATAGTGTTTGGGGAGCAAGAGATAGTGTTGGGGGAGTGAGAGATAGTGTTTGGGGAGCTAGATATAGTGTTTGGGGAGCGAGAGTTAGTGTTTGTGGAGCGAGAGATAGTGTTTGGGGAGCGAGAGATAGTGTTTGGGGAGCGAGAGATAGTGTTTGGGGAGCGAGATATAGTGTTTGGGGGGCGAGAGATAGTGTTTGGGGGGCGAGATATAGTGTTTGGGGGGCGAGAGATATTGTTTGGGGGCGAGATATAGTCTTTGGGGGGTGAGAGATAGTGTTTGGGGCGCGAGAGATAGTGTTTGGGGGCGAGATATAGTATTTGGGGAGCGAGATATAGTGTTTGGGGGGCGAGAGATAGTGTTTGGGGGGTGAGAGATAGTGTTTGTGGAGCGAGATATAGTGTTTGTGGAGCGAGAGATAGTGTTTGCGGAGCGAGATATAGTGTTTGTGGAGCGAGAGATAGTGTTTGGGGGGCGAGAGATAGTGTTTGTGGAGCGAGATATAGTGTTTGGGGAGCGAGAGATAGTGTTTGGGGGGCAAGAGATAGTGTTTGGAGGGTGAGAGATAGTGTTTGTGGAGCGAGATATAGTGTTTGTGGAGCGAGAGATAGTGTTTGGGGAGCGAGAGATCGTGTTTGGAGAGCGAGAGATAGTGTTTGGGGGGCGAGAGATAGTGTTTGTGGAGCGAGAGATAGTGTTTGGGGAGCGAGATATAATGTTTGTGGAGCAAGAGATAGTGTTTGCGGAATCGAGAGATCGTGTTTGGGGGGGCGAGAGATAGTGTTTGGGGGGTGAGAGATAGTGTTTAGGGAGCGAGATATAGTGTTTGGGGAGCGATATATAGTGTTGGGGGAGTGAGATATAGTGTTTGTGGAGTGAGAGATGGTGTTTTGGGGGCGAGAGATAGTGTTTGTGGAGCGAGATATAGTGTTTGGGGAGCGAGAGATAGTGTTTGGGGGCGAGAGATAGTGTTTGGGGGGTGAGAGATAGTGTTTGTGGAGCGAGAGATAGTGTTTGCGGAGCTAGATATAATGTTTGTGGAGCGAGAGATAGTGTTTGGGGAGCGAGATATAGTGTTTGGGAAGCGAGAGATAGTGTTTGGGGAGCTAGATATAGTGTTTGGGGAGCAAGATATAGTGTTGGGGGAGCGAGAGATAGTGTTTGGGGAGCGAGATATAGTGTTTGTGGAGCGAGAGATAGTGTTTGGGGAGCGAGAGATAGTGTTTGTGGAGCGAGAGATAGTGTTTAGGGAGCGAGATATAGTGTTTGGGGAGCGATATATAGTGTTGGGGGAGTGAGATATAGTGTTTGTGGAGTGAGAGATCGTGTTTTGGGGGCGAGAGATAGTGTTTGTGGAGCGAGATATAGTGTTTGGGGAGCGAGAGATAGTGTTTGGGGGCGAGAGATAGTGTTTGGGGGGTGAGAGATAGTGTTTGTGGAGCGAGAGATAGTGTTTGCGGAGCTAGATATAATGTTTGTGGAGCGAGAGATAGTGTTTGGGGAGCGAGATATAGTGTTTGGGGAGCGAGAGATAGTGTTTGGGGAGCTAGATATAGTGTTTGGGGAGCAAGATATAGTGTTGGGGGAGCGAGAGATAGTGTTTGGGGAGCGAGATATAGTGTTTGTGGAGCGAGAGATAGTGTTTGGGGAGCGAGAGATAGTGTTTGGGGAGCTAGATATAGTGTTTGGGGAGCGAGAGATAGTGTTTGGGGGGTGAGAGATCATGTTTGGGGGGCAAGAGATAGTGTTTGGGGGGCGAGAGATAGTGTTTGGGGGGCGAGAGATAGTGTTTGGGGAGCGAGATATAGTGTTTGGGGAGCGATATAGTGTTTGGGGAGCGAGAGATAGTGTTTGTGGAGCGAGATATAGTGTTTGTGGAGCGAGAGATAGTGTTTGCGGAGCGAGATATAGTGTTTGTGGAGCGAGAGATAGCGTTTGGGGGGTGAGAGATAGTGTTTGTGGAGCAAGATATAGTGTTTGGGGAGTGAGAGATAGTGTTTGGGGGGCGAGAGATAGTGTTTGGGGGGTGAGGGATAGTGTTTGGGGGGCGAGATATAGTGTTTAGGGAGCGAGAGATAGTGTTTGGGGAGCTAGATATAGTGTTTGTGGGGTGAGAGATAGTGTTTGGGGAGCGAGATATAGTGTTTGGGGAGCGAGAGATAGTGTGTGTGGAGCGAGATAGAGTGTTTGGGGGGTGAGAGATAGTGTTTGCGGAGCGAGAGATAGTGTTTGCGGAGCGAGAGATAGTGTTTGGGGGGCGAGAGATAGTGTTTGGGGGGTGAGAGATAGTGTTTGGGGAGCGAGAGATAGTGTTTGTGGAGTGAGAGATAGTGTTTGTGGTGCGAGAGATAGTGTTTAGGGACCGAGATATTGTGTTTGGGGAGCTATATATAGTGTTGGGGGAGTGAGATATAGTGTTTGTGGAGCTAGAGATAGTGTTTGGGGGGTGAGAGATAGTGTTTGTGGAGCGAGATATAGTGTATGGGGGGTGAGAGATAGTGTTTGTGGAGCGAGATATAGTGTTTGGGGAGCGAGAGATAGTGTTTGGGGAGCTAGATATAGTGTTTGGGGAGAAAGATATAGTGTTGGGGGAGCGAGAGATACTGTTTGGGGAAAGAGATATAGTGTTTGGGGAGCGAGAGATAGTGTTTGGGGAGCTAGATATAGTGTTTGGGGAGCTAGATATAGTGTTTTGGGAGCAAGATATAGTGTTGGGGGAGCGAGAGATAGTGTTTGGGAAGCGAGCTATAGTGTTTGTGGAGCGAGAGATAGTGTTTGGGGAGCGAGAGATAGTGTTTGGGGAGCTAGATATAGTGTTTGGGGAGCGAGAGATAGTGTTTGGGGGGCGAGAGATAGTGTTTGGGGGGCGATTGATAGTGTTTGGGGGGCGAGATATAGTGTTTGGGGGGCGAGAGATAGTGTTTGGGGAGCTAGATATAGTGTTTGGGGAGCAAGATATAGTGTTGGCGAAGCGAGAGATAGTGTTTGGGGAGCGAGATATAGTGTTTGTGGAGCGAGAGATAGTGTTTGGGGAGCGACAGATAGTGTTTGGGGAGCGAGAGATAGTGTTTGGGGAGCTAGATATAGTGTTTGGGGAGCGAGAGATAGTGTTTGGGGGGCGAGAGATAGTGTTTGGGGGGCGATAGTGTTTGGGGGGTGAGAGATAGTGTTTGGGGGGTGAGATATAGTGTTTGGGGGGTGAGAGATAGTGTTTGGGGGGCGGGATATAGTGTTTGGGGGGCGAGAGATAGTGTTTGGGGGCGAGAGATAGTGTTTGGGGGGCGAGAGATAGTGTTTGTGGAGCGAGAGATAGTGTTTGCGGAGCGAGATATAGTGTTTGGGGAGCGAGAGTTAGTGTTTGTGGAGCGAGATATAGTGTTTGGGGAGCTAGATATAGTGTTTGTGGAGCGAGAAATAGTGTTTGGGGAGCGAGAGATAGTGTTTGTGGAGCGAGATATAGTGTTTGGGGAGCTAGATATAGTGTTTGGGGAGCGAGATATAGTGTTTGTGGAGCGAGATATAGTGTTTGGGGAGCGAGACATAGTGTTTGTGGAGCGAGAGATAGTGTTTGGGAGGCGAGAGATAGTGTTTGTGGAGCGAGATATAGTGTGTGTGGAGCGAGATAGAGTGTTTGGGGGGCGAGAGATAGTGTTTGGGGGGCGAGAGATAGTGTTTGGGGAGCGAGAGATAGTGTTTGTGGTGCGAGAGATAATGTTTGGGGAGCGAGAGATAGTGTTTGGGGCGCGAGAGATAGTGTTTGGGGAGCGAGATATCATGTTTGGGAAGCGAGAGATAGTGTTTGGGGGGCGAGAGATAGTGTTTGGGGGGTGAGAGATAGTGTTTGGGGAGCGAGATATAGTGTTTGGGAAGCGAGAGATAGTGTTTGTGGAGCGAGATTTAGTGTTTGGGGAGCTAGATATAGTGTTTGTGGAGCGAGATATAGTGTTTGGGGAGCGAGAGATAGTGTTTGTGGAGCGAGATATAGTGTTTGGGGGGCGATAGATAGTGTTTGGGGAGCAAGAGATAGTGTTTGGGGGGCGAGAGATAGTGTTTGGGGGGTGAGAGATAGTGTTTGGGGAGCAAGATATAGTGTATGGGGAGTGAGAGATAGTGTGTGTGGTGCGAGATATAGTGTTTGGGGAGCGAGAGATAGTGTTTGGGGAGCTAGATATAGTGTTTGGGGAGCAAGATATAGTGTTGGGGGAGCGAGAGATAGTGTTTGTGGAGCGAGATATAGTGTTGGGGGAGCGAGATATCATGTTTGGGAAGCGAGAGATAGTGTTTGTGGAGCTAGAGATAGTGTTTGCGGAATCGAGAGATAGTGTTTGTGGTGCGAGAGATAGTGTTTAGGCAGCGAGATATCGTGTTTGGGGAGCGATATATAGTGTTGGGGGAGTGAGATATAGTGTTTGTGGAGTTAGAGATCGTGTTTGGGGGGCGAGAGATAGTGTTTGTGGAGCGAGATATAGTGTTTGGGGAGCGAGAGATAGTGTTTGGGGGCGAGAGATAGTGTTTGGGGGGTGAGAGATAGTGTTTGTGGAGCGAGAGATAGTGTTTGCGGAGCTAGATATAGTGTTTCTGGAGCGAGAGATAGTGTTTGGGGAGCGAGATATAGTGTTTGGGAAGCGAGAGATAGTGTTTGGGGAGCTAGATATAGTGTTTGGGGAGCAAGATATAGTGTTGGGGGAGCGAGAGATAGTGTTTGTGGAGCGAGATATAGTGTTGGGGGAGCGAGAGATAGTGTTTGGGGAGCAAGAGATAGTGTTTGCGGAGCTAGATATAGTGTTTCTGGAGCGAGAGATAGTGTTTGGGGAGCGAGAGATAGTGTTTGGGGGGCGAGAGATAGTGTTTGGGGGGTGAGGGATAGTGTTTGGGGGGCGAGATATAGTGTTTGGGGAGCGAGAGATAGTGTTTGTGGAGCGAGATATAGTGTTTGTGGAGCGAGAGATAGTGTTTGCGGAGCGAGATATAGTGTTTGTGGAGCGAGAGATAGCGTTTGGGGGGTGAGAGATAGTGTTTGTGGAGCAAGATATAGTGTTTGGGGAGCGACAGATAGTGTTTGGGGAGCGAGAGATAGTGTTTGGGGAGCTAGATATAGTGTTTGGGGAGCGAGAGATAGTGTTTGGGGGGCGAGAGATAGTGTTTGGGGGGCGATAGTGTTTGGGGGGTGAGAGATAGTGTTTGGGGGGTGAGATATAGTGTTTGGGGGGTGAGAGATAGTGTTTGGGGGGCGGGATATAGTGTTTGGGGGGCGAGAGATAGTGTTTGGGGGCGAGAGATAGTGTTTGGGGGGCGAGAGATAGTGTTTGTGGAGCGAGAGATAGTGTTTGCGGAGCGAGATATAGTGTTTGGGGAGCGAGAGTTAGTGTTTGTGGAGCGAGATATAGTGTTTGGGGAGCTAGATATAGTGTTTGTGGAGCGAGAAATAGTGTTTGGGGAGCGAGAGATAGTGTTTGTGGAGCGAGATATAGTGTTTGGGGAGCTAGATATAGTGTTTGGGGAGCGAGATATAGTGTTTGTGGAGCGAGATATAGTGTTTGGGGAGCGAGACATAGTGTTTGTGGAGCGAGAGATAGTGTTTGGGAGGCGAGAGATAGTGTTTGTGGAGCGAGATATAGTGTGTGTGGAGCGAGATAGAGTGTTTGGGGGGCGAGAGATAGTGTTTGGGGGGCGTGAGATAGTGTTTGGGGAGCGAGAGATAGTGTTTGTGGTGCGAGAGATAATGTTTGGGGAGCGAGAGATAGTGTTTGGGGCGCGAGAGATAGTGTTTGGGGAGCGAGATATCATGTTTGGGAAGCGAGAGATAGTGTTTGGGGGGCGAGAGATAGTGTTTGGGGGGTGAGAGATAGTGTTTGGGGAGCGAGATATAGTGTTTGGGAAGCGAGAGATAGTGTTTGTGGAGCGAGATTTAGTGTTTGGGGAGCTAGATATAGTGTTTGTGGAGCGAGATATAGTGTTTGGGGAGCGAGAGATAGTGTTTGTGGAGCGAGATATAGTGTTTGGGGGGCGATATATAGTGTTTGGGGAGCAAGAGATAGTGTTTGGGGGGCGAGAGATAGTGTTTGGGGGGTGAGAGATAGTGTTTGGGGAGCAAGATATAGTGTATGGGGAGTGAGAGATAGTGTGTGTGGTGCGAGATATAGTGTTTGGGGAGCGAGAGATAGTGTTTGGGGGGTGAGAGATAGTGTTTGTGGAGCTAGAGATAGTGTTTGCGGAATCGAGAGATAGTGTTTGTGGTGCGAGAGATAGTGTTTAGGCAGCGAGATATCGTGTTTGGGGAGCGATATATAGTGTTGGGGGAGTGAGATATAGTGTTTGTGGAGTTAGAGATCGTGTTTGGGGGGCGAGAGATAGTGTTTGTGGAGCGAGATATAGTGTTTGGGGAGCGAGAGATAGTGTTTGGGGGCGAGAGATAGTGTTTGGGGGGTGAGAGATAGTGTTTGTGGAGCGAGAGATAGTGTTTGCGGAGCTAGATATAGTGTTTCTGGAGCGAGAGATAGTGTTTGGGGAGCGAGATATAGTGTTTGGGAAGCGAGAGATAGTGTTTGGGGAGCTAGATATAGTGTTTGGGGAGCAAGATATAGTGTTGGGGGAGCGAGAGATAGTGTTTGTGGAGCGAGATATAGTGTTGGGGGAGCGAGAGATAGTGTTTGGGGAGCAAGAGATAGTGTTTGCGGAGCTAGATATAGTGTTTCTGGAGCGAGAGATAGTGTTTGGGGAGCGAGATATAGTGTTTGGGAAGCGAGAGATAGTGTTTGGGGAGCTATATATAGTGTTTGGGGAGCAAGATATAGTGTTGGGGGAGCGAGAGATAGTGTTTGGGGGCGAGAGATAGTGTTTGTGGAGCGAGATATAGTGTTTGGGGAGCGAGAGATAGTGTTTGGGGGCGAGAGATAGTGTTTGGGGGGTGAGAGATAGTGTTTGTGGAGCGAGAGATAGTGTTTGCGGAGCTAGATATAATGTTTGCGGAGCGAGAGATAGTGTTTGGGGAGCGAGATATAGTGTTTGGGCAGCGAGAGATAGTGTTTGGGGAGCTAGATATAGTGTTTGGGGAGCAAGATATAGTGTTGGGGGAGCGAGAGATAGTGTTTGGGGAGCGAGATATAGTGTTTGTGGAGCGAGAGATAGTGTTTGGGGAGCGAGAGATAGTGTTTGGGGAGCTAGATATAGTGTTTGGGGAGCGAGAGATAGTGTTTGGGGGGCGAGAGATCATGTTTGGGGGGCAAGAGATAGTGTTTGGGGGGCGAGA
This sequence comes from Myxine glutinosa, assembly GCF_964187855.1. Taxonomy (NCBI): domain Eukaryota; kingdom Metazoa; phylum Chordata; class Myxini; order Myxiniformes; family Myxinidae; genus Myxine; species Myxine glutinosa. Next base: position 93,895 of record NC_136266.1, read on the forward strand.
GATAGTGTTTGGGGGGCGAGAGATAGTGTTTGGGGAGCGAGATATAGTGTTTGGGGAGCGATATAGTGTTTGGGGAGCGAGAGATAGTGTTTGTGGAGCGAGATATAGTGTTTGTGGAGCGAGAGATAGTGTTTGCGGAGCGAGATATAGTGTTTGTGGAGCGAGAGATAGCGTTTGGGGGGTGAGAGATAGTGTTTGTGGAGCGAGATATAGTGTTTGGGGAGCGAGAGATAGTGTTTGGGGGGCGAGAGATAGTGTTTGGGGGGTGAGGGATAGTGTTTGGGGGGCGAGATATAGTGTTTAGGGAGCGAGAGATAGTGTTTGGGGAGCTAGATATAGTGTTTGTGGGGTGAGAGATAGTGTTTGGGGAGCGAGATATAGTGTTTGGGGAGCGAGAGATAGTGTGTGTGGAGCGAGATAGAGTGTTTGGGGGGTGAGAGATAGTGTTTGCGGAGCGAGAGATAGTGTTTGGGGGGCGAGAGATAGTGTTTGGGGGGTGAGAGATAGTGTTTGGGGAGCGAGAGATAGTGTTTGTGGAGTGAGAGATAGTGTTTGTGGTGCGAGAGATAGTGTTTAGGGACCGAGATATTGTGTTTGGGGAGCTATATATAGTGTTGGGGGAGTGAGATATAGTGTTTGTGGAGCGAGAGATAGTGTTTGGGGGGTGAGAGATAGTGTTTGTGGAGCGAGATATAGTGTATGGGGGGTGAGAGATAGTGTTTGTGGAGCGAGATATAGTGTTTGGGGAGCGAGAGATAGTGTTTGGGGAGCTAGATATAGTGTTTGGGGAGAAAGATATAGTGTTGGGGGAGCGAGAGATACTGTTTGGGGAGCGAGATATAGTGTTTGGGGAGCGAGAGATAGTGTTTGGGGAGCTAGATATAGTGTTTGGGGAGCTAGATATAGTGTTTTGGGAGCAAGATATAGTGTTGGGGGAGCGAGAGATAGTGTTTGGGAAGCGAGCTATAGTGTTTGTGGAGCGAGAGATAGTGTTTGGGGAGCGAGAGATAGTGTTTGGGGAGCTAGATATAGTGTTTGGGGAGCGAGAGATAGTGTTTGGGGGGCGAGAGATAGTGTTTGGGGGGCGATTGATAGTGTTTGGGGGGCGAGATATAGTGTTTGGGGGGCGAGAGATAGTGTTTGGGGAGCTAGATATAGTGTTTGGGGAGCAAGATATAGTGTTGGCGAAGCGAGAGATAGTGTTTGGGGAGCGAGATATAGTGTTTGTGGAGCGAGAGATAGTGTTTGGGGAGCGACAGATAGTGTTTGGGGAGCGAGAGATAGTGTTTGGGGAGCTAGATATTGTGTTTGGGGAGCGAGAGATAGTGTTTGGGGGGCGAGAGATAGTGTTTGGGGGGCGATAGTGTTTGGGGGGTGAGAGATAGTGTTTGGGGGGTGAGATATAGTGTTTGGGGGGTGAGAGATAGTGTTTGGGGGGCGGGATATAGTGTTTGGGGGGCGAGAGATAGCGTTTGGGGGCGAGAGATAGTGTTTGGGGGGCGAGAGATAGTGTTTGTGGAGCGAGAGATAGTGTTTGCGGAGCGAGATATAGTGTTTGGGGAGCGAGAGTTAGTGTTTGTGGAGCGAGATATAGTGTTTGGGGAGCTAGATATAGTGTTTGTGGAGCGAGAAATAGTGTTTGGGGAGCGAGAGATAGTGTTTGTGGAGCGAGATATAGTGTTTGGGGAGCTAGATATAGTGTTTGGGGAGCGAGATATAGTGTTTGTGGAGCGAGATATAGTGTTTGGGGAGCGAGACATAGTGTTTGTGGAGCGAGAGATAGTGTTTGGGAGGCGAGAGATAGTGTTTGTGGAGCGAGATATAGTGTGTGTGGAGCGAGATAGAGTGTTTGGGGGGCGAGAGATAGTGTTTGGGTGGCGAGAGATAGTGTTTGGGGAGCGAGAGATAGTGTTTGTGGTGCGAGAGATAATGTTTGGGGAGCGAGAGATAGTGTTTGGGGCGCGAGAGATAGTGTTTGGGGAGCGATATATCATGTTTGGGAAGCGAGAGATAGTGTTTGGGGGGCGAGAGATAGTGTTTGGGGGGTGAGAGATAGTGTTTGGGGAGCGAGATATAGTGTTTGGGAAGCGAGAGATAGTGTTTGTGGAGCGAGATTTAGTGTTTGGGGAGCTAGATATAGTGTTTGTGGAGCGAGATATAGTGTTTGGGGAGCGAGAGATAGTGTTTGTGGAGCGAGATATAGTGTTTGGGGGGCGATAGATAGTGTTTGGGGAGCAAGAGATAGTGTTTGGGGGGCGAGAGATAGTGTTTGGGGGGTGAGAGATAGTGTTTGGGGAGCAAGATATAGTGTATGGGGAGTGAGAGATAGTGTGTGTGGTGCGAGATATAGTGTTTGGGGAGCGAGAGATAGTGTTTGGGGGGTGAGAGATAGTGTTTGTGGAGCTAGAGATAGTGTTTGCGGAATCGAGAGATAGTGTTTGTGGTGCGAGAGATAGTGTTTAGGCAGCGAGATATAGTGTTTGGGGAGCGATATATAGTGTTGGGGGAGTGAGATATAGTGTTTGTGGAGTTAGAGATCGTGTTTGGGGGGCAAGAGATAGTGTTTGTGGAGCGAGATATAGTGTTTGGGGAGCGAGAGATAGTGTTTGGGGGCGAGAGATAGTGTTTGGGGGGTGAGAGATAGTGTTTGTGGAGCGAGAGATAGTGTTTGCGGAGCTAGATATAGTGTTTCTGGAGCGAGAGATAGTGTTTGGGGAGCGAGATATAGTGTTTGGGAAGCGAGAGATAGTGTTTGGGGAGCTAGATATAGTGTTTGGGGAGCAAGATATAGTGTTGGGGGAGCGAGAGATAGTGTTTGGGGAGCGAGATATAGTGTTTGTGGAGCGAGAGATCGTGTTTGGGGAGCAAGAGATAGTGTTTGCGGAGCTAGATATAGTGTTTCTGGAGCGAGAGATAGTGTTTGGGGAGCGAGATATAGTGTTTGGGAAGCGAGAGATAGTGTTTGGGGAGCTAGATATAGTGTTTGGGGAGCAAGATATAGTGTTGGGGGAGCGAGAGATAGTGTTTGGGGGCGAGAGATAGTGTTTGTGGAGCGAGATATAGTGTTTGGGGAGCGAGAGATAGTGTTTGGGGGCGAGAGATAGTGTTTGGGGGGTGAGAGATAGTGTTTGTGGAGCGAGAGATAGTGTTTGCGGAGCTAGATATAATGTTTGCGGAGCGAGAGATAGTGTTTGGGGAGCGAGATATAGTGTTTGGGCAGCGAGAGATAGTGTTTGGGGAGCTATATATAGTGTTGGGGGAGTGAGATATAGTGTTTGTGGAGCGAGAGATAGTGTTTGGGGGGTGAGAGATAGTGTTTGTGGAGCGAGATATAGTGTATGGGGGGTGAGAGATAGTGTTTGTGGAGCGAGATATAGTGTTTGGGGAGCGAGAGATAGTGTTTGGGGAGCTAGATATAGTGTTTGGGGAGAAAGATATAGTGTTGGGGGAGCGAGAGATACTGTTTGGGGAGCGAGATATAGTGTTTGGGGAGCGAGAGATAGTGTTTGGGGAGCTAGATATAGTGTTTGGGGAGCTAGATATAGTGTTTTGGGAGCAAGATATAGTGTTGGGGGAGCGAGAGATAGTGTTTGGGAAGCGAGCTATAGTGTTTGTGGAGCGAGAGATAGTGTTTGGGGAGCGAGAGATAGTGTTTGGGGAGCTAGATATAGTGTTTGGGGAGCGAGAGATAGTGTTTGGGGGGCGAGAGATAGTGTTTGGGGGGCGATTGATAGTGTTTGGGGGGCGAGATATAGTGTTTGGGGAGCGAGAGATAGTGTTTGGGGAGCTAGATATAGTGTTTGGGGAGCAAGATATAGTGTTGGCGAAGCGAGAGATAGTGTTTGGGGAGCGAGATATAGTGTTTGTGGAGCGAGAGATAGTGTTTGGGGAGCGACAGATAGTGTTTGGGGAGCGAGAGATAGTGTTTGGGGAGCTAGATATTGTGTTTGGGGAGCGAGAGATAGTGTTTGGGGGGCGAGAGATAGTGTTTGGGGGGCGATAGTGTTTGGGGGGTGAGAGATAGTGTTTGGGGGGTGAGATATAGTGTTTGGGGGGTGAGAGATAGTGTTTGGGGGGCGGGATATAGTGTTTGGGGGGCGAGAGATAGCGTTTGGGGGCGAGAGATAGTGTTTGGGGGGCGAGAGATAGTGTTTGTGGAGCGAGAGATAGTGTTTGCGGAGCGAGATATAGTGTTTGGGGAGCGAGAGTTAGTGTTTGTGGAGCGAGATATAGTGTTTGGGGAGCTAGATATAGTGTTTGTGGAGCGAGAAATAGTGTTTGGGGAGCGAGAGATAGTGTTTGTGGAGCGAGATATAGTGTTTGGGGAGCTAGATATAGTGTTTGGGGAGCGAGATATAGTGTTTGTGGAGCGAGATATAGTGTTTGGGGAGCGAGACATAGTGTTTGTGGAGCGAGAGATAGTGTTTGGGAGGCGAGAGATAGTGTTTGTGGAGCGAGATATAGTGTGTGTGGAGCGAGATAGAGTGTTTGGGGGGCGAGAGATAGTGTTTGGGGGGCGAGAGATAGTGTTTGGGGAGCGAGAGATAGTGTTTGTGGTGCGAGAGATAATGTTTGGGGAGCGAGAGATAGTGTTTGGGGCGCGAGAGATAGTGTTTGGGCAGCGATATATCATGTTTGGGAAGCGAGAGATAGTGTTTGGGGGGCGAGAGATAGTGTTTGGGGGGTGAGAGATAGTGTTTGGGGAGCGAGATATAGTGTTTGGGAAGCGAGAGATAGTGTTTGTGGAGCGAGATTTAGTGTTTGGGGAGCTAGATATAGTGTTTGTGGAGCGAGATATAGTGTTTGGGGAGCGAGAGATAGTGTTTGTGGAGCGAGATATAGTGTTTGGGGGGCGATAGATAGTGTTTGGGGAGCAAGAGATAGTGTTTGGGGGGCGAGAGATAGTGTTTGGGGGGTGAGAGATAGTGTTTGGGGAGCAAGATATAGTGTATGGGGAGTGAGAGATAGTGTGTGTGGTGCGAGATATAGTGTTTGGGGAGCGAGAGATAGTGTTTGGGGGGTGAGAGATAGTGTTTGTGGAGCTAGAGATAGTGTTTGCGGAATCGAGAGATAGTGTTTGTGGTGCGAGAGATAGTGTTTAGGCAGCGAGATATAGTGTTTGGGGAGCGATATATAGTGTTGGGGGAGTGAGATATAGTGTTTGTGGAGTTAGAGATCGTGTTTGGGGGGCAAGAGATAGTGTTTGTGGAGCGAGATATAGTGTTTGGGGAGCGAGAGATAGTGTTTGGGGGCGAGAGATAGTGTTTGGGGGGTGAGAGATAGTGTTTGTGGAGCGAGAGATAGTGTTTGCGGAGCTAGATATAGTGTTTCTGGAGCGAGAGATAGTGTTTGGGGAGCGAGATATAGTGTTTGGGAAGCGAGAGATAGTGTTTGGGGAGCGAGATATAGTGTTTGGGGAGCAAGATATAGTGTTGGGGGAGCGAGAGATAGTGTTTGGGGAGCGAGATATAGTGTTTGTGGAGCGAGAGATCGTGTTTGGGGAGCAAGAGATAGTGTTTGCGGAGCTAGATATAGTGTTTCTGGAGCGAGAGATAGTGTTTGGGGAGCGAGATATAGTGTTTGGGAAGCGAGAGATAGTGTTTGGGGAGCTAGATATAGTGTTTGGGGAGCAAGATATAGTGTTGGGGGAGCGAGAGATAGTGTTTGGGGGCGAGAGATAGTGTTTGTGGAGCGAGATATAGTGTTTGGGGAGCGAGAGATAGTGTTTGGGGGCGAGAGATAGTGTTTGGGGGGTGAGAGATAGTGTTTGTGGAGCGAGAGATAGTGTTTGCGGAGCTAGATATAATGTTTGCGGAGCGAGAGATAGTGTTTGGGGAGCGAGATATAGTGTTTGGGCAGCGAGAGATAGTGTTTGGGGAGCTAGATATAGTGTTTGGGGAGCAAGATATAGTGTTGGGGGAGCGAGAGATAGTGTTTGGGGAGCGAGATATAGTGTTTGTGGAGCGAGAGATAGTGTTTGGGGAGCGAGAGATAGTGTTTGGGGAGCTAGATATAGTGTTTGGGGAGCGAGAGATAGTGTTTGGGGGGCGAGAGATCATGTTTGGGGGGCAAGAGATAGTGTTTGGGGGGCGAGAGATAGTGTTTGGGGGGCGAGAGATAGTGTTTGGGGAGCGAGATATAGTGTTTGGGGAGCGATATAGTGTTTGGGGAGCGAGAGATAGTGTTTGTGGAGCGAGATATAGTGTTTGTGGAGCGAGAGATAGTGTTTGCGGAGCGAGATATAGTGTTTGTGGAGCGAGAGATAGCGTTTGGGGGGTGAGAGATAGTGTTTGTGCAGCGAGATATAGTGTTTGGGGAGCGAGAGATAGTGTTTGGGGGGCGAGAGATAGTGTTTGGGGGGTGAGGGATAGTGTTTGGGGGGCGAGATATAGTGTTTGGGGAGCGAGAGATAGTGTTTGGGGAGCTAGATATAGTGTTTGTGGGGTGAGAGATAGTGTTTGGGGAGCGAGATATAGTGTTTGGGGAGCGAGAGATAGTGTGTGTGGAGCGAGATAGAGTGTTTGGGGGGTGAGAGATAGTGTTTGCGGAGCGAGAGATAGTGTTTGGGGGGCGAGAGATAGTGTTTGGGGGGTGAGAGATAGTGTTTGGGGAGCGAGAGATAGTGTTTGTGGAGTGAGAGATAGTGTTTGTGGTGCGAGAGATAGTGTTTAGGGAGCGAGATATTGTGTTTGGGGAGCTATATATAGTGTTGGGGGAGTGAGATATAGTGTTTGTGGAGCTAGAGATAGTGTTTGGGGGGTGAGATATAGTGTTTGTGGAGCGAGATATAGTGTATGGGGGGTGAGAGATAGTGTTTGTGGAGCGAGATATAGTGTTTGTGGAGCGAGATATAGTGTTTGGGGAGCTAGATATAGTGTTTGTGGAGCGAGATATAGTGTTTGGGGAGCGAGAGATAGTGTTTGTGGAGCGAGATATAGTGTTTGGGGAGCTAGATATAGTGTTTGGGGAGCGAGATATAGTGTTTGTGGAGCGAGATATAGTGTTTGGGGAGCGAGACATAGTGTTTGTGGAGCGAGAGATAGTGTTTGGGAGGCGAGAGATAGTGTTTGTGGAGCGAGATATAGTGTGTGTGGAGCGAGATAGAGTGTTTGGGGGGCGAGAGATAGTGTTTGGGGGGCGAGAGATAGTGTTTGGGGAGCGAGAGATAGTGTTTGTGGTGCGAGAGATAATGTTTGGGGAGCGAGAGATAGTGTTTGGGGCGCGAGAGATAGTGTTTGGGGAGCGAGATATCGTGTTTGGGAAGCGAGAGATAGTGTTTGGGGGGCGAGAGATAGTGTTTGGGGGGTGAGAGATAGTGTTTGGGGAGCGAGATGTAGTGTTTGGGAAGCGAGAGATAGTGTTTGTGGAGCGAGATTTAGTGTTTGGGGAGCTAGATATAGTGTTTGTGGAGCGAGATATAGTGTTTGTGGAGCGAGATATAGTGTTTGGCGGGCGATAGATAGTGTTTGGGGAGCAAGAGATAGTGTTTGGGGGGCGAGAGATAGTGTTTGGGGGGTGAGAGATAGTGTTTGGGGAGCAAGATATAGTGTATGGGGAGCGAGAGATAGTGTGTGTGGTGCGAGATATAGTGTTTGGGGAGCGAGAGATAGTGTTTGGGGGGTGAGAGATAGTGTTTGTGGAGCTAGAGATAGTGTTTGCGGAATCGAGAGATAGTGTTTGGGGGGGCGAGAGATAGTGTTTTGGGGGTGAGAGATAGTGTTTGGGGAGCGAGAGATAGTGTTTGTGGAGCGAGAGATAGTGTTTGTGGTGCGAGAGATAGTGTTTAGGGAGCGAGATATAGTGTTTGGGGAGCGATATATAGTGTTGGGGGAGTGAGATATAGTGTTTGTGGAGTTAGAGATCGTGTTTGGGAGGCGAGAGATAGTGTTTGTGGAGCGAGATATAGTGTTTGGGGAGCGAGAGATAGTGTTTGGGGGCGAGAGATAGTGTTTGGGGGGTGAGAGATAGTGTTTGTGGAGCGAGAGATAGTGTTTGCGGAGCTAGAAATAGTGTTTCTGGAGCGAGAGATAGTGTTTGGGGAGCGAGATATAGTGTTTGGGAAGCGAGAGATAGTGTTTGAGGAGCTAGATATAGTGTTTGGGGAGCAAGATATAGTGTTGGGGGAGCGAGAGATAGTGTTTGGGGAGCGAGATATAGTGTTTGTGGAGCGAGAGATAGTGTTTGGGGAGCAAGAGATAGTGTTTGCGGAGCTAGATATAGTGTTTCTGGAGCGAGAGATAGTGTTTGGGGAGCGAGATATAGTGTTTGGGAAGCGAGAGATAGTGTTTGGGGAGCTAGATATAGTGTTTGGGGAGCAAGATATAGTGTTGGGGGAGCGAGAGATAGTGTTTGGGGGCGAGAGATAGTGTTTGTGGAGCGAGATATAGTGTTTGGGGAGCGAGAGATAGTGTTTGGGGGCGAGAGATAGTGTTTGGGGGGTGAGAGATAGTGTTTGTGGAGCGAGAGATAGTGTTTGCGGAGCTAGATATAATGTTTGTGGAGCGAGAGATAGTGTTTGGGGAGCGAGATATAGTGTTTGGGGAGCGAGAGATAGTGTTTGGGGAGCTAGATATAGTGTTTGGGGAGCAAGATATAGTGTTGGGGAATGGGGGAGCGAGAGATAGTGTTTGGGGAGCGAGATATAGTGTTTGTGGAGCGAGAGATAGTGTTTGGGGAGCGAGAGCTAGTGTTTGGGGAGCTAGATATAGTGTTTGGGGAGCGAGAGATAGTGTTTGGGGGGCGAGAGATCATGTTTGGGGGGCAAGAGATAGTGTTTGGGGGGCGAGAGATAGTGTTTGGGGGGCGAGAGATAGTGTTTGGGGAGCGAGATATAGTGTTTGGGGAGCGATATAATGTTTGGGGAGCGAGAGATAGTGTTTGTGGAGCGAGATATAGTGTTTGTGGAGCGAGAGATAGTGTTTGCGGAGCGAGATATAGTGTTTGTGGAGCGAGAGATAGCGTTTGGGGGGTGAGAGATAGTGTTTGTGGAGCGAGATATAGTGTTTGGGGAGCGAGAGATAGTGTTTGGGGGGCGAGAGATAGTGTTTGGGGGGTGAGGGATAGTGTTTGGGGGGTGAGATATAGTGTTTGGGGAGCGAGAGATAGTGTTTGGGGAGCTAGATATAGTGTTTGTGGGGTGAGAGATAGTGTTTGGGGAGCGAGATATAGTGTTTGGGGAGCGAGAGATAGTGTGTGTGGAGCGAGATAGAGTGTTTGGGGGGTGAGAGATAGTGTTTGCGGAGCGAGAGATAGTGTTTGGGGGGCGAGAGATAGTGTTTGGGGGGTGAGAGATAGTGTTTGGGGAGCGAGAGATAGTGTTTGTGGAGTGAGAGATAGTGTTTGTGGTGCGAGAGATAGTGTTTAGGGAGCGAGATATTGTGTTTGGGGAGCTATATATAGTGTTGGGGGAGTGAGATATAGTGTTTGTGGAGCTAGAGATAGTGTTTGGGGGGTGAGAGATAGTGTTTGTGGAGCGAGATATAGTGTATGGGGGGTGAGAGATAGTGTTTGTGGAGCGAGATATAGTGTTTGGGGAGCGAGAGATAGTGTTTGGGGAGCTAGATATAGTGTTTGGGGAGCAAGATATAGTGTTGGGGGAGCGAGAGATACTGTTTGGGGAGCGAGATATAGTGTTTGGGGAGCGAGAGATAGTGTTTGGGGAGCTAGATATAGTGTTTGGGGAGCAAGATATAGTGTTGGGGGAGCGAGAGATAGTGTTTGGGAAGCGAGCTATAGTGTTTGTGGAGCGAGAGATAGTGTTTGGGGAGCGAGAGATAGTGTTTGGGGAGTGAGAGATAGTGTTTGGGGAGCTAGATATAGTGTTTGGGGAGCGAGAGATAGTGTTTGGGGGGCGAGAGATAGTGTTTGGGGGGCGATATATAGTGTTTGGGGGGCGAGATATAGTGTTTGGGGGGCGAGAGATAGTGTTTGGGGAGCTAGATATAGTGTTTGGGGAGCAAGATATAGTGTTGGCGAAGCGAGAGATAGTGTTTGGGGAGCGAGATATAGTGTTTGTGGAGCGAGAGATAGTGTTTGGGGAGCGACAGATAGTGTTTGGGGAGCGAGAGATAGTGTTTGGGGAGCTAGATATAGTGTTTGTGGAGCGAGAGATAGTGTTTGGGGGGCGAGAGATAGTGTTTGGGGGGCGATAGTGTTTGGGGGGTGAGAGATAGTGTTTGGGGGGTGAGATATAGTGTTTGGGGGGCGAGAGATAGTGTTTGGGGTGCGGGATATAGTGTTTGGGGGGCGAGAGATAGTGTTTGGGGGGCGAGAGATAGTGTTTGGGGGGCGAGAGATAGTGTTTGTGGAGCGAGAGATAGTGTTTGCGGAGCGAGATATAGTGTTTGGGGAGCGAGAGTTAGTGTTTGTGGAGCGAGATATAGTGTTTGGGGAGCTAGATATAGTGTTTGTGGAGCGAGATATAGTGTTTGGGGAGCGAGAGATAGTGTTTGTGGAGCGAGATATAGTGTTTGGGGAGCTAGATATAGTGTTTGGGGAGCGAGATATAGTGTTTGTGGAGCGAGATATAGTGTTTGGGGAGCGAGACATAGTGTTTGTGGAGCGAGAGATAGTGTTTGGGAGGCGAGAGATCGTGTTTGTGGAGCGAGATATAGTGTGTGTGGAGCGAGATAGAGTGTTTGTGGGGCGAGAGATAGTGTTTGGGGGGCGAGAGATAGTGTTTGGGGAGCGAGAGATAGTGTTTGTGGTGCGAGAGATAATGTTTGGGGAGCGAGAGATAGTGTTTGGGGCGCGAGAGATAGTGTTTGGGGAGCGAGATATCGTGTTTGGGAAGCGAGAGATAGTGTTTGGGGGGCGAGAGATAGTGTTTGGGGGGTGAGAGATAGTGTTTGGGGAGCGAGATATAGTGTTTGGGAAGCGAGAGATAGTGTTTGTGGAGCGAGATTTAGTGTTTGGGGAGCTAGATATAGTGTTTGTGGAGCGAGATATAGTGTTTGGGGAGCGAGAGATAGTGTTTGTGGAGCGAGATATAGTGTTTGGGGGGCGGTAGATAGTGTTTGGGGAGCGAGAGATAGTGTTTGGGGGGCGAGAGATAGTGTTTGGGGGGTGAGAGATAGTGTTTGGGGAGCAAGAGATAGTGTTTGCGGAATCGAGAGATAGTGTTTGGGGGGGGCGAGAGATAGTGTTTGGAGGGTGAGAGATAGTGTGTGTGTGGTGTGAGATATAGTGTTTGGGGAGCGAGAGATAGTGTTTGGGGGGTGAGAGATAGTGTTTGTGGAGCAAGAGATAGTGTTTGCGGAATCGAGAGATAGTGTTTGGGGGGGGCGAGAGATAGTGTTTGGAGGGTGAGAGATAGTGTTTGGGGAGCGAGAGATAGTGTTTGTGGAGCGAGATATAGTGTTTGGGGAGCGAGAGATAGTGTTTGGGGGCGAGAGATAGTGTTTGGGGGGTGAGAGATAGTGTTTGTGGAGCGAGAGATAGTGTTTGCGGAGCTAGATATAGTGTTTTTGGAGCGAGAGATAGTGTTTGGGGAGCTAGATATAGTGTTTCTGGAGCGAGAGATAGTGTTTGGGGAGCGAGATATAGTGTTTGGGGGGCGAGAGATAGTGTTTGTGGAGCGAGAGATAGTGTTTGGGGAGCGAGATATAGTGTTTGTGGAGCGAGAGATAGTGTTTGGGGGGTGAGAGATAGTGTTTGTGGAGCGAGAGATAGTGTTTGCGGAGCTAGATATAGTGTTTCTGGAGCGAGAGATAGTGTTTGGGGAGCGAGATATAGTGTTTGGGAAGCGAGAGATAGTGTTTGGGGAGCTAGATATAGTGTTTGGGAAGCGAGAGATAGTGTTTGGGGAGCTAGATATAGTGTTTGGGGAGCAAGATATAGTGTTGGGGGAGCGAGAGATAGTGTTTGGGGAGCGAGATATAGTGTTTGTGGAGCGAGAGATAGTGTTTGGGGAGCAAGAGATAGTGTTTGGGGAGCGAGAGATAGTGTTTGGGGAGCTAGATATAGTGTTTGGGGAGCGAGAGATAGTGTTTGGGGGGCGAGAGATCATGTTTGGGGGGCAAGAGATAGTGTTTGGGGGGCGAGATATAGTGTTTCGGGGGCGATAGATAGTGTTTGGGGGGCGAGATATTGTGTTTGGGGGGCGAGAGATAGTGTTTGGGAGCGAGATATAGTGTTTGGGGAGCGATATAGTGTTTGGGGAGTGAGAGATAGTGTTTGTGGAGCGAGATATAGTGTTTGTGGAGCGAGAGATAGTGTTTGCAGAGCGAGATATAGTGTTTGTGGAGCGAGAGATAGCGTTTGGGGGGCGAGAGATAGTGTTTGTGGAGCGAGATATAGTGTTTGGGGAGCGAGAGATAGTGTTTGGGGGGCGAGAGATAGTGTTTGGGGGGTGAGAGATAGTGTTTGGGGAGCGAGATATAGTGTTTGGGGAGCGAGAGATAGTGTTTGGGGAGCTAGATATAGTGTTTGTGGGGTGAGAGATAGTGTTTGGGGAGCGAGATATAGTGTTTGGGGAGCGAGAGATAGTGTGTGTGGAGCGAGAGATAGTGTTTGGGGGGCGAGAGATAGTGTTTGGGGAGCGAGAGATAGTGTTTGTGGAGTGAGAGATAGTGTTTGTGGTGCGAGAGATAGTGTTTAGGGAGCGAGATATTGTGTTTGGGGAGCTATATATAGTGTTGGGGGAGTGAGATATAGTGTTTGTGGAGCTAGAGATAGTGTTTGGGGGGTGAGAGATAGTGTTTGTGGAGCGAGATATAGTGTTTGGGGGGGTGAGAGATAGTGTTTGTGGAGCGAGATATAGTGTTTGGGGAGCGAGAGATAGTGTTTGGGGAGCTAGATATAGTGTTTGGGGAGCAAGATATAATGTTGGGGGAGCGAGAGATACTGTTTGGGGAGCGAGATATAGTGTTTGTGGTGCGAGAGATAGTGTTTAGGGAGCGAGATATTGTGTTTGGGGAGCTATATATAGTGTTGGGGGAGTGAGATATAGTGTTTGTGGAGCTAGAGATAGTGTTTGGGGGGTGAGAGATAGTGTTTGTGGAGCGAGATATAGTGTATGGGGGGTGAGAGATAGTGTTTGTGGAGCGAGATATAGTGTTTGGGGAGCGAGAGATAGTGTTTGGGGAGCTAGATATAGTGTTTGGGGAGCAAGATATAGTGTTGGGGGAGCGAGAGATACTGTTTGGGGAGCGAGATATAGTGTTTGGGGAGCGAGAGATAGTGTTTGGGGAGCTAGATATAGTGTTTGGGGAGCAAGATATAGTGTTGGGGGAGCGAGAGATAGTGTTTGGGAAGCGAGCTATAGTGTTTGGGGAGCGAGATATCGTGTTTGGGAAGCGAGAGATAGTGTTTGGGGGGCGAGAGATAGTGTTTGGGGGGTGAGAGATAGTGTTTGGGGAGCGAGATGTAGTGTTTGGGAAGCGAGAGATAGTGTTTGTGGAGCGAGATTTAGTGTTTGGGGAGCTAGATATAGTGTTTGTGGAGCGAGATATAGTGTTTGGGGAGCGAGAGATAGTGTTTGTGGAGCGAGATATAGTGTTTGGGGGGCGATAGATAGTGTTTGGGGAGCAAGAGATAGTGTTTGGGGGGCGAGAGATAGTGTTTGGGGGGTGAGAGATAGTGTTTGGGGAGCAAGATATAGTGTATGGGGAGCGAGAGATAGTGTGTGTGGTGCGAGATATAGTGTTTGGGGAGCGAGAGATAGTGTTTGGGGGGGTGAGAGATAGTGTTTGTGGAGCTAGAGATAGTGTTTGCGGAATCGAGAGATAGTGTTTGGGGGGGCGAGAGATAGTGTTTTGGGGGTGAGAGATAGTGTTTGGGGAGCGAGAGATAGTGTTTGTGGAGCGAGAGATAGTGTTTGTGGTGCGAGAGATAGTGTTTAGGGAGCGAGATATAGTGTTTGGGGAGCGATATATAGTGTTGGGGGAGTGAGATATAGTGTTTGTGGAGTTAGAGATCGTGTTTGGGAGGCGAGAGATAGTGTTTGTGGAGCGAGATATAGTGTTTGGGGAGCGAGAGATAGTGTTTGGGGGCGAGAGATAGTGTTTGGGGGGTGAGAGATAGTGTTTGTGGAGCGAGAGATAGTGTTTGCGGAGCTAGAAATAGTGTTTCTGGAGCGAGAGATAGTGTTTGGGGAGCGAGATATAGTGTTTGGGAAGCGAGAGATAGTGTTTGAGGAGCTAGATATAGTGTTTGGGGAGCGAGATATAGTGTTGGGGGAGCGAGAGATAGTGTTTGGGGAGCGAGATATAGTGTTTGTGGAGCGAGAGATAGTGTTTGGGGAGCAAGAGATAGTGTTTGCGGAGCTAGATATAGTGTTTCTGGAGCGAGAGATAGTGTTTGGGGAGCGAGATATAGTGTTTGGGAAGCGAGAGATAGTGTTTGGGGAGCTAGATATAGTGTTTGGGGAGCAAGATATAGTGTTGGGGGAGCGAGAGATAGTGTTTGGGGGCGAGAGATAGTGTTTGTGGAGCGAGATATAGTGTTTGGGGAGCGAGAGATAGTGTTTGGGGGCGAGAGATAGTGTTTGGGGGGTGAGAGATAGTGTTTGTGGAGCGAGAGATAGTGTTTGCGGAGCTAGATATAATGTTTGTGGAGCGAGAGATAGTGTTTGGGGAGCGAGATATAGTGTTTGGGGAGCGAGAGATAGTGTTTGGGGAGCTAGATATAGTGTTTGGGGAGCAAGATATAGTGTTGGGGATGGGGGAGCGAGAGATAGTGTTTGGGGAGCGAGATATAGTGTTTGTGGAGCGAGAGATAGTGTTTGGGGAGCGAGAGCTAGTGTTTGGGGAGCTAGATATAGTGTTTGGGGAGCGAGAGATAGTGTTTGGGGGGCGAGAGATCATGTTTGGGGGGCAAGAGATAGTGTTTGGGGGGCGAGAGATAGTGTTTGGGGGGCGAGAGATAGTGTTTGGGGAGCGAGATATAGTGTTTGGGGAGCGATATAATGTTTGGGGAGCGAGAGATAGTGTTTGTGGAGCGAGATATAGTGTTTGTGGAGCGAGAGATAGTGTTTGCGGAGCGAGATATAGCGTTTGGGGGGTGAGAGATAGTGTTTGTGGAGCGAGATATAGTGTTTGGGGAGCGAGAGATAGTGTTTGGGGGGCGAGAGATAGTGTTTGGGGGGTGAGGGATAGTGTTTGGGGGGTGAGATATAGTGTTTGGGGAGCGAGAGATAGTGTTTGGGGAGCTAGATATAGTGTTTGTGGGGTGAGAGATAGTGTTTGGGGAGCGAGATATAGTGTTTGGGGAGCGAGAGATAGTGTGTGTGGAGCGAGATAGAGTGTTTGGGGGGTGAGAGATAGTGTTTGCGGAGCGAGAGATAGTGTTTGGGGGGCGAGAGATAGTGTTTGGGGGGTGAGAGATAGTGTTTGGGGAGCGAGAGATAGTGTTTGTGGAGTGAGAGATAGTGTTTGTGGTGCGAGAGATAGTGTTTAGGGAGCGAGATATTGTGTTTGGGGAGCTATATATAGTGTTGGGGGAGTGAGATATAGTGTTTGTGGAGCTAGAGATAGTGTTTGGGGGGTGAGAGATAGTGTTTGTGGAGCGAGATATAGTGTATGGGGGGTGAGAGATAGTGTTTGTGGAGCGAGATATAGTGTTTGGGGAGCGAGAGATAGTGTTTGGGGAGCTAGATATAGTGTTTGGGGAGCAAGATATAGTGTTGGGGGAGCGAGAGATACTGTTTGGGGAGCGAGATATAGTGTTTGGGGAGCGAGAGATAGTGTTTGGGGAGCTAGATATAGTGTTTGGGGAGCAAGATATAGTGTTGGGGGAGCGAGAGATAGTGTTTGGGAAGCGAGCTATAGTGTTTGTGGAGCGAGAGATAGTGTTTGGGGAGCGAGAGATAGTGTTTGGGGAGTGAGAGATAGTGTTTGGGGAGCTAGATATAGTGTTTGGGGAGCGAGAGATAGTGTTTGGGGGGCGAGAGATAGTGTTTGGGGGGCGATATATAGTGTTTGGGGGGCGAGATATAGTGTTTGGGGGGCGAGAGATAGTGTTTGGGGAGCTAGATATAGTGTTTGGGGAGCAAGATATAGTGTTGGCGAAGCGAGAGATAGTGTTTGGGGAGCGAGATATAGTGTTTGTGGAGCGAGAGATAGTGTTTGGGGAGCGACAGATAGTGTTTGGGGAGCGAGAGATAGTGTTTGGGGAGCTAGATATAGTGTTTGGGGAGCGAGAGATAGTGTTTGGGGGGCGAGAGATAGTGTTTGGGGGGCGATAGTGTTTGGGGGGTGAGAGATAGTGTTTGGGGGGTGAGATATAGTGTTTGGGGGGCGAGAGATAGTGTTTGGGGTGCGGTATATAGTGTTTGGGGGGCGAGAGATAGTGTTTGGGGGGCGAGAGATAGTGTTTGGGGGGCGAGAGATAGTGTTTGTGGAGCGAGAGATAGTGTTTGCGGAGCGAGATATAGTGTTTGGGGAGCGAGAGTTAGTGTTTGTGGAGCGAGATATAGTGTTTGGGGAGCTAGATATAGTGTTTGTGGAGCGAGATATAGTGTTTGGGGAGCGAGAGATAGTGTTTGTGGAGCGAGATATAGTGTTTGGGGAGCTAGATATAGTGTTTGGGGAGCGAGATATAGTGTTTGTGGAGCGAGATATAGTGTTTGGGGAGCGAGACATAGTGTTTGTGGAGCGAGAGATAGTGTTTGGGAGGCGAGAGATCGTGTTTGTGGAGCGAGATATAGTGTGTGTGGAGCGAGATAGAGTGTTTGGGGGGCGAGAGATAGTGTTTGGGGGGCGAGAGATAGTGTTTGGGGAGCGAGAGATAGTGTTTGTGGTGCGAGAGATAATGTTTGGGGAGCGAGAGATAGTGTTTGGGGCGCGAGAGATAGTGTTTGGGGAGCGAGATATCGTGTTTGGGAAGCGAGAGATAGTGTTTGGGGGGCGAGAGATAGTGTTTGGGGGGTGAGAGATAGTGTTTGGGGAGCGAGATATAGTGTTTGGGAAGCGAGAGATAGTGTTTGTGGAGCGAGATTTAGTGTTTGGGGAGCTAGATATAGTGTTTGTGGAGCGAGATATAGTGTTTGGGGAGCGAGAGATAGTGTTTGTGGAGCGAGATATAGTGTTTGGGGGGCGATAGATAGTGTTTGGGGAGCGAGAGATAGTGTTTGGGGGGCGAGAGATAGTGTTTGGGGGGTGAGAGATAGTGTTTGGGGAGCAAGATATAGTGTATGGGGAGCGAGAGATAGTGTGTGTGTGGTGTGAGATATAGTGTTTGGGGAGCGAGAGATAGTGTTTGGGGGGTGAGAGATAGTGTTTGTGGAGCAAGAGATAGTGTTTGCGGAATCGAGAGATAGTGTTTGGGGGGGGCGAGAGATAGTGTTTGGAGGGTGAGAGATAGTGTTTGGGGAGCGAGAGATAGTGTTTGTGGAGCGAGATATAGTGTTTGGGGAGCGAGAGATAGTGTTTGGGGGCGAGAGATAGTGTTTGGGGGGTGAGAGATAGTGTTTGTGGAGCGAGAGATAGTGTTTGCGGAGCTCGATATAGTGTTTCTGGAGCGAGAGATAGTGTTTGGGGAGCTAGATATAGTGTTTCTGGAGCGAGAGATAGTGTTTGGGGAGCGAGATATAGTGTTTGGGGGGCGAGAGATAGTGTTTGTGGAGCGAGAGATAGTGTTTGGGGAGCGAGATATAGTGTTTGTGGAGCGAGAGATAGTGTTTGGGGGGTGAGAGATAGTGTTTGTGGAGCGAGAGATAGTGTTTGCGGAGCTAGATATAGTGTTTCTGGAGCGAGAGATAGTGTTTGGGGAGCGAGATATAGTGTTTGGGAAGCGAGAGATAGTGTTTGGGGAGCAAGATATAGTGTTTGGGAAGCGAGAGATAGTGTTTGGGGAGCTAGATATAGTGTTTGGGGAGCAAGATATAGTGTTGGGGGAGCGAGAGATAGTGTTTGGGGAGCGAGATATAGTGTTTGTGGAGCGAGAGATAGTGTTTGGGGAGCAAGAGATAGTGTTTGGGGAGTGAGAGATAGTGTTTGGGGAGCTAGATATAGTGTTTGGGGAGCGAGAGATAGTGTTTGGGGGGCGAGAGATCATGTTTGGGGGGCAAGAGATAGTGTTTGGGGGGCGAGATATAGTGTTTCGGGGGCGATAGATAGTGTTTGGGGGCGAGATATTGTGTTTGGGGGGCGAGAGATAGTGTTTGGGAGCGAGATATAGTGTTTGGGGAGCGATATAGTGTTTGGGGAGTGAGAGATAGTGTTTGTGGAACGAGATATAGTGTTTGTGGAGCGAGAGATAGTGTTTGCAGAGCGAGATATAGTGTTTGTGGAGCGAGAGATAGCGTTTGGGGGGCGAGAGATAGTGTTTGTGGAGCGAGATATAGTGTTTGGGGAGCGAGAGATAGTGTTTGGGGGGCGAGAGATAGTGTTTGGGGGGTGAGAGATAGTGTTTGGGGAGCGAGATATAGTGTTTGGGGAGCGAGAGATAGTGTTTGGGGAGCTAGATATAGTGTTTGTGGGGTGAGAGATAGTGTTTGGGGAGCGAGATATAGTGTTTGGGGAGCGAGAGATAGTGTGTGTGGAGCGAGAGATAGTGTTTGGGGGGCGAGAGATAGTGTTTGGGGAGCGAGAGATAGTGTTTGTGGAGTGAGAGATAGTGTTTGTGGTGCGAGAGATAGTGTTTAGGGAGCGAGATATTGTGTTTGGGGAGCTATATATAGTGTTGGGGGAGTGAGATATAGTGTTTGTGGAGCTAGAGATAGTGTTTGGGGGGTGAGAGATAGTGTTTGTGGAGCGAGATATAGTGTTTGGGGGGTGAGAGATAGTGTTTGTGGAGCGAGATATAGTGTTTGGGGAGCGAGAGATAGTGTTTGGGGAGCTAGATATAGTGTTTGGGGAGCAAGATATAATGTTGGGGGAGCGAGAGATACTGTTTGGGGAGCGAGATATAGTGTTTGTGGTGCGAGAGATAGTGTTTAGGGAGCGAGATATTGTGTTTGGGGAGCTATATATAGTGTTGGGGGAGTGAGATATAGTGTTTGTGGAGCTAGAGATAGTGTTTGGGGGGTGAGAGATAGTGTTTGTGGAGCGAGATATAGTGTATGGGGGGTGAGAGATAGTGTTTGTGGAGCGAGATATAGTGTTTGGGGAGCGAGAGATAGTGTTTGGGGAGCTAGATATAGTGTTTGGGGAGCAAGATATAGTGTTGGGGGAGCGAGAGATACTGTTTGGGGAGCGAGATATAGTGTTTGGGGAGCGAGAGATAGTGTTTGGGGAGCTAGATATAGTGTTTGGGGAGCAAGATATAGTGTTGGGGGAGCGAGAGATAGTGTTTGGGAAGCGAGCTATAGTGTTTGTGGAGCGAGAGATAGTGTTTGGGGAGCGAGAGATAGTGTTTGGGGAGTGAGAGATAGTGTTTGGGGGGCGAGAGATAGTGTTTGGGGGGCGATATATAGTGTTTGGGGGGCGAGATATAGTGTTTGGGGGGCGAGAGATAGTGTTTGGGGAGCTAGATATAGTGTTTGGGGAGCAAGATATAGTGTTGGCGAAGCGAGAGATAGTGTTTGGGGAGCGAGATATAGTGTTTGTGGAGCGAGAGATAGTGTTTGGGGAGCGACAGATAGTGTTTGGGGAGCGAGAGATAGTGTTTGGGGAGCTAGATATAGTGTTTGGGGAGCGAGAGATAGTGTTTGGGGGGCGAGAGATAGTGTTTGGGGGGCGATAGTGTTTGGGGGGTGAGAGATAGTGTTTGGGGGGGTGAGATATAGTGTTTGGGGGGCGAGAGATAGTGTTTGGGGTGCGGGATATAGTGTTTGGGGGGCGAGAGATAGTGTTTGGGGGGCGAGAGATAGTGTTTGGGGGGCGAGAGATAGTGTTTGTGGAGCGAGAGATAGTGTTTGCGGAGCGAGATATAGTGTTTGGGGAGCGAGAGTTAGTGTTTGTGGAGCGAGATATAGTGTTTGGGGAGCTAGATATAGTGTTTGTGGAGCGAGATATAGTGTTTGGGGAGCTAGATATAGTGTTTGGGGAGCGAGATATAGTGTTTGTGGAGCGAGATATAGTGTTTGGGGAGCGAGACATAGTGTTTGTGGAGCGAGAGATAGTGTTTGGGAGGCGAGAGATCGTGTTTGTGGAGCGAGATATAGTGTGTGTGGAGCGAGATAGAGTGTTTGTGGTGCGAGAGATAATGTTTGGGGAGCGAGAGATAGTGTTTGGGGCGCGAGAGATAGTGTTTGGGGAGCGAGATATCGTGTTTGGGAAGCGAGAGATAGTGTTTGGGGGGCGAGAGATAGTGTTTGGGGGGTGAGAGATAGTGTTTGGGGAGCGAGATATAGTGTTTGGGAAGCGAGAGATAGTGTTTGTGGAGCGAGATTTAGTGTTTGGGGAGCTAGATATAGTGTTTGTGGAGCGAGATATAGTGTTTGGGGAGCGAGAGATAGTGTTTGTGGAGCGAGATATAGTGTTTGGGGGGCGATAGATAGTGTTTGGGGAGCGAGAGATAGTGTTTGGGGGGCGAGAGATAGTGTTTGGGGGGTGAGAGATAGTGTTTGGGGAGCAAGATATAGTGTATGGGGAGCGAGAGATAGTGTGTGTGTGGTGTGAGATATAGTGTTTGGGGAGCGAGAGATAGTGTTTGGGGGGTGAGAGATAGTGTTTGTGGAGCAAGAGATAGTGTTTGCGGAATCGAGAGATAGTGTTTGGGGGGGGCGAGAGATAGTGTTTGGAGGGTGAGAGATAGTGTTTGGGGAGCGAGAGATAGTGTTTGTGGAGCGAGATATAGTGTTTGGGGAGCGAGAGATAGTGTTTGGGGGCGAGAGATAGTGTTTGGGGGGTGAGAGATAGTGTTTGTGGAGCGAGAGATAGTGTTTGCGGAGCTAGATATAGTGTTTCTGGAGCGAGAGATAGTGTTTGGGGAGCTAGATATAGTGTTTCTGGAGCGAGAGATAGTGTTTGGGGAGCGAGATATAGTGTTTGGGGGGCGAGAGATAGTGTTTGTGGAGCGAGATATAGTGTTTGGGGAGCGAGAGATAGTGTTTGGGGGCGAGAGATAGTGTTTGGGGGGTGAGAGATAGTGTTTGCGGAGCTAGATATAGTGTTTCTGGAGCGAGAGATAGAGTTTGGGGAGCGAGATATAGTGTTTGGGAAGCGAGAGATAGTGTTTGGGGAGCTAGATATAGTGTTTGGGGAGCAAGATATAGTGTTGGGGGAGCGAGAGATACTGTTTGGGGAGCGAGATATAGTGTTTGTGGTGCGAGAGATAGTGTTTAGGGAGCGAGATATTGTGTTTGGGGAGCTATATATAGTGTTGGGGGAGTGAGATATAGTGTTTGTGGAGCTAGAGATAGTGTTTGGGGGGTGAGAGATAGTGTTTGTGGAGCGAGATATAGTGTATGGGGGGTGAGAGATAGTGTTTGTGGAGCGAGATATAGTGTTTGGGGAGCGAGAGATAGTGTTTGGGGAGCTAGATATAGTGTTTGGGGAGCAAGATATAGTGTTGGGGGAGCGAGAGATACTGTTTGGGGAGCGAGATATAGTGTTTGGGGAGCGAGAGATAGTGTTTGGGGAGCTAGATATAGTGTTTGGGGAGCAAGATATAGTGTTGGGGGAGCGAGAGATAGTGTTTGGGAAGCGAGCTATAGTGTTTGTGGAGCGAGAGATAGTGTTTGGGGAGCGAGAGATAGTGTTTGGGGAGTGAGAGATAGTGTTTGGGGGGCGAGAGATAGTGTTTGGGGGGCGATATATAGTGTTTGGGGGGCGAGATATAGTGTTTGGGGGGCGAGAGATAGTGTTTGGGGAGCTAGATATAGTGTTTGGGGAGCAAGATATAGTGTTGGCGAAGCGAGAGATAGTGTTTGGGGAGCGAGATATAGTGTTTGTGGAGCGAGAGATAGTGTTTGGGGAGCGACAGATAGTGTTTGGGGAGCGAGAGATAGTGTTTGGGGAGCTAGATATAGTGTTTGGGGAGCGAGAGATAGTGTTTGGGGGGCGAGAGATAGTGTTTGGGGGGCGATAGTGTTTGGGGGGTGAGAGATAGTGTTTGGGGGGGTGAGATATAGTGTTTGGGGGGCGAGAGATAGTGTTTGGGGTGCGGGATATAGTGTTTGGGGGGCGAGAGATAGTGTTTGGGGGGCGAGAGATAGTGTTTGGGGGGCGAGAGATAGTGTTTGTGGAGCGAGAGATAGTGTTTGCGGAGCGAGATATAGTGTTTGGGGAGCGAGAGTTAGTGTTTGTGGAGCGAGATATAGTGTTTGGGGAGCTAGATATAGTGTTTGTGGAGCGAGATATAGTGTTTGGGGAGCTAGATATAGTGTTTGGGGAGCGAGATATAGTGTTTGTGGAGCGAGATATAGTGTTTGGGGAGCGAGACATAGTGTTTGTGGAGCGAGAGATAGTGTTTGGGAGGCGAGAGATCGTGTTTGTGGAGCGAGATATAGTGTGTGTGGAGCGAGATAGAGTGTTTGTGGTGCGAGAGATAATGTTTGGGGAGCGAGAGATAGTGTTTGGGGCGCGAGAGATAGTGTTTGGGGAGCGAGATATCGTGTTTGGGAAGCGAGAGATAGTGTTTGGGGGGCGAGAGATAGTGTTTGGGGGGTGAGAGATAGTGTTTGGGGAGCGAGATATAGTGTTTGGGAAGCGAGAGATAGTGTTTGTGGAGCGAGATTTAGTGTTTGGGGAGCTAGATATAGTGTTTGTGGAGCGAGATATAGTGTTTGGGGAGCGAGAGATAGTGTTTGTGGAGCGAGATATAGTGTTTGGGGGGCGATAGATAGTGTTTGGGGAGCGAGAGATAGTGTTTGGGGGGCGAGAGATAGTGTTTGGGGGGTGAGAGATAGTGTTTGGGGAGCAAGATATAGTGTATGGGGAGCGAGAGATAGTGTGTGTGTGGTGTGAGATATAGTGTTTGGGGAGCGAGAGATAGTGTTTGGGGGGTGAGAGATAGTGTTTGTGGAGCAAGAGATAGTGTTTGCGGAATCGAGAGATAGTGTTTGGGGGGGGCGAGAGATAGTGTTTGGAGGGTGAGAGATAGTGTTTGGGGAGCGAGAGATAGTGTTTGTGGAGCGAGATATAGTGTTTGGGGAGCGAGAGATAGTGTTTGGGGGCGAGAGATAGTGTTTGGGGGGTGAGAGATAGTGTTTGTGGAGCGAGAGATAGTGTTTGCGGAGCTAGATATAGTGTTTCTGGAGCGAGAGATAGTGTTTGGGGAGCTAGATATAGTGTTTCTGGAGCGAGAGATAGTGTTTGGGGAGCGAGATATAGTGTTTGGGGGGCGAGAGATAGTGTTTGTGGAGCGAGATATAGTGTTTGGGGAGCGAGAGATAGTGTTTGGGGGCGAGAGATAGTGTTTGGGGGGTGAGAGATAGTGTTTGCGGAGCTAGATATAGTGTTTCTGGAGCGAGAGATAGAGTTTGGGGAGCGAGATATAGTGTTTGGGAAGCGAGAGATAGTGTTTGGGGAGCTAGATATAGTGTTTGGGGAGCAAGATATAGTGTTGGGGGAGCGAGAGATAGTGTTTGGGGAGCGAGATATAGTGTTTGTGGAGCGAGAGATAGTGTTTGGGGAGCAAGAGATAGTGTTTGGGGAGCGAGAGATAGTGTTTGGGGAGCTAGATATAGTGTTTGGGGAGCGAGAGATAGTGTTTGGGGGGCGAGAGATCATGTTTGGGGGGCAAGAGATAGTGTTTGGGGGGCGAGATATAGTGTTTCGGGGGCGATAGATAGTGTTTGGGGGGCGAGATATTGTGTTTGGGGGGCGAGAGATAGTGTTTGGGAGCGAGATATCGTGTTTGGGGAGCGATATAGTGTTTGGGGAGTGAGAGATAGTGTTTGTGGAGCGAGATATAGTGTTTGTGGAGCGAGAGATAGTGTTTGCAGAGCGAGATATAGTGTTTGTGGAGCGAGAGATAGCGTTTGGGGGGCGAGAGATAGTGTTTGTGGAGCGAGATATAGTGTTTGGGGAGCGAGAGATAGTGTTTGGGGGGCGAGAGATAGTGTTTGGGGGGTGAGAGATAGTGTTTGGGGAGCGAGATATAGTGTTTGGGGAGCGAGAGATAGTGTTTGGGGAGCTAGATATAGTGTTTGTGGGGTGAGAGATAGTGTTTGGGGAGCGAGATATAGTGTTTGGGGAGCGAGAGATAGTGTGTGTGGAGCGAGAGATAGTGTTTGGGGGGCGAGAGATAGTGTTTGGGGAGCGAGAGATAGTGTTTGTGGAGTGAGAGATAGTGTTTGTGGTGCGAGAGATAGTGTTTAGGGAGCGAGATATTGTGTTTGGGGAGCTATATATAGTGTTGGGGGAGTGAGATATAGTGTTTGTGGAGCTAGAGATAGTGTTTGGGGGGTGAGAGATAGTGTTTGTGGAGCGAGATATAGTGTTTGGGGGGTGAGAGATAGTGTTTGTGGAGCGAGATATAGTGTTTGGGGAGCGAGAGATAGTGTTTGGGGAGCTAGATATAGTGTTTGGGGAGCAAGATATAATGTTGGGGGAGCGAGAGATACTGTTTGGGGAGCGAGATATAGTGTTTGTGGTGCGAGAGATAGTGTTTAGGGAGCGAGATATTGTGTTTGGGGAGCTATATATAGTGTTGGGGGAGTGAGATATAGTGTTTGTGGAGCTAGAGATAGTGTTTGGGGGGTGAGAGATAGTGTTTGTGGAGCGAGATATAGTGTATGGGGGGTGAGAGATAGTGTTTGTGGAGCGAGATATAGTGTTTGGGGAGCGAGAGATAGTGTTTGGGGAGCTAGATATAGTGTTTGGGGAGCAAGATATAGTGTTGGGGGAGCGAGAGATACTGTTTGGGGAGCGAGATATAGTGTTTGGGGAGCGAGAGATAGTGTTTGGGGAGCTAGATATAGTGTTTGGGGAGCAAGATATAGTGTTGGGGGAGCGAGAGATAGTGTTTGGGAAGCGAGCTATAGTGTTTGTGGAGCGAGAGATAGTGTTTGGGGAGCGAGAGATAGTGTTTGGGGAGTGAGAGATAGTGTTTGGGGGGCGAGAGATAGTGTTTGGGGGGCGATATATAGTGTTTGGGGGGCGAGATATAGTGTTTGGGGGGCGAGAGATAGTGTTTGGGGAGCTAGATATAGTGTTTGGGGAGCAAGATATAGTGTTGGCGAAGCGAGAGATAGTGTTTGGGGAGCGAGATATAGTGTTTGTGGAGCGAGAGATAGTGTTTGGGGAGCGAGAGATAGTGTTTGGGGAGCGAGAGATAGTGTTTGGGGAGCTAGATATAGTGTTTGGGGAGCGAGAGATAGTGTTTGGGGGGCGAGAGATAGTGTTTGGGGGGCGATAGTGTTTGGGGGGTGAGAGATAGTGTTTGGGGGGTGAGATATAGTGTTTGGGGGGCGAGAGATAGTGTTTGGGGTGCGGGATATAGTGTTTGGGGGGCGAGAGATAGTGTTTGGGGGGCGAGAGATAGTGTTTGGGGGGCGAGAGATAGTGTTTGTGGAGCGAGAGATAGTGTTTGCGGAGCGAGATATAGTGTTTGGGGAGCGAGAGTTAGTGTTTGTGGAGCGAGATATAGTGTTTGGGGAGCTAGATATAGTGTTTGTGGAGCGAGATATAGTGTTTGGGGAGCGAGAGATAGTGTTTGTGGAGCGAGATATAGTGTTTGGGGAGCTAGATATAGTGTTTGGGGAGCGAGATATAGTGTTTGTGGAGCGAGATATAGTGTTTGGGGAGCGAGACATAGTGTTTGTGGAGCGAGATATAGTGTTTGGGGAGCTAGATATAGTGTTTGGGGAGCGAGATATAGTGTTTGTGGAGCGAGATATAGTGTTTGGGGAGCGAGACATAGTGTTTGTGGAGCGAGAGATCGTGTTTGTGGAGCGAGATATAGTGTGTGTGGAGCGAGATAGAGTGTTTGGGGGGCGAGAGATAGTGTTTGGGGGGCGAGAGATAGTGTTTGGGGAGCGAGAGATAGTGTTTGTGGTGCGAGAGATAATGTTTGTGGAGCGAGATATAGTGTATGGGGGGTGAGAGATAGTGTTTGTGGAGCGAGATATAGTGTTTGCGGAGCGAGAGATAGTGTTTGGGGAGCTAGATATAGTGTTTGGGGAGAAAGATATAGTGTTGGGGGAGCGAGAGATACTGTTTGGGGAGCGAGATATAGTGTTTGGGGAGCGAGAGATAGTGTTTGGGGAGCTAGATATAGTGTTTGGGGAGCTAGATATAGTGTTTTGGGAGCAAGATATAGTGTTGGGGGAGCGAGAGATAGTGTTTGGGAAGCGAGCTATAGTGTTTGTGGAGCGAGAGATAGTGTTTGGGGAGCGAGAGATAGTGTTTGGGGAGCTAGATATAGTGTTTGGGGAGCGAGAGATAGTGTTTGGGGGGCGAGAGATAGTGTTTGGGGGGCGATTGATAGTGTTTGGGGGGCGAGATATAGTGTTTGGGGGGCGAGAGATAGTGTTTGGGGAGCTAGATATAGTGTTTGGGGAGCAAGATATAGTGTTGGCGAAGCGAGAGATAGTGTTTGGGGAGCGAGATATAGTGTTTGTGGAGCGAGAGATAGTGTTTGGGGAGCGAGAGATAGTGTTTGGGGAGCTAGATATTGTGTTTGGGGAGCGAGAGATAGTGTTTGGGGGGCGAGAGATAGTGTTTGGGGGGCGATAGTGTTTGGGGGGTGAGAGATAGTGTTTGGGGGGTGAGATATAGTGTTTGGGGGGTGAGAGATAGTGTTTGGGGGGCGGGATATAGTGTTTGGGGGGCGAGAGATAGCGTTTGGGGGCGAGAGATAGTGTTTGGGGGGCGAGAGATAGTGTTTGTGGAGCGAGAGATAGTGTTTGCGGAGCGAGATATAGTGTTTGGGGAGCGAGAGTTAGTGTTTGTGGAGCGAGATATAGTGTTTGGGGAGCTAGATATAGTGTTTGTGGAGCGAGAAATAGTGTTTGGGGAGCGAGAGATAGTGTTTGTGGAGCGAGATATAGTGTTTGGGGAGCTAGATATAGTGTTTGGGGAGCGAGATATAGTGTTTGTGGAGCGAGATATAGTGTTTGGGGAGCGAGACATAGTGTTTGTGGAGCGAGAGATAGTGTTTGGGAGGCGAGAGATAGTGTTTGTGGAGCGAGATATAGTGTGTGTGGAGCGAGATAGAGTGTTTGGGGGGCGAGAGATAGTGTTTGGGGGGCGAGAGATAGTGTTTGGGGAGCGAGAGATAGTGTTTGTGGTGCGAGAGATAATGTTTGGGGAGCGAGAGATAGTGTTTGGGGCGCGAGAGATAGTGTTTGGGGAGCGATATATCATGTTTGGGAAGCGAGAGATAGTGTTTGGGGGGCGAGAGATAGTGTTTGGGGGGTGAGAGATAGTGTTTGGGGAGCGAGATATAGTGTTTGGGAAGCGAGAGATAGTGTTTGTGGAGCGAGATTTAGTGTTTGGGGAGCTAGATATAGTGTTTGTGGAGCGAGATATAGTGTTTGGGGAG
This sequence comes from Myxine glutinosa, assembly GCF_964187855.1. Lineage (NCBI taxonomy): Eukaryota > Metazoa > Chordata > Myxini > Myxiniformes > Myxinidae > Myxine > Myxine glutinosa. The sequence goes on from NC_136266.1 coordinate 121,207, forward strand.
CGATAGATAGTGTTTGGGGAGCAAGAGATAGTGTTTGGGGGGCGAGAGATAGTGTTTGGGGGGTGAGAGATAGTGTTTGGGGAGCAAGATATAGTGTATGGGGAGTGAGAGATAGTGTGTGTGGTGCGAGATATAGTGTTTGGGGAGCGAGAGATAGTGTTTGGGGGGTGAGAGATAGTGTTTGTGGAGCTAGAGATAGTGTTTGCGGAATCGAGAGATAGTGTTTGTGGTGCGAGAGATAGTGTTTAGGCAGCGAGATATAGTGTTTGGGGAGCGATATATAGTGTTGGGGGAGTGAGATATAGTGTTTGTGGAGTTAGAGATCGTGTTTGGGGGGCAAGAGATAGTGTTTGTGGAGCGAGATATAGTGTTTGGGGAGCGAGAGATAGTGTTTGGGGGCGAGAGATAGTGTTTGGGGGGTGAGAGATAGTGTTTGTGGAGCGAGAGATAGTGTTTGCGGAGCTAGATATAGTGTTTCTGGAGCGAGAGATAGTGTTTGGGGAGCGAGATATAGTGTTTGGGAAGCGAGAGATAGTGTTTGGGGAGCTAGATATAGTGTTTGGGGAGCAAGATATAGTGTTGGGGGAGCGAGAGATAGTGTTTGGGGAGCGAGATATAGTGTTTGTGGAGCGAGAGATCGTGTTTGGGGAGCAAGAGATAGTGTTTGCGGAGCTAGATATAGTGTTTCTGGAGCGAGAGATAGTGTTTGGGGAGCGAGATATAGTGTTTGGGAAGCGAGAGATAGTGTTTGGGGAGCTAGATATAGTGTTTGGGGAGCAAGATATAGTGTTGGGGGAGCGAGAGATAGTGTTTGGGGGCGAGAGATAGTGTTTGTGGAGCGAGATATAGTGTTTGGGGAGCGAGAGATAGTGTTTGGGGGCGAGAGATAGTGTTTGGGGGGTGAGAGATAGTGTTTGTGGAGCGAGAGATAGTGTTTGCGGAGCTAGATATAATGTTTGCGGAGCGAGAGATAGTGTTTGGGGAGCGAGATATAGTGTTTGGGCAGCGAGAGATAGTGTTTGGGGAGCTAGATATAGTGTTTGGGGAGCAAGATATAGTGTTGGGGGAGCGAGAGATAGTGTTTGGGGAGCGAGATATAGTGTTTGTGGAGCGAGAGATAGTGTTTGGGGAGCGAGAGATAGTGTTTGGGGAGCTAGATATAGTGTTTGGGGAGCGAGAGATAGTGTTTGGGGGGCGAGAGATCATGTTTGGGGGGCAAGAGATAGTGTTTGGGGGGCGAGAGATAGTGTTTGGGGGGCGAGAGATAGTGTTTGGGGAGCGAGATATAGTGTTTGGGGAGCGATATAGTGTTTGGGGAGCGAGAGATAGTGTTTGTGGAGCGAGATATAGTGTTTGTGGAGCGAGAGATAGTGTTTGCGGAGCGAGATATAGTGTTTGTGGAGCGAGAGATAGCGTTTGGGGGGTGAGAGATAGTGTTTGTGGAGCGAGATATAGTGTTTGGGGAGCGAGAGATAGTGTTTGGGGGGCGAGAGATAGTGTTTGGGGGGTGAGGGATAGTGTTTGGGGGGCGAGATATAGTGTTTGGGGAGCGAGAGATAGTGTTTGGGGAGCTAGATATAGTGTTTGTGGGGTGAGAGATAGTGTTTGGGGAGCGAGATATAGTGTTTGGGGAGCGAGAGATAGTGTGTGTGGAGGAAGATAGAGTGTTTGGGGGGTGAGAGATAGTGTTTGCGGAGCGAGAGATAGTGTTTGGGGGGCGAGAGATAGTGTTTGGGGGGTGAGAGATAGTGTTTGGGGAGCGAGAGATAGTGTTTGTGGAGTGAGAGATAGTGTTTGTGGTGCGAGAGATAGTGTTTAGGGAGCGAGATATTGTGTTTGGGGAGCTATATATAGTGTTGGGGGAGTGAGATATAGTGTTTGTGGAGCTAGAGATAGTGTTTGGGGGGTGAGAGATAGTGTTTGTGGAGCGAGATATAGTGTATGGGGGGTGAGAGATAGTGTTTGTGGAGCGAGATATAGTGTTTGTGGAGCGAGATATAGTGTTTGGGGAGCTAGATATAGTGTTTGTGGAGCGAGATATAGTGTTTGGGGAGCGAGAGATAGTGTTTGTGGAGCGAGATATAGTGTTTGGGGAGCTAGATATAGTGTTTGGGGAGCGAGATATAGTGTTTGTGGAGCGAGATATAGTGTTTGGGGAGCGAGACATAGTGTTTGTGGAGCGAGAGATAGTGTTTGGGAGGCGAGAGATAGTGTTTGTGGAGCGAGATATAGTGTGTGTGGAGCGAGATAGAGTGTTTGGGGGGCGAGAGATAGTGTTTGGGGGGCGAGAGATAGTGTTTGGGGAGCGAGAGATAGTGTTTGTGGTGCGAGAGATAATGTTTGGGGAGCGAGAGATAGTGTTTGGGGCGCGAGAGATAGTGTTTGGGGAGCGAGATATCGTGTTTGGGAAGCGAGAGATAGTGTTTGGGGGGCGAGAGATAGTGTTTGGGGGGTGAGAGATAGTGTTTGGGGAGCGAGATGTAGTGTTTGTGGAGCGAGAGATAGTGTTTGTGGAGCGAGATTTAGTGTTTGGGGAGCTAGATATAGTGTTTGTGGAGCGAGATATAGTGTTTGGGGAGCGAGAGATAGTGTTTGTGGAGCGAGATATAGTGTTTGGGGGGCGATAGATAGTGTTTGGGGAGCAAGAGATAGTGTTTGGGGGGCGAGAGATAGTGTTTGGGGGGTGAGAGATAGTGTTTGGGGAGCAAGATATAGTGTATGGGGAGCGAGAGATAGTGTGTGTGGTGCGAGATATAGTGTTTGGGGAGCGAGAGATAGTGTTTGGGGGGTGAGAGATAGTGTTTGTGGAGCTAGAGATAGTGTTTGCGGAATCGAGAGATCGTGTTTGGGGGGCGAGAGATAGTGTTTTGGGGGTGAGAGATAGTGTTTGGGGAGCGAGAGATAGTGTTTGTGGAGCGAGAGATAGTGTTTGTGGTGCGAGAGATAGTGTTTAGGGAGCGAGATATAGTGTTTGGGGAGCGATATATAGTGTTGGGGGAGTGAGATATAGTGTTTGTGGAGTTAGAGATCGTGTTTGGGAGGCGAGAGATAGTATTTGTGGAGCGAGATATAGTGTTTGGGGAGCGAGAGATAGTGTTTGGGGGCGAGAGATAGTGTTTGGGGGGTGAGAGATAGTGTTTGTGGAGCGAGAGATAGTGTTTGCGGAGCTAGAAATAGTGTTTCTGGAGCGAGAGATAGTGTTTGGGGAGCGAGATATAGTGTTTGGGAAGCGAGAGATAGTGTTTGAGGAGCTAGATATAGTGTTTGGGGAGCAAGATATAGTGTTGGGGGAGCGAGAGATAGTGTTTGGGGAGCGAGATATAGTGTTTGTGGAGCGAGAGATAGTGTTTGGGGAGCAAGAGATAGTGTTTGCGGAGCTAGATATAGTGTTTCTGGAGCGAGAGATAGTGTTTGGGGAGCGAGATATAGTGTTTGGGAAGCGAGAGATAGTGTTTGGGGAGCTAGATATAGTGTTTGGGGAGCAAGATATAGTGTTGGGGGAGCGAGAGATAGTGTTTGGGGGCGAGAGATAGTGTTTGTGGAGCGAGATATAGTGTTTGGGGAGCGAGAGATAGTGTTTGGGGGCGAGAGATAGTGTTTGGGGGGTGAGAGATAGTGTTTGTGGAGCGAGAGATAGTGTTTGCGGAGCTAGATATAATGTTTGTGGAGCGAGAGATAGTGTTTGGGGAGCGAGATATAGTGTTTGGGGAGCGAGAGATAGTGTTTGGGGAGCTAGATATAGTGTTTGGGGAGCAAGATATAGTGTTGGGGAATAATGGGGGAGCGAGAGATAGTGTTTGGGGAGCGAGATATAGTGTTTGTGGAGCGAGAGATAGTGTTTGGGGAGCGAGAGCTAGTGTTTGGGGAGCTAGATATAGTGTTTGGGGAGCGAGAGATAGTGTTTGGGGGGCGAGAGATCATGTTTGGGGGGCAAGAGATAGTGTTTGGGGGGCGAGAGATAGTGTTTGGGGGGCGAGAGATAGTGTTTGGGGAGCGAGATATAGTGTTTGGGGAGCGATATAATGTTTGGGGAGCGAGAGATAGTGTTTGTGGAGCGAGATATAGTGTTTGTGGAGCGAGAGATAGTGTTTGCGGAGCGAGATATAGTGTTTGTGGAGCGAGAGATAGCGTTTGGGGGGTGAGAGATAGTGTTTGTGGAGCGAGATATAGTGTTTGGGGAGCGAGAGATAGTGTTTGGGGGGCGAGAGATAGTGTTTGGGGGGTGAGGGATAGTGTTTGGGGGGTGAGATATAGTGTTTGGGGAGCGAGAGATAGTGTTTGGGGAGCTAGATATAGTGTTTGTGGGGTGAGAGATAGTGTTTGGGGAGCGAGATATAGTGTTTGGGGAGCGAGAGATAGTGTGTGTGGAGCGAGATAGAGTGTTTGGGGGGTGAGAGATAGTGTTTGCGGAGCGAGAGATAGTGTTTGGGGGGCGAGAGATAGTGTTTGGGGGGTGAGAGATAGTGTTTGGGGAGCGAGAGATAGTGTTTGTGGAGTGAGAGATAGTGTTTGTGGTGCGAGAGATAGTGTTTAGGGAGCGAGATATTGTGTTTGGGGAGCTATATATAGTGTTGGGGGAGTGAGATATAGTGTTTGTGGAGCTAGAGATAGTGTTTGGGGGGTGAGAGATAGTGTTTGTGGAGCGAGATATAGTGTATGGGGGGTGAGAGATAGTGTTTGTGGAGCGAGATATAGTGTTTGGGGAGCGAGAGATAGTGTTTGGGGAGCTAGATATAGTGTTTGGGGAGCAAGATATAGTGTTGGGGGAGCGAGAGATACTGTTTGGGGAGCGAGATATAGTGTTTGGGGAGCGAGAGATAGTGTTTGGGGAGCTAGATATAGTGTTTGGGGAGCAAGATATAGTGTTGGGGGAGCGAGAGATAGTGTTTGGGAAGCGAGCTATAGTGTTTGTGGAGCGAGAGATAGTGTTTGGGGAGCGAGAGATAGTGTTTGGGGAGTGAGAGATAGTGTTTGGGGAGCTAGATATAGTGTTTGGGGAGCGAGAGATAGTGTTTGGGGGGCGAGAGATAGTGTTTGGGGGGCGATATATAGTGTTTGGGGGGCGATATATAGTGTTTGGGGGGCGAGATATAGTGTTTGGGGGGCGAGAGATAGTGTTTGGGGAGCTAGATATAGTGTTTGGGGAGCAAGATATAGTGTTGGCGAAGCGAGAGATAGTGTTTGGGGAGCGAGATATAGTGTTTGTGGAGCGAGAGATAGTGTTTGGGGAGCGACAGATAGTGTTTGGGGAGCGAGAGATAGTGTTTGGGGAGCTAGATATAGTGTTTGGGGAGCGAGAGATAGTGTTTGGGGGGCGAGAGATAGTGTTTGGGGGGCGATAGTGTTTGGGGGGTGAGAGATAGTGTTTGGGGGGTGAGATATAGTGTTTGGGGGGCGAGAGATAGTGTTTGGGGGGCGAGAGATAGTGTTTGGGGTGCGGGATATAGTGTTTGGGGGGCGAGAGATAGTGTTTGGGGGGCGAGAGATAGTGTTTGGGGGGCGAGAGATAGTGTTTGTGGAGCGAGCGATAGTGTTTGCGGAGCGAGATATAGTGTTTGGGGAGCGAGAGTTAGTGTTTGTGGAGCGAGATATAGTGTTTGGGGAGCTAGATATAGTGTTTGTGGAGCGAGATATAGTGTTTGGGGAGCGAGAGATAGTGTTTGTGGAGCGAGATATAGTGTTTGGGGAGCTAGATATAGTGTTTGGGGAGCGAGATATAGTGTTTGTGGAGCGAGATATAGTGTTTGGGGAGCGAGACATAGTGTTTGTGGAGCGAGAGATAGTGTTTGGGAGGCGAGAGATCGTGTTTGTGGAGCGAGATATAGTGTGTGTGGAGCGAGATAGAGTGTTTGGGGGGCGAGAGATAGTGTTTGGGGGGCGAGAGATAGTGTTTGGGGAGCGAGAGATAGTGTTTGTGGTGCGAGAGATAATGTTTGGGGAGCGAGAGATAGTGTTTGGGGCGCGAGAGATAGTGTTTGGGGAGCGAGATATCGTGTTTGGGAAGCGAGAGATAGTGTTTGGGGGGCGAGAGATAGTGTTTGGGGGGTGAGAGATAGTGTTTGGGGAACGAGATATAGTGTTTGGGAAGCGAGAGATAGTGTTTGTGGAGCGAGATTTAGTGTTTGGGGAGCTAGATATAGTGTTTGTGGAGCGAGATATAGTGTTTGGGGAGCGAGAGATAGTGTTTGTGGAGCGAGATATAGTGTTTGGGGGGCGATAGATAGTGTTTGGGGAGCGAGAGATAGTGTTTGGGGGGCGAGAGATAGTGTTTGGGGGGTGAGAGATAGTGTTTGGGGAGCAAGATATAGTGTATGGGGAGCGAGAGATAGTGTGTGTGTGGTGTGAGATATAGTGTTTGGGGAGCGAGAGATAGTGTTTGGGGGGTGAGAGATAGTGTTTGTGGAGCAAGAGATAGTGTTTGCGGAATCGAGAGATAGTGTTTGGGGGGGGCGAGAGATAGTGTTTGGAGGGTGAGAGATAGTGTTTGGGGAGCGAGAGATAGTGTTTGTGGAGCGAGATATAGTGTTTGGGGAGCGAGAGATAGTGTTTGGGGGCGAGAGATAGTGTTTGCGGAGCTAGATATAGTGTTTCTGGAGCGAGAGATAGTGTTTGGGGAGCTAGATATAGTGTTTCTGGAGCGAGAGATAGTGTTTGGGGAGCGAGATATAGTGTTTGGGGGGCGAGAGATAGTGTTTGTGGAGCGAGATATAGTGTTTGGGGAGCGAGAGATAGTGTTTGGGGGCGAGAGATAGTGTTTGGGGGGTGAGAGATAGTGTTTGTGGAGCGAGAGATAGTGTTTGCGGAGCTAGATATAGTGTTTCTGGAGCGAGAGATAGTGTTTGGGGAGCGAGATATAGTGTTTGGGAAGCGAGAGATAGTGTTTGGGGAGCTAGATATAGTGTTTGGGGAGCAAGATATAGTGTTGGGGGAGCGAGAGATAGTGTTTGGGGAGCGAGATATAGTGTTTGTGGAGCGAGAGATAGTGTTTGGGGAGCAAGAGATAGTGTTTGGGGAGCGAGAGATAGTGTTTGGGGAGCTAGATATAGTGTTTGGGGAGCGAGAGATAGTGTTTGGGGGGCGAGAGATCATGTTTGGGGGGCAAGAGATAGTGTTTGGGGGGCGAGATATAGTGTTTCGGGGGCGATAGATAGTGTTTGGGGGGCGAGATATTGTGTTTGGGGGGCGAGAGATAGTGTTTGGGAGCGAGATATAGTGTTTGGGGAGCGATATAGTGTTTGGGGAGTGAGAGATAGTGTTTGTGGAGCGAGATATAGTGTTTGTGGAGCGAGAGATAGTGTTTGCAGAGCGAGATATAGTGTTTGTGGAGCGAGAGATAGCGTTTGGGGGGCGAGAGATAGTGTTTGTGGAGCGAGATATAGTGTTTGGGGAGCGAGAGATAGTGTTTGGGGGGCGAGAGATAGTGTTTGGGGGGTGAGAGATAGTGTTTGGGGAGCGAGATATAGTGTTTGGGGAGCGAGAGATAGTGTTTGGGGAGCTAGATATAGTGTTTGTGGGGTGAGAGATAGTGTTTGGGGAGCGAGATATAGTGTTTGGGGAGCGAGAGATAGTGTGTGTGGAGCGAGAGATAGTGTTTGGGGGGCGAGAGATAGTGTTTGGGGAGCGAGAGATAGTGTTTGTGGAGTGAGAGATAGTGTTTGTGGTGCGAGAGATAGTGTTTAGGGAGCGAGATATTGTGTTTGGGGAGCTATATATAGTGTTGGGGGAGTGAGATATAGTGTTTGTGGAGCTAGAGATAGTGTTTGGGGGGTGAGAGATAGTGTTTGTGGAGCGAGATATAGTGTTTGGGGGGTGAGAGATAGTGTTTGTGGAGCGAGATATAGTGTTTGGGGAGCGAGAGATAGTGTTTGGGGAGCTAGATATAGTGTTTGGGGAGCAAGATATAATGTTGGGGGAGCGAGAGATACTGTTTGGGGAGCGAGATATAGTGTTTGTGGTGCGAGAGATAGTGTTTAGGGAGCGAGATATTGTGTTTGGGGAGCTATATATAGTGTTGGGGGAGTGAGATATAGTGTTTGTGGAGCGAGATATAGTGTATGGGGGGTGAGAGATAGTGTTTGTGGAGCGAGATATAGTGTTTGGGGAGCGAGAGATAGTGTTTGGGGAGCTAGATATAGTGTTTGGGGAGCAAGATATAGTGTTGGGGAAGTGAGAGATACTGTTTGGGGAGCGAGATATAGTGTTTGGGGAGCGAGAGATAGTGTTTGGGGAGCTAGATATAGTGTTTGGGGAGCAAGATATAGTGTTGGGGGAGCGAGAGATAGTGTTTGGGAAGCGAGCTATAGTGTTTGTGGAGCGAGAGATAGTGTTTGGGGAGCGAGAGATAGTGTTTGGGGAGTGAGAGATAGTGTTTGGGGGCGAGAGATAGTGTTTGGGGGGCGAGAGATAGTGTTTGGGGGGCGATATATAGTGTTTGGGGGGCGAGATATAGTGTTTGGGGGGCGAGAGATAGTGTTTGGGGAGCTAGATATAGTGTTTGGGGAGCAAGATATAGTGTTGGCGAAGCGAGAGATAGTGTTTGGGGAGCGAGATATAGTGTTTGTGGAGCGAGAGATAGTGTTTGGGGAGCGACAGATAGTGTTTGGGGAGCGAGAGATAGTGTTTGGGGAGCTAGATATAGTGTTTGGGGAGCGAGAGATAGTGTTTGGGGGGCGAGAGATAGTGTTTGGGGGGCGATAGTGTTTGGGGGGTGAGAGATAGTGTTTGGGGGGTGAGATATAGTGTTTGGGGGGCGAGAGATAGTGTTTGGGGTGCGGGATATAGTGTTTGGGGGGCGAGAGATAGTGTTTGGGGGGCGAGAGATAGTGTTTGGGGGGCGAGAGATAGTGTTTGTGGAGCGAGAGATAGTGTTTGCGGAGCGAGATATAGTGTTTGGGGAGCGAGAGTTAGTGTTTGTGGAGCGAGATATAGTGTTTGGGGAGCTAGATATAGTGTTTGTGGAGCGAGATATAGTGTTTGGGGAGCGAGAGATAGTGTTTGTGGAGCGAGATATAGTGTTTGGGGAGCTAGATATAGTGTTTGGGGAGCGAGATATAGTGTTTGTGGAGCGAGATATAGTGTTTGGGGAGCGAGACATAGTGTTTGTGGAGCGAGAGATAGTGTTTGGGAGGCGAGAGATCGTGTTTGTGGAGCGAGATATAGTGTGTGTGGAGCGAGATAGAGTGTTTGTGGTGCGAGAGATAATGTTTGGGGAGCGAGAGATAGTGTTTGGGGCGCGAGAGATAGTGTTTGGGGAGCGAGATATCGTGTTTGGGAAGCGAGAGATAGTGTTTGGGGGGCGAGAGATAGTGTTTGGGGGGTGAGAGATAGTGTTTGGGGAGCGAGATATAGTGTTTGGGAAGCGAGAGATAGTGTTTGTGGAGCGAGATTTAGTGTTTGGGGAGCTAGATATAGTGTTTGTGGAGCGAGATATAGTGTTTGGGGAGCGAGAGATAGTGTTTGTGGAGCGAGATATAGTGTTTGGGGGGCGATAGATAGTGTTTGGGGAGCGAGAGATAGTGTTTGGGGGGCGAGAGATAGTGTTTGGGGGGTGAGAGATAGTGTTTGGGGAGCAAGATATAGTGTATGGGGAGCGAGAGATAGTGTGTGTGTGGTGTGAGATATAGTGTTTGGGGAGCGAGAGATAGTGTTTGGGGAGCAAGAGATAGTGTTTGCGGAATCGAGAGATAGTGTTTGGGGGGGGCGAGAGATAGTGTTTGGAGGGTGAGAGATAGTGTTTGGGGAGCGAGAGATAGTGTTTGTGGAGCGAGAGATAGTGTTTGTGGAGCGAGATATAGTGTTTGGGGAGCGAGAGATAGTGTTTGGGGGCGAGAGATAGTGTTTGGGGGGTGAGAGATAGTGTTTGTGGAGCGAGAGATAGTGTTTGCGGAGCTAGATATAGTGTTTCTGGAGCGAGAGATAGTGTTTGGGGAGCTAGATATAGTGTTTCTGGAGCGAGAGATAGTGTTTGGGGAGCGAGATATAGTGTTTGGGGGGCGAGAGATAGTGTTTGTGGAGCGAGATATAGTGTTTGGGGAGCGAGAGATAGTGTTTGGGGGCGAGAGATAGTGTTTGGGGGGTGAGAGATAGTGTTTGTGGAGCGAGAGATAGTGTTTGCGGAGCTAGATATAGTGTTTCTGGAGCGAGAGATAGTGTTTGGGGAGCGAGATATAGTGTTTGGGAAGCGAGAGATAGTGTTTGGGGAGCTAGATATAGTGTTTGGGGAGCAAGATATAGTGTTGGGGGAGCGAGAGATAGTGTTTGGGGAGCGAGATATAGTGTTTGTGGAGCGAGAGATAGTGTTTGGGGAGCAAGAGATAGTGTTTGGGGAGCGAGAGATAGTGTTTGGGGAGCTAGATATAGTGTTTGGGGAGCGAGAGATAGTGTTTGGGGGGCGAGAGATCATGTTTGGGGGGCAAGAGATAGTGTTTGGGGGGCGAGATATAGTGTTTCGGGGGCGATAGATAGTGTTTGGGGGGCGAGATATTGTGTTTGGGGGGCGAGAGATAGTGTTTGGGAGCGAGATATAGTGTTTGGGGAGCGATATAGTGTTTGGGGAGTGAGAGATAGTGTTTGTGGAGCGAGATATAGTGTTTGTGGAGCGAGAGATAGTGTTTGCAGAGCGAGATATAGTGTTTGTGGAGCGAGAGATAGCGTTTGGGGGGCGAGAGATAGTGTTTGTGGAGCGAGATATAGTGTTTGGGGAGCGAGAGATAGTGTTTGGGGGGCGAGAGATAGTGTTTGGGGGGTGAGAGATAGTGTTTGGGGAGCGAGATATAGTGTTTGGGGAGCGAGAGATAGTGTTTGGGGAGCTAGATATAGTGTTTGTGGGGTGAGAGATAGTGTTTGGGGAGCGAGATATAGTGTTTGGGGAGCGAGAGATAGTGTGTGTGGAGCGAGAGATAGTGTTTGGGGGGCGAGAGATAGTGTTTGGGGAGCGAGAGATAGTGTTTGTGGAGTGAGAGATAGTGTTTGTGGTGCGAGAGATAGTGTTTAGGGAGCGAGATATTGTGTTTGGGGAGCTATATATAGTGTTGGGGGAGTGAGATATAGTGTTTGTGGAGCTAGAGATAGTGTTTGGGGGGTGAGAGATAGTGTTTGTGGAGCGAGATATAGTGTTTGGGGGGTGAGAGATAGTGTTTGTGGAGCGAGATATAGTGTTTGGGGAGCGAGAGATAGTGTTTGGGGAGCTAGATATAGTGTTTGGGGAGCAAGATATAATGTTGGGGGAGCGAGAGATACTGTTGGGGGAGCGAGAGATACTGTTTGGGGAGCGAGATATAGTGTTTGTGGTGCGAGAGATAGTGTTTAGGGAGCGAGATATTGTGTTTGGGGAGCTATATATAGTGTTGGGGGAGTGAGATATAGTGTTTGTGGAGCTAGAGATAGTGTTTGGGGGGTGAGAGATAGTGTTTGTGGAGCGAGATATAGTGTATGGGGGGTGAGAGATAGTGTTTGTGGAGCGAGATATAGTGTTTGTGGAGCGAGAGATAGTGTTTGGGGAGCGACAGATAGTGTTTGGGGAGCGAGAGATAGTGTTTGGGGAGCTAGATATAGTGTTTGGGGAGCGAGAGATAGTGTTTGGGGGGCGAGAGATAGTGTTTGGGGGGCGATAGTGTTTGGGGGGTGAGAGATAGTGTTTGGGGGGTGAGATATAGTGTTTGGGGGGCGAGAGATAGTGTTTGGGGTGCGGGATATAGTGTTTGGGGGGCGAGAGATAGTGTTTGGGGGGCGAGAGATAGTGTTTGGGGGGCGAGAGATAGTGTTTGTGGAGCGAGAGATAGTGTTTGCGGAGCGAGATATAGTGTTTGGGGAGCGAGAGTTAGTGTTTGTGGAGCGAGATATAGTGTTTGGGGAGCTAGATATAGTGTTTGTGGAGCGAGATATAGTGTTTGGGGAGCGAGAGATAGTGTTTGTGGAGCGAGATATAGTGTTTGGGGAGCTAGATATAGTGTTTGGGGAGCGAGATATAGTGTTTGTGGAGCGAGATATAGTGTTTGGGGAGCGAGACATAGTGTTTGTGGAGCGAGAGATAGTGTTTGGGAGGCGAGAGATCGTGTTTGTGGAGCGAGATATAGTGTGTGTGGAGCGAGATAGAGTGTTTGTGGTGCGAGAGATAATGTTTGGGGAGCGAGAGATAGTGTTTGGGGCGCGAGAGATAGTGTTTGGGAAGCGAGATATCGTGTTTGGGAAGCGAGAGATAGTGTTTGGGGGGCGAGAGATAGTGTTTGGGGGGTGAGAGATAGTGTTTGGGGAGCGAGATATAGTGTTTGGGAAGCGAGAGATAGTGTTTGTGGAGCGAGATTTAGTGTTTGGGGAGCTAGATATAGTGTTTGTGGAGCGAGATATAGTGTTTGGGGAGCGAGAGATAGTGTTTGTGGAGCGAGATATAGTGTTTGGGGGGCGATAGATAGTGTTTGGGGAGCGAGAGATAGTGTTTGGGGGGCGAGAGATAGTGTTTGGGGGGTGAGAGATAGTGTTTGGGGAGCAAGATATAGTGTATGGGGAGCGAGAGATAGTGTGTGTGTGGTGTGAGATATAGTGTTTGGGGAGCGAGAGATAGTGTTTGGGGAGCAAGAGATAGTGTTTGCGGAATCGAGAGATAGTGTTTGGGGGGGGCGAGAGATAGTGTTTGGAGGGTGAGAGATAGTGTTTGGGGAGCGAGAGATAGTGTTTGTGGAGCGAGAGATAGTGTTTGTGGAGCGAGATATAGTGTTTGGGGAGCGAGAGATAGTGTTTGGGGGCGAGAGATAGTGTTTGGGGGGTGAGAGATAGTGTTTGTGGAGCGAGAGATAGTGTTTGCGGAGCTAGATATAGTGTTTCTGGAGCGAGAGATAGTGTTTGGGGAGCTAGATATAGTGTTTCTGGAGCGAGAGATAGTGTTTGGGGAGCGAGATATAGTGTTTGGGGGGCGAGAGATAGTGTTTGTGGAGCGAGATATAGTGTTTGGGGAGCGAGAGATAGTGTTTGGGGGCGAGAGATAGTGTTTGGGGGGTGAGAGATAGTGTTTGTGGAGCGAGAGATAGTGTTTGCGGAGCTAGATATAGTGTTTCTGGAGCGAGAGATAGTGTTTGGGGAGCGAGATATAGTGTTTGGGAAGCGAGAGATAGTGTTTGGGGAGCTAGATATAGTGTTTGGGGAGCAAGATATAGTGTTGGGGGAGCGAGAGATAGTGTTTGGGGAGCGAGATATAGTGTTTGTGGAGCGAGAGATAGTGTTTGGGGAGCAAGAGATAGTGTTTGGGGAGCGAGAGATAGTGTTTGGGGAGCTAGATATAGTGTTTGGGGAGCGAGAGATAGTGTTTGGGGGGCGAGAGATCATGTTTGGGGGGCAAGAGATAGTGTTTGGGGGGCGAGATATAGTGTTTCGGGGGCGATAGATAGTGTTTGGGGGGCGAGATATTGTGTTTGGGGGGCGAGAGATAGTGTTTGGGAGCGAGATATAGTGTTTGGGGAGCGATATAGTGTTTGGGGAGTGAGAGATAGTGTTTGTGGAGCGAGATATAGTGTTTGTGGAGCGAGAGATAGTGTTTGCAGAGCGAGATATAGTGTTTGTGGAGCGAGAGATAGCGTTTGGGGGGCGAGAGATAGTGTTTGTGGAGCGAGATATAGTGTTTGGGGAGCGAGAGATAGTGTTTGGGGGGCGAGAGATAGTGTTTGGGGGGTGAGAGATAGTGTTTGGGGAGCGAGATATAGTGTTTGGGGAGCGAGAGATAGTGTTTGGGGAGCTAGATATAGTGTTTGTGGGGTGAGAGATAGTGTTTGGGGAGCGAGATATAGTGTTTGGGGAGCGAGAGATAGTGTGTGTGGAGCGAGAGATAGTGTTTGGGGGGCGAGAGATAGTGTTTGGGGAGCGAGAGATAGTGTTTGTGGAGTGAGAGATAGTGTTTGTGGTGCGAGAGATAGTGTTTAGGGAGCGAGATATTGTGTTTGGGGAGCTATATATAGTGTTGGGGGAGTGAGATATAGTGTTTGTGGAGCTAGAGATAGTGTTTGGGGGGTGAGAGATAGTGTTTGTGGAGCGAGATATAGTGTTTGGGGGGTGAGAGATAGTGTTTGTGGAGCGAGATATAGTGTTTGGGGAGCGAGAGATAGTGTTTGGGGAGCTAGATATAGTGTTTGGGGAGCAAGATATAATGTTGGGGGAGCGAGAGATACTGTTGGGGGAGCGAGAGATACTGTTTGGGGAGCGAGATATAGTGTTTGTGGTGCGAGAGATAGTGTTTAGGGAGCGAGATATTGTGTTTGGGGAGCTATATATAGTGTTGGGGGAGTGAGATATAGTGTTTGTGGAGCTAGAGATAGTGTTTGGGGGGTGAGAGATAGTGTTTGTGGAGCGAGATATAGTGTATGGGGGGTGAGAGATAGTGTTTGTGGAGCGAGATATAGTGTTTGGGGAGCGAGAGATAGTGTTTGGGGAGCTAGATATAGTGTTTGGGGAGCAAGATATAGTGTTGGGGGAGCGAGAGATACTGTTTGGGGAGCGAGATATAGTGTTTGGGGAGCGAGAGATAGTGTTTGGGGAGCTAGATATAGTGTTTGGGGAGCAAGATATAGTGTTGGGGGAGCGAGAGATAGTGTTTGGGAAGCGAGCTATAGTGTTTGTGGAGCGAGAGATAGTGTTTGGGGAGCGAGAGATAGTGTTTGGGGAGTGAGAGATAGTGTTTGGGGGGCGAGAGATAGTGTTTGGGGGGCGATATATAGTGTTTGGGGGGCGAGATATAGTGTTTGGGGGGCGAGAGATAGTGTTTGGGGAGCTAGATATAGTGTTTGGGGAGCAAGATATAGTGTTGGCGAAGCGAGAGATAGTGTTTGGGGAGCGAGATATAGTGTTTGTGGAGCGAGAGATAGTGTTTGGGGAGCGACAGATAGTGTTTGGGGAGCGAGAGATAGTGTTTGGGGAGCTAGATATAGTGTTTGGGGAGCGAGAGATAGTGTTTGGGGGGCGAGAGATAGTGTTTGGGGGGCGATAGTGTTTGGGGGGTGAGAGATAGTGTTTGGGGGGTGAGAGATAGTGTTTGGGGGGTGAGATATAGTGTTTGGGGGGCGAGAGATAGTGTTTGGGGTGCGGGATATAGTGTTTGGGGGGCGAGAGATAGTGTTTGGGGGGCGAGAGATAGTGTTTGGGGGGCGAGAGATAGTGTTTGTGGAGCGAGAGATAGTGTTTGCGGAGCGAGATATAGTGTTTGGGGAGCGAGAGTTAGTGTTTGTGGAGCGAGATATAGTGTTTGGGGAGCTAGATATAGTGTTTGTGGAGCGAGATATAGTGTTTGGGGAGCGAGAGATAGTGTTTGTGGAGCGAGATATAGTGTTTGGGGAGCTAGATATAGTGTTTGGGGAGCGAGATATAGTGTTTGTGGAGCGAGATATAGTGTTTGGGGAGCGAGACATAGTGTTTGTGGAGCGAGAGATAGTGTTTGGGAGGCGAGAGATCGTGTTTGTGGAGCGAGATATAGTGTGTGTGGAGCGAGATAGAGTGTTTGGGGGGCGAGAGATAGTGTTTGGGGGGCGAGAGATAGTGTTTGGGGAGCGAGAGATAGTGTTTGTGGTGCGAGAGATAATGTTTGGGGAGCGAGAGATAGTGTTTGGGGCGCGAGAGATAGTGTTTGGGGAGCGAGATATCGTGTTTGGGAAGCGAGAGATAGTGTTTGGGGGGCGAGAGATAGTGTTTGGGGGGTGAGAGATAGTGTTTGGGGAGCGAGATATAGTGTTTGGGAAGCGAGAGATAGTGTTTGTGGAGCGAGATTTAGTGTTTGGGGAGCTAGATATAGTGTTTGTGGAGCGAGATATAGTGTTTGGGGAGCGAGAGATAGTGTTTGTGGCGCGAGATATAGTGTTTGGGGGGCGATAGATAGTGTTTGGGGAGCGAGAGATAGTGTTTGGGGGGCGAGAGATAGTGTTTGGGGGGTGAGAGATAGTGTTTGGGGAGCAAGATATAGTGTATGGGGAGCGAGAGATAGTGTGTGTGTGGTGTGAGATATAGTGTTTGGGGAGCGAGAGATAGTGTTTGGGGGGTGAGAGATAGTGTTTGTGGAGCAAGAGATAGTGTTTGCGGAATCGAGAGATAGTGTTTGGGGGGGGCGAGAGATAGTGTTTGGAGGGTGAGAGATAGTGTTTGGGGAGCGAGAGATAGTGTTTGTGGAGCGAGATATAGTGTTTGGGGAGCGAGAGATAGTGTTTGGGGGCGAGAGATAGTGTTTGGGGGGTGAGAGATAGTGTTTGTGGAGCGAGAGATAGTGTTTGCGGAGCTAGATATAGTGTTTCTGGAGCGAGAGATAGTGTTTGGGGAGCTAGATATAGTGTTTCTGGAGCGAGAGATAGTGTTTGGGGAGCGAGATATAGTGTTTGGGGGGCGAGAGATAGTGTTTGTGGAGCGAGATATAGTGTTTGGGGAGCGAGAGATAGTGTTTGGGGGCGAGAGATAGTGTTTGGGGGGTGAGAGATAGTGTTTGTGGAGCGAGAGATAGTGTTTGCGGAGCTAGATATAGTGTTTCTGGAGCGAGAGATAGTGTTTGGGGAGCGAGATATAGTGTTTGGGAAGCGAGAGATAGTGTTTGGGGAGCTAGATATAGTGTTTGGGGAGCAAGATATAGTGTAGGGGGAGCGAGAGATAGTGTTTGGGGAGCGAGATATAGTGTTTGTGGAGCGAGAGATAGTGTTTGGGGAGCAAGAGATAGTGTTTGGGGAGCGAGAAATAGTGTTTGGGGAGCTAGATATAGTGTTTGGGGAGCGAGAGATAGTGTTTGGGGGGCGAGAGATCATGTTTGGGGGGCAAGAGATAGTGTTTGGGGGGCGAGATATAGTGTTTCGGGGGCGATAGATAGTGTTTGGGGGGCGAGATATTGTGTTTGGGGGGCGAGAGATAGTGTTTGGGAGCGAGATATAGTGTTTGGGGAGCGATATAGTGTTTGGGGAGTGAGAGATAGTGTTTGTGGAGCGAGATATAGTGTTTGTGGAGCGAGAGATAGTGTTTGCAGAGCGAGATATAGTGTTTGTGGAGCGAGAGATAGCGTTTGGGGGGCGAGAGATAGTGTTTGTGGAGCGAGATATAGTGTTTGGGGAGCGAGAGATAGTGTTTGGGGGGCGAGAGATAGTGTTTGGGGGGTGAGAGATAGTGTTTGGGGAGCGAGATATAGTGTTTGGGGAGCGAGAGATAGTGTTTGGGGAGCTAGATATAGTGTTTGTGGGGTGAGAGATAGTGTTTGGGGAGCGAGATATAGTGTTTGGGGAGCGAGAGATAGTGTGTGTGGAGCGAGAGATAGTGTTTGGGGGGCGAGAGATAGTGTTTGGGGAGCGAGAGATAGTGTTTGTGGAGTGAGAGATAGTGTTTGTGGTGCGAGAGATAGTGTTTAGGGAGCGAGATATTATGTTTGGGGAGCTATATATAGTGTTGGGGGAGTGAGATATAGTGTTTGTGGAGCTAGAGATAGTGTTTGGGGGGTGAGAGATAGTGTTTGTGGAGCGAGATATAGTGTTTGGGGGGTGAGAGATAGTGTTTGTGGAGCGAGATATAGTGTTTGGGGAGCGAGAGATAGTGTTTGGGGAGCTAGATATAGTGTTTGGGGAGCAAGATATAATGTTGGGGGAGCGAGAGATACTGTTTGGGGAGCGAGATATAGTGTTTGGGGAGCGAGAGATAGTGTTTGGGGAGCTAGATATAGTGTTTGGGGAGCAAGATATAGTGTTGGGGGAGCGAGAGATAGTGTTTGGGAAGCGAGATATAGTGTTTGTGGAGCGAGAGATAGTGTTTGGGGAGCGAGAGATAGTGTTTGGGGAGCGAGAAATAGTGTTTGGGGGGCGAGAGATAGTGTTTGATGAGCGAGAGATAGTGTTTGGGGGGCGAGAGATAGTGTTTGTGGTGCGAGAGATAGTGTTTAGGGAGCGAGATATTGTGTTTGGGGAGCTATATATAGTGTTGGGGGAGTGAGATATAGTGTTTGTGGAGCTAGAGATAGTGTTTGGGGGGTGAGAGATAGTGTTTGTGGAGCGAGATATAGTGTATGGGGGGTGAGAGATAGTGTTTGTGGAGCGAGATATAGTGTTTGGGGAGCGAGAGATAGTGTTTGGGGAGCTAGATATAGTGTTTGGGGAGCAAGATATAGTGTTGGGGAAGTGAGAGATACTGTTTGGGGAGCGAGATATAGTGTTTGGGGAGCGAGAGATAGTGTTTGGGGAGCTAGATATAGTGTTTGGGGAGCAAGATATAGTGTTGGGGGAGCGAGAGATAGTGTTTGGGAAGCGAGCTATAGTGTTTGTGGAGCGAGAGATAGTGTTTGGGGAGCGAGAGATAGTGTTTGGGGAGTGAGAGATAGTGTTTGGGGGGCGAGAGATAGTGTTTGGGGGGCGAGAGATAGTGTTTGGGGGGCGATATATAGTGTTTGGGGGGCGAGATATAGTGTTTGGGGGGCGAGAGATAGTGTTTGGGGAGCTAGATATAGTGTTTGGGGAGCAAGATATAGTGTTGGCGAAGCGAGAGATAGTGTTTGGGGAGCGAGATATAGTGTTTGTGGAGCGAGAGATAGTGTTTGGGGAGCGACAGGTAGTGTTTGGGGAGCGAGAGATAGTGTTTGGGGAGCTAGATATAGTGTTTGGGGAGCGAGAGATAGTGTTTGGGGGGCGAGAGATAGTGTTTGGGGGGCGATAGTGTTTGGGGGGTGAGAGATAGTGTTTGGGGGGTGAGATATAGTGTTTGGGGGGCGAGAGATAGTGTTTGGGGTGCGGGATATAGTGTTTGGGGGGCGAGAGATAGTGTTTGGGGGGCGAGAGATAGTGTTTGGGGGGCGAGAGATAGTGTTTGTGGAGCGAGAGATAGTGTTTGCGGAGCGAGATATAGTGTTTGGGGAGCGAGAGTTAGTGTTTGTGGAGCGAGATATAGTGTTTGGGGAGCTAGATATAGTGTTTGTGGAGCGAGATATAGTGTTTGGGGAGCGAGAGATAGTGTTTGTGGAGCGAGATATAGTGTTTGGGGAGCTAGATATAGTGTTTGGGGAGCGAGATATAGTGTTTGTGGAGCGAGATATAGTGTTTGGGGAGCGAGACATAGTGTTTGTGGAGCGAGAGATAGTGTTTGGGAGGCGAGAGATCGTGTTTGTGGAGCGAGATATAGTGTGTGTGGAGCGAGATAGAGTGTTTGTGGTGCGAGAGATAATGTTTGGGGAGCGAGAGATAGTGTTTGGGGCGCGAGAGATAGTGTTTGGGGAGCGAGATATCGTGTTTGGGAAGCGAGAGATAGTGTTTGGGGGGCGAGAGATAGTGTTTGGGGGGTGAGAGATAGTGTTTGGGGAGCGAGATATAGTGTTTGGGAAGCGAGAGATAGTGTTTGTGGAGCGAGATTTAGTGTTTGGGGAGCTAGATATAGTGTTTGTGGAGCGAGATATAGTGTTTGGGGAGCGAGAGATAGTGTTTGTGGAGCGAGATATAGTGTTTGGGGGGCGATAGATAGTGTTTGGGGAGCGAGAGATAGTGTTTGGGGGGCGAGAGATAGTGTTTGGGGGGTGAGAGATAGTGTTTGGGGAGCAAGATATAGTGTATGGGGAGCGAGAGATAGTGTGTGTGTGGTGTGAGATATAGTGTTTGGGGAGCGAGAGATAGTGTTTGGGGAGCAAGAGATAGTGTTTGCGGAATCGAGAGATAGTGTTTGGGGGGGGGCGAGAGATAGTGTTTGGAGGGTGAGAGATAGTGTTTGGGGAGCGAGAGATAGTGTTTGTGGAGCGAGAGGTAGTGTTTGTGGAGCGAGATATAGTGTTTGGGGAGCGAGAGATAGTGTTTGGGGGCGAGAGATAGTGTTTGGGGGGTGAGAGATAGTGTTTGTGGAGCGAGAGATAGTGTTTGCGGAGCTAGATATAGTGTTTCTGGAGCGAGAGATAGTGTTTGGGGAGCTAGATATAGTGTTTCTGGAGCGAGAGATAGTGTTTGGGGAGCGAGATATAGTGTTTGGGGGGCGAGAGATAGTGTTTGTGGAGCGAGATATAGTGTTTGGGGAGCGAGAGATAGTGTTTGGGGGCGAGAGATAGTGTTTGGGGGGTGAGAGATAGTGTTTGTGGAGCGAGAGATAGTGTTTGCGGAGCTAGATATAGTGTTTCTGGAGCGAGAGATAGTGTTTGGGGAGCGAGATATAGTGTTTGGGAAGCGAGAGATAGTGTTTGGGGAGCTAGATATAGTGTTTGGGGAGCAAGATATAGTGTTGGGGGAGCGAGAGATAGTGTTTGGGGAGCGAGATATAGTGTTTGTGGAGCGAGAGATAGTGTTTGGGGAGCAAGAGATAGTGTTTGGGGAGCGAGAGATAGTGTTTGGGGAGCTAGATATAGTGTTTGGGGAGCGAGAGATAGTGTTTGGGGGGCGAGAGATCATGTTTGGGGGGCAAGAGATAGTGTTTGGGGGGCGAGATATAGTGTTTCGGGGGCGATAGATAGTGTTTGGGGGGCGAGATATTGTGTTTGGGGGGCGAGAGATAGTGTTTGGGAGCGAGATATAGTGTTTGGGGAGCGATATAGTGTTTGGGGAGTGAGAGATAGTGTTTGTGGAGCGAGATATAGTGTTTGTGGAGCGAGAGATAGTGTTTGCAGAGCGAGATATAGTGTTTGTGGAGCGAGAGATAGCGTTTGGGGGGCGAGAGATAGTGTTTGTGGAGCGAGATATAGTGTTTGGGGAGCGAGAGATAGTGTTTGGGGGGCGAGAGATAGTGTTTGGGGGGTGAGAGATAGTGTTTGGGGAGCGAGATATAGTGTTTGGGGAGCGAGAGATAGTGTTTGGGGAGCTAGATATAGTGTTTGTGGGGTGAGAGATAGTGTTTGGGGAGCGAGATATAGTGTTTGGGGAGCGAGAGATAGTGTGTGTGGAGCGAGAGATAGTGTTTGGGGGGCGAGAGATAGTGTTTGGGGAGCGAGAGATAGTGTTTGTGGAGTGAGAGATAGTGTTTGTGGTGCGAGAGATAGTGTTTAGGGAGCGAGATATTGTGTTTGGGGAGCTATATATAGTGTTGGGGGAGTGAGATATAGTGTTTGTGGAGCTAGAGATAGTGTTTGGGGGGTGAGAGATAGTGTTTGTGGAGCGAGATATAGTGTTTGGGGGGTGAGAGATAGTGTTTGTGGAGCGAGATATAGTGTTTGGGGAGCGAGAGATAGTGTTTGGGGAGCTAGATATAGTGTTTGGGGAGCAAGATATAATGTTGGGGGAGCGAGAGATACTGTTGGGGGAGCGAGAGATACTGTTTGGGGAGCGAGATATAGTGTTTGTGGTGCGAGAGATAGTGTTTAGGGAGCGAGATATTGTGTTTGGGGAGCTATATATAGTGTTGGGGGAGTGAGATATAGTGTTTGTGGAGCTAGAGATAGTGTTTGGGGGGTGAGAGATAGTGTTTGTGGAGCGAGATATAGTGTATGGGGGGTGAGAGATAGTGTTTGTGGAGCGAGATATAGTGTTTGGGGAGCGAGAGATAGTGTTTGGGGAGCTAGATATAGTGTTTGGGGAGCAAGATATAGTGTTGGGGGAGCGAGAGATACTGTTTGGGGAGCGAGATATAGTGTTTGGGGAGCGAGAGATAGTGTTTGGGGAGCTAGATATAGTGTTTGGGGAGCAAGATATAGTGTTGGGGGAGCGAGAGATAGTGTTTGGGAAGCGAGCTATAGTGTTTGTGGAGCGAGAGATAGTGTTTGGGGAGCGAGAGATAGTGTTTGGGGAGTGAGAGATAGTGTTTGGGGGGCGAGAGATAGTGTTTGGGGGGCGATATATAGTGTTTGGGGGGCGAGATATAGTGTTTGGGGGGCGAGAGATAGTGTTTGGGGAGCTAGATATAGTGTTTGGGGAGCAAGATATAGTGTTGGCGAAGCGAGAGATAGTGTTTGGGGAGCGAGATATAGTGTTTGTGGAGCGAGAGATAGTGTTTGGGGAGCGACAGATAGTGTTTGGGGAGCGAGAGATAGTGTTTGGGGAGCTAGATATAGTGTTTGGGGAGCGAGAGATAGTGTTTGGGGGGCGAGAGATAGTGTTTGGGGGGCGATAGTGTTTGGGGGGTGAGAGATAGTGTTTGGGGGGTGAGATATAGTGTTTGGGGGGCGAGAGATAGTGTTTGGGGTGCGGGATATAGTGTTTGGGGGGCGAGAGATAGTGTTTGGGGGGCGAGAGATAGTGTTTGGGGGGCGAGAGATAGTGTTTGTGGAGCGAGAGATAGTGTTTGCGGAGCGAGATATAGTGTTTGGGGAGCGAGAGTTAGTGTTTGTGGAGCGAGATATAGTGTTTGGGGAGCTAGATATAGTGTTTGTGGAGCGAGATATAGTGTTTGGGGGAGCGAGAGATAGTGTTTGTGGAGCGAGATATAGTGTTTGGGGAGCTAGATATAGTGTTTGGGGAGCGAGATATAGTGTTTGTGGAGCGAGATATAGTGTTTGGGGAGCGAGACATAGTGTTTGTGGAGCGAGAGATAGTGTTTGGGAGGCGAGAGATCGTGTTTGTGGAGCGAGATATAGTGTGTGTGGAGCGAGATAGAGTGTTTGGGGGGCGAGAGATAGTGTTTGGGGGGCGAGAGATAGTGTTTGGGGAGCGAGAGATCGTGTTTGTGGTGCGAGAGATAATGTTTGGGGAGCGAGAGATAGTGTTTGGGGCGCGAGAGATAGTGTTTGGGGAGCGAGATATCGTGTTTGGGAAGCGAGAGATAGTGTTTGGGGGGCGAGAGATAGTGTTTGGGGGGTGAGAGATAGTGTTTGGGGAGCGAGATATAGTGTTTGGGAAGCGAGAGATAGTGTTTGTGGAGCGAGATTTAGTGTTTGGGGAGCTAGATATAGTGTTTGTGGAGCGAGATATAGTGTTTGGGGAGCGAGAGATAGTGTTTGTGGCGCGAGATATAGTGTTTGGGGGGCGATAGATAGTGTTTGGGGAGCGAGAGATAGTGTTTGGGGGGCGAGAGATAGTGTTTGGGGGGTGAGAGATAGTGTTTGGGGAGCAAGATATAGTGTATGGGGAGCGAGAGATAGTGTGTGTGTGGTGTGAGATATAGTGTTTGGGGAGCGAGAGATAGTGTTTGGGGGGTGAGAGATAGTGTTTGTGGAGCAAGAGATAGTGTTTGCGGAATCGAGAGATAGTGTTTGGGGGGGGGGCGAGAGATAGTGTTTGGAGGGTGAGAGATAGTGTTTGGGGAGCGAGAGATAGTGTTTGTGGAGCGAGATATAGTGTTTGGGGAGCGAGAGATAGTGTTTGGGGGCGAGAGATAGTGTTTGGGGGGTGAGAGATAGTGTTTGTGGAGCGAGAGATAGTGTTTGCGGAGCTAGATATAGTGTTTCTGGAGCGAGAGATAGTGTTTGGGGAGCTAGATATAGTGTTTCTGGAGCGAGAGATAGTGTTTGGGGAGCGAGATATAGTGTTTGGGGGGCGAGAGATAGTGTTTGTGGAGCGAGATATAGTGTTTGGGGAGCGAGAGATAGTGTTTGGGGGCGAGAGATAGTGTTTGGGGGGTGAGAGATAGTGTTTGTGGAGCGAGAGATAGTGTTTGCGGAGCTAGATATAGTGTTTCTGGAGCGAGAGATAGTGTTTGGGGAGCGAGATATAGTGTTTGGGAAGCGAGAGATAGTGTTTGGGGAGCTAGATATAGTGTTTGGGGAGCAAGATATAGTGTTGGGGGAGCGAGAGATAGTGTTTGGGGAGCGAGATATAGTGTTTGTGGAGCGAGAGATAGTGTTTGGGGAGCAAGAGATAGTGTTTGGGGAGCGAGAAATAGTGTTTGGGGAGCTAGATATAGTGTTTGGGGAGCGAGAGATAGTGTTTGGGGGGCGAGAGATCATGTTTGGGGGGCAAGAGATAGTGTTTGGGGGGCGAGATATAGTGTTTCGGGGGCGATAGATAGTGTTTGGGGGGCGAGATATTGTGTTTGGGGGGCGAGAGATAGTGTTTGGGAGCGAGATATAGTGTTTGGGGAGCGATATAGTGTTTGGGGAGTGAGAGATAGTGTTTGTGGAGCGAGATATAGTGTTTGTGGAGCGAGAGATAGTGTTTGCAGAGCGAGATATAGTGTTTGTGGAGCGAGAGATAGCGTTTGGGGGGCGAGAGATAGTGTTTGTGGAGCGAGATATAGTGTTTGGGGAGCGAGAGATAGTGTTTGGGGGGCGAGAGATAGTGTTTGGGGGGTGAGAGATAGTGTTTGGGGAGCGAGATATAGTGTTTGGGGAGCGAGAGATAGTGTTTGGGGAGCTAGATATAGTGTTTGTGGGGTGAGAGATAGTGTTTGGGGAGCGAGATATAGTGTTTGGGGAGCGAGAGATAGTGTGTGTGGAGCGAGAGATAGTGTTTGGGGGGCGAGAGATAGTGTTTGGGGAGCAAGAGATAGTGTTTGTGGAGTGAGAGATAGTGTTTGTGGTGCGAGAGATAGTGTTTAGGGAGCGAGATATTATGTTTGGGGAGCTATATATAGTGTTGGGGGAGTGAGATATAGTGTTTGTGGAGCTAGAGATAGTGTTTGGGGGGTGAGAGATAGTGTTTGTGGAGCGAGATATAGTGTTTGGGGGGTGAGAGATAGTGTTTGTGGAGCGAGATATAGTGTTTGGGGAGCGAGAGATAGTGTTTGAGGAGCTAGATATAGTGTTTGGGGAGCAAGATATAATGTTGGGGGAGCGAGAGATACTGTTTGGGGAGCGAGATATAGTGTTTGGGGAGCGAGAGATAGTGTTTGGGGAGCTAGATATAGTGTTTGGGGAGCAAGATATAGTGTTGGGGGAGCGAGAGATAGTGTTTGGGAAGCGAGATATAGTGTTTGTGGAGCGAGAGATAGTGTTTGGGGAGCGAGAGATAGTGTTTGGGGAGCGAGAAATAGTGTTTGGGGGGCGAGAGATAGTGTTTGATGAGCGAGAGATAGTGTTTGGGGGGCGAGAGATAGTGTTTGTGGAGCGAGAGATAGTGTTTGGGGGGCGAGATATAGTGTTGGGGGGCGAGATATAGTGTTTGTGGAGCGAGAGATAGTGTCTGTGGTGCGAGAGATAGTGTTTAGGGAGTGAGATATAGTGTTTGGGGGCGTGAGATAGTGTTTGTGGAGCGAGATATCGTGTTTGGGGAGCGAGAGATCGTGTTTGGGGAGCGAGAGATAGTGTTTGGGGGGTGAGAGATAGTGTTTGGGGGGTGAGAGATAGTGTTTGTGGAGCGAGATATAGTGTGTGTGGAGCGAGATAGAGTGTTTGGGGGGCGAGAGATAGTGTTTGGGGGGCGAGAGATAGTGTTTGGGGAGCGAGAGATAGTGTTTGTGGTGCGAGAGATAATGTTTGGGGAGCGAGAGATAGTGTTTGGGGCGCGAGAGATAGTGTTTGGGGAGCGAGATATCGTGTTTGGGGAGCGAGAGATAGTGTTTGGGGGGCGAGAGATAGTGTTTGGTGGGTGAGAGATAGTGTTTGGGGAGCGAGATATAGTGTTTGGGAAGCGAGAGATAGTGTTTGTGGAGCGAGATATAGTGTTTGGGGAGCTAGATATAGTGTTTGTGGAGCTAGATATAGTGTTTGGGGAGCGAGAGATAGTGTTTGTGGAGCGAGATATAGTGTTTGGGGGGCGATAGATAGTGTTTGGGGGGCGAGAGAGAGTGTTTGGGGGGTGAGAGATAGTGTTTGGGGAGCAAGATATAGTGTTTGGGGAGCGAGAGATAGTGTGTGTGGTGCGAGAGATAGTGTTTGGGGAGCGAGAGATAGTGTTTGGGGAGCGAGAGATAGTGTTTGTGGAGCGAGATATAGTGTTTGGGGAGCTAGATATAGTGTTTGGGGAGCGAGATATAGTGTTTGTGGAGCGAGATATAGTGTTTGGGGAGCGAGACATAGTGTTTGTGGAGC
This sequence comes from Myxine glutinosa, assembly GCF_964187855.1. Classification (NCBI taxonomy): domain Eukaryota; kingdom Metazoa; phylum Chordata; class Myxini; order Myxiniformes; family Myxinidae; genus Myxine; species Myxine glutinosa. Next base: position 146,996 of record NC_136266.1, read on the forward strand.
GAGAGATAGTGTTTGGGAGGCGAGAGATAGTGTTTAGGGAGCGAGATATTGTGTTTGGGGAGATATATATAGTGTTGGGGGGTGAGAGATAGTGTTTGCGGAGCGAGAGATAGTGTTTGGGGGGCGAGAGATAGTGTTTGGGGGGTGAGAGATAGTGTTTGGGGAGCGAGAGATAGTGTTTGTGGAGTGAGAGATAGTGTTTGTGGTGCGAGAGATAGTGTTTAGGGAGCGAGATATTGTGTTTGGGGAGCTATATATAGTGTTGGGGGAGTGAGATATAGTGTTTGTGGAGCTAGAGATAGTGTTTGGGGGGTGAGAGATAGTGTTTGTGGAGCGAGATACAGTGTATGGGGGGTGAGAGATAGTGTTTGTGGAGCGAGATATAGTGTTTGGGGAGCGAGAGATAGTGTTTGGGGAGCTAGATATAGTGTTTGGGGAGCAAGATATAGTGTTGGGGGAGCGAGAGATACTGTTTGGGGAGCGAGATATAGTGTTTGGGGAGCGAGAGATAGTGTTTGGGGAGCTAGATATAGTGTTTGGGGAGCAAGATATAGTGTTGGGGGAGCGAGAGATAGTGTTTGGGAAGCGAGCTATAGTGTTTGTGGAGCGAGAGATAGTGTTTGGGGAGCGAGAGATAGTGTTTGGGGAGTGAGAGATAGTGTTTGGGGAGCTAGATATAGTGTTTGGGGAGCGAGAGATAGTGTTTGGGGGGCGAGAGATAGTGTTTGGGGGGCGATAGATAGTGTTTGGGGGGCGAGATATAGTGTTTGGGGGGCGAGAGATAGTGTTTGGGGAGCTAGATATAGTGTTTGGGGAGCAAGATATAGTGTTGGCGGAGCGAGAGATAGTGTTTGGGGAGCGAGATATAGTGTTTGTGGAGCGAGAGATAGTGTTTGGGGTGCGACAGATAGTGTTTGGGGAGCGAGAGATAGTGTTTGGGGAGCTAGATATAGTGTTTGGGGAGCGAGAGATAGTGTTTGGGGGGCGAGAGATAGTGTTTGGGGGGGGCGGTAGTGTTTGGGGGGTGAGAGATAGTGTTTGGGGGGTGAGATATAGTGTTTGGGGGGCGAGAGATAGTGTTTGGGGGGCGGGATATAGTGTTTGGGGGGCGAGAGATAGTGTTTGGGGGGCGAGAGATAGTGTTTGGGGGGCGATAGATAGTGTTTGGGGGGCGAGATATAGTGTTTGGGGGGCGAGAGATAGTGTTGGGGAAGCGAGAGATAGTGTTTGGGGAGTTAGAGATAGTGTTTGGGGGGCGAGAGATAGTGTTTGATGAGCGAGAGATAGTGTTTGGGGGGCGAGAGATAGTGTTTGTGGAGCGAGAGATAGTGTTTGGATAGTGTTGGGGGGCGAGATATAGTGTTTGTGGAGCGAGAGATAGTGTTTGTGGTGCGAGAGATAGTGTTTAGGGAGTGAGATATAGTGTTTGGGGGTGTGAGATAGTGTTTGTGGAGCGAGATATCGTGTTTGGGGAGCGAGAGATCGTGTTTGGGGAGCGAGAGATAGTGTTTGGGGGGTGAGAGATAGTGTTTGGGGGGTGAGAGATAGTGTTTGTGGAGCGAGATATAGTGTGTGTGGAGCGAGATATAGTGTGTGTGGAGCGAGATAGAGTGTTTGGGGGGCGAGAGATAGTGTTTTGGGGGCGAGAGATAGTGTTTGGGGAGCGAGAGATAGTGTTTGTGGTGCGAGAGATAATGTTTGGGGAGCGAGAGATAGTGTTTGGGGCGCGAGAGATAGTGTTTGGGGAGCGAGATATCGTGTTTGGGGAGCGAGAGATAGTGTTTGGGGGGCGAGAGATAGTGTTTGGGGGGTGAGAGATAGTGTTTGGGGAGCGAGATATAGTGTTTGGGAAGCGAGAGATAGTGTTTGTGGAGCGAGATATAGTGTTTGGGGAGCTAGATATAGTGTTTGTGGAGCGAGATATAGTGTTTGGGGAGCGAGAGATAGTGTTTGTGGAGCGAGATATAGTGTTTGGGGGGCGATAGATAGTGTTTGGGGAGCGAGACATAGTGTTTGGGGCGCGACAGATAGTGTTTGGGGAGCGAGAGATAGTGATTGGGGAGCTAGATATAGTGTTTGGGGAGCAATATATAGTGTTTGGGGAGCGAGAGATAGTGTTTGGGGGGCGAGAGATAGTGTTTGGGGAGCGAGAGATAGTGTTTGTGGGGCGAGATATAGTGTTTGGGGGGGGCGGGAGATCGTGTTTGGGGAGCCAGAGATAGTGTTTGGGGGGCGAGAGATCGTGTTTGGGGGTGAGAAATAGTGTTTGGGGAGCGAGATATAGTGTTTGGGGAGCGAGAGATAGTGTTTGTGGAGCGAGAGATAGTTTGCGGAGCTAGATATCGTGTTTGTGGAGCGAGAGATAGTGTTTGTGGGGCGAGAGATAGTGTTTGGGGAGCGAGAGATAGTGTTTGGGGAGCGAGATATAGTGTTTGAGGAGCGAGATATTGTGCTTGGGGAGCGAGAGATAGTGTTTTGGGGGCGAGAGATAGTGTTTGTGGAGCGAGAGATAGTGTTTGGGGGGCGAGAGATAGTGTTTGGGGGGCGAGAGATAGTGTTTGGGGGGCGAGAGATAGTGTTTGGGGGGCGAGAGATCGTGTTTGTGGAGCGAGGTATAGTGTTTGTGGAGTGAGAGATCGTGTTTGGGGAGCGAGAGATAGTGTTTGGGGGGCGAGAGATAGTGTTTGGGGGGCGAGATATAGTGTTTGGGGGGCCAGATATAGTGTTTGTGGAGCGTGAGATAGTGTTTGGGAAGCTAGATATAGTGTTTGGGGGGCGAGAGATAGTGTTTGTGGAGCGAGAGATAGTGTTTGTGGAGCGAGAGATAGTGTTTGGGGAGCAAGAGATAGTGTTTGGCGGGCGAGAGATAGTGTTTGGGGGGCGAGATATAGTGTTTGTGGAGCGAGAGATAGTGTTTGGGGGGCGAGAGATAGTGTTTGGGGGGCGAGATATAGTGTTTGGGGGGTCGAGATATAGTGTTTGTGGAGCGAGAGATAGTGTTTGGGAAGCTAGATATAGTGTTTGGGTGGCGAGAGATAGTGTTTGTGGAGTGAGAGATAGTGTTTGTGGAGCGAGAGATAGTGTTTGGGGAGCGAGATATAGTGTTTGGGGAGCGAGAGATAGTGTTTGGGGAGCGAGAGATAGTGTTTGGGGAGCGAGAGATAGTGTTTGGGGAGCGAGAGATAGTGTTTGTGGAGTGAGATATAGTGTATGGGGAGCTAGATATAGTGTTTGTGGAGCAAGATATAGTGTTTGGGGAGCGAGAGATAGTGTTTGGGGAGCGAGAGATAGTGTTTGGGGAGCGAGAGATAGTGTTTGGGGAGCGAGAGTTAGTGTTTGGGGGGCGAGAGATAGTGTTTGTGGAGCAAGATATAGTGTTTGGGGAGCGAGAGATAGTGTTTGGGGGGTGAGAGATAGTATTTGTGGAGCGAGATATAGTGTTTGGGGAGCGAGATATAGTGTTTGAGAAGCGAGATATAGTGTTTGGGGAGCGAGAGATAGTGTTTGGGGGGCGAGAGATAGTGTTTGTGGAGCGAGAGATAGTGTTTGCGGGGCGAGAGATAGTGTTTGGGGGGCGAGAGATAGTGTTTGGGGGGCGAGAGATAGTGTTTGGGGGGCGAGAGATAGTGTTTGGGGGGCGAGAGATAGTGTTTGGGGGGCGAGATATAGTGTTTGTGGAGCGAGAGATAGTGTTTGTGGTGCGAGAGATAGTGTTTAGGGAGCGAGATATAGTGTTTGGGGAGCGATATATAGTGTTGGGGGAGTGAGATATAGTGTTTGTGGAGTGAGAGATCGTGTTTGGGGGGCGAGAGATAGTGTTTGTGGAGCGAGATATAGTGTTTGGGGAGCGAGAGATAGTGTTGGGGGCGAGAGATAGTGTTTGGGGGGTGAGAGATAGTGTTTGGGGAGCGAGAGATAGTGTTTGTGGGGCGAGATATAGTGTTTGGGGGGGGGGGCGGGAGATCGTGTTTCGGGAGCCAGAGATAGTGTTTGGGGGGCGAGAGATATTGTTTGGGGGGTGAGAAATAGTGTTTGGGGAGCGAGATATAGTGTTTGGGGAGCGAGCGATAGTGTTTGTGGAGCGAGAGATAGTTTGCGGAGCTAGATATCGTGTTTGTGGAGCGAGAGATAGTGTTTGTGGGGCGAGAGATAGTGTTTGGGGGGCGAGAGATAGTGTTTGGGGAGCGAGATATAGTGTTTGAGGAGCGAGATATTGTGTTTGGGGAGCGAGAGATAGTGTTTTGGGGGCGAGAGATAGTGTTTGTGGAGCGAGAGATAGTGTTTGGGGGGCGAGAGATAGTGTTTGGGGGGCGAGAGATAGTGTTTGGGGGGCGAGAGATAGTGTTTGGGGGGCGAGAGATCGTGTTTGTGGAGCGAGGTATAGTGTTTGTGGAGTGAGAGATCGTGTTTGGGGAGCGAGAGATAGTGTTTGGGGGGCGAGAGATAGTGTTTGGGGGGCGAGATATAGTGTTTGGGGGGCCAGATATAGTGTTTGTGGAGCGTGAGATAGTGTTTGGGAAGCTAGATATAGTGTTTGGGGGGCGAGAGATAGTGTTTGTGGAGCGAGAGATAGTGTTTGTGGAGCGAGAGATAGTGTTTGGGGAGCAAGAGATAGTGTTTGGCGGGCGAGAGATAGTGTTTGGGGGGCGAGATATAGTGTTTGTGGAGCGAGAGATAGTGTTTGGGGGGCGAGAGATAGTGTTTGGGGGGCGAGATATAGTGTTTGGGGGGTCGAGATATAGTGTTTGTGGAGCGAGAGATAGTGTTTGGGAAGCTAGATATAGTGTTTGGGTGGCGAGAGATAGTGTTTGTGGAGTGAGAGATAGTGTTTGTGGAGCGAGAGATAGTGTTTGAGGAGCGAGATATAGTGTTTGGGGAGCGAGAGATAGTGTTTGGGGAGCGAGAGATAGTGTTTGGGGAACGAGAGATAGTGTTTGGGGAGCGAGAGATAGTGTTTGTGGAGCGAGATATAGTGTATGGGGAGCTACATATAGTGTTTGTGGAGCAAGATATAGTGTTTGGGGAGCGAGAGATAGTGTTTGGGGAGCGAGAGTTAGTGTTTGGGGGGCGAGAGATAGTGTTTGTGGAGCAAGATATAGTGTTTGGGGAGTGAGAGATAGTGTTTGGGGGGTGAGAGATAGTATTTGTGGAGCGAGATATAGTGTTTGGGGAGCGAGATATAGTGTTTGGGAAGCGAGATATAGTGTTTGGGGAGCGAGAGATAGTGTTTGGGGGGCGAGAGATAGTGTTTGTGGAGCGAGAGATAGTGTTTGCGGGGCGAGAGATAGTGTTTGGGGGGCGAGAGATAGTGTTTGGGGGGCGAGAGATAGTGTTTGGGGGGCGAGAGATAGTGTTTGGGGGGCGAGATATAGTGTTTGTGGAGCGAGAGATAGTGTTTGTGGTGCGAGAGATAGTGTTTAGGGAGCGAGATATAGTGTTTGGGGAGCGATATATAGTGTTGGGGGAGTGAGATATAGTGTTTGTGGAGTGAGAGATCGTGTTTGGGGGGCGAGAGATAGTGTTTGTGGAGCGAGATATAGTGTTTGGGGAGCGAGAGATAGTGTTTGGGGGCGAGAGATAGTGTTTGGGGGGTGAGAGATAGTGTTTGTGGAGCGAGAGATAGTGTTTGCGGAGATAGATATAGTGTTTGTGGAGCGAGAGATAGTGTTTGGGGAGCGAGATATAGTGTTTGGGGAGCGAGAGATAGTGTTTGGGGAGCTAGATATAGTGTTTGGGGAACAAGATATAGTGTTGGGGGAGCGAGAGATAGTGTTTGGGGAGCGAGATATAGTGTTTGTGGAGCGAGAGATAGTGTTTGGGGAGCAAGATATAGTGTTTGGGGAGCGAGATATAGTGTTTGGGGAGCTAGATATAGTGTTTGGGGAGCGAGAGATAGTGTTTGGGGGGCGAGAGATCATGTTTGGGGGGCAAGATATAGTGTTTGGGGGGCGAGGTATAGTGTTTCGGGGGCGATAGATAGTGTTTGGGGGGCGAGATATAGTGTTTGGGGGGCGAGAGATAGTGTTTGGGGAGCGAGATATAGTATTTGGGGAGCGATATAGTGTTTGGGGAGCGAGAGATAGTGTTTGTGGAGCGAGATATAGTGTTTGTGGAGCGAGAGATAGTGTTTGCGGAGCGAGATATAGTGTTTGTGGAGCGAGAGATAGCGTTTGGGGGGCGAGAGATAGTGTTTGTGGAGCGAGATATAGTGTTTGGGGAGCGAGAGATAGTGTTTGGGGGGCGAGAGATAGTGTTTGGGGGGTGAGGGATAGTGTTTGGGGAGCGAGATATAGTGTTTGGGGAGCGAGAGATAGTGTTTGGGGAGCTAGATATAGTGTTTGTGGGGTGAGAGATAGTGTTTGGGGAGCGAGATATAGTGTTTGGGGAGCGAGAGATAGTGTGTGTGGAGCGAGATAGAGTGTTTGGGGGGTGAGAGATAGTGTTTGCGGAGCGAGAGATAGTGTTTGGGGGGCGAGAGATAGTGTTTGGGGGGTGAGAGATAGTGTTTGGGGAGCGAGAGATAGTGTTCGTGGAGTGAGAGATAGTGTTTGTGGTGCGAGAGATAGTGTTTAGGGAGCGAGATATTGTGTTTGGGGAGCTATATATAGTGTTGGGGGAGTGAGATATAGTGTTTGTGGAGCTAGAGATAGTGTTTGGGGGGTGAGAGATAGTGTTTGTGGAGCGAGATATAGTGTTTGGGGGGTGAGAGATAGTGTTTGTGGAGCGAGATATAGTGTTTGGGGAGCGAGAGATAGTGTTTAGGGAGCGAGATATTGTGTTTGGAGAGCTATATATAGTGTTGGGGGAGTGAGAGATAGTGTTTGTGGAGCGAGATATAGTGTTTGGGGGGTGAGAGATAATGTTTGTGGAGCGAGATATAGTGTTTGGGGAGCGAGATATAGTGTTTGGGGAGCTAGATATAGTGTTTGGGGAGCAAGATATAGTGTTGGGGGAGCGAGAGATACTGTTTGGGGAGCGAGATATAGTGTTTGGGGAGCGAGAGATAGTGTTTGGGGAGCTAGATATAGTGTTTGGGGAGCAAGATATAGTGTTGCGGGAGCGAGAGATAGTGTTTGGGGAGCGAGAGATAGTGTTTGGGGAGTGAGAGATAGTGTTTGGGGAGCGAGAGATAGTGTTTGGGGGGCGAGAGATAGTGTTTGGGGAGCGAGATATAGTGTTTGGGAGGCGAGAGATAGTGTTTTTGGAGCGAGAGATAGGGTTTGGGGGGCGAGATATAGTGTTTGGGGGGCGAGATATAGTGTTTGTGGAGCGAGAGATGTTTGTGGTGCGAGTGATAGTGTTTAGGGAGCGAGATATAATGTTTGGGGGGCGAGAGATAGTGTTTGTGGAGCGAGATATAGTGTTTGGGGAGCGAGAGATAGTGTTTGTGGAGCGAGAGATAGTGTTTGGGGAGCGAGAGAGAGTGTTTGTGGAGCGAGATATAGTGTTTGGGGAGCGAGATATAGTGTTGGGGGAGTGAGATATAGTGTTTGGGGAGTGAGAGAGTGTTTGGGGAGCGAGAGATCGTGTGTGTGGAGTGAGAGATAGTGTTTGGGGGGCGTGAGATAGTGTTTGGGGAGCGAGATATAGTGTTTGGGGGGCGAGAGATAGTGTTTGGGGGGTGGGAGATAGTGTTTGGAGAGCGAGATATAGTGTTTGGGGGGTGAGAGATAGTGTTTGGGGGGCGAGAGATAGTGTTTGGGGAGTGAGAGATAGTGTTTGGGGACCTAGATATAGTGTTTGTGGAGCGAGAGATAGTGTTTGGGGAGCGAGAGATAGTGTTTGTGGAGCGAGATATAGTGTTTGGGGAGCGAGAGATAGTGTTTGTGGAGCGAGAGATAGTGTTTGGGGGGCGAGAGATAGTGTTTGGGGGCAAGAGATAGTGTTTGGGGAGCAAGATATAGTGTTTAGGGGGCGAGAGATCGTGTTTGGGGGGCGATATATAGTGTTTGTGGAGCGAGAGATAGGGTTTGGGGTGCGAGAGATAGTGTTTAGGGAGCGAGATATATTGTTTGGGGGGCGAAAGATAGTGTTTGTGGAGCGAGATATAGTGTTTGGGGAGCGAGAGATCATGTTTGGGGAGCGAGATATAGTGTTTAGGGGGCGAGAGATAGTGTTTGGGGGGCGAGATATAGTGTTTGTGGAGCGAGAGATAGGGTTTGGGGTGCGAGAGATAGTGTTTAGGGAGCGAGATAGATTGTTTGGGGGGCGAAAGATAGTGTTTGTGGAGCGAGATATAGTGTTTGGGGAGCGAGAGATCATGTTTGGGGGGCGAGAGATAGGGTTTGGGGAGCGAGAGATAGTGTTTGGGGGGCGAGAGATAGTGTTTGGGGGGGGGGGTGAGAGATGGTGTTTGGGGAGCGAGATATAGTGTTTGGAGAGCGAGAGATAGTGTTTGGGGGGCGAGAGATAGTGTTTGGGGGGCGAGAGATCGTGTTTGGGGAGCGAGAGATAGTGTTTGGGGGGCGAGAGATGGTGTTAGGGGGGTGAGAGATGGTGTTTGGGGAGCGAGATATAGTGTTTGGAGAGCGAGAGACAGTGTTTGGGGGGCGAGAGATAGTGTTTGGGTTGCGAGATATAGGGTTTGGGGGGCGAGAGATAGTGTTTGGGGGGCGAGAGATAGTGTTTCTGGTGCGATAGATAGTGTTTAAGGAGCGAGCTATAGTGTTTGGGGGGCGAGAGATAGTGTTTGGGGGGCGATATATAGTGTTTGGGGGGCGAGAGAAAGTGTTTGGGGGCTGAGATATAGTGTTTGTGGAGCGAGAGATAGTGTTTGTGGTGCGAGAGATAGTGTTTAGGGAGCGAGATATAGTGTTTGGGGGGGCGAGAAATAGTGTTTGTGGAGCGAGATATAGTGTTTGGGGTGCGAGAGATAGTGTTTGGGGGGCGAGAGATAGTGTTTGGGGGGCGAGATATAGTGTTTGGGGAGCGAGATATAGTGTTTGAGGAGCGAGATATAGTGTTTGGGGAGCGAGAGATAGTGTTTGTGGAGCGAGATATAGTGTTTGTGGAGCGAGAGATAGTGTTTGCGGAGCTAGATATAGTGTTTATGGAGCGAGAGATAGTGTTTGGGGAGCGAGAGATAGTGTTTGGGGGGCGAGAGATAGTGTTTGGGGGCGTGATATAGTGTTTGGGGGGCGAGAGATAGTGTTTGGGGGGCGAGAGATAGTGTTTGGGGGGCGAGAGATAGTGTTTGGGGACCGAGAGATAGTGTTTGTGGTGCGAGAGATAATGTTTGGGGAGCGAGAGATAGTGTTTGGGGCGCGAGAGATAGTGTTTGGGGAGCGAGATATAGTGTGTGTGGAGCGAGATAGAGTGTTTGGGGGGGCGAGAGATAGTGTTTGGGGGGCGAGAGATAGTGTTTGGGGAGCGAGAGATAGTGTTTGTGGTGCGAGAGATAATGTTTGGGGAGCGAGAGATAGTGTTTGGGGCGCGAGAGATAGTGTTTGGGGAGCGAGATATCGTGTTTCGGGAGCGAGAGATAGTGTTTGGGGGGCGAGAGATAGTGTTTGGGGGGTGAGAGATAGTGTTTGGGGAGCGAGATATAGTGTTTGGGAAGCGAGAGATAGTGTTTGTGGAGTGAGATATAGTGTTTGGGGAGCTAGATATAGTGTTTGTGGAGCGAGATATAGTGTTTGGGGAGCGAGAGATAGTGTTTGTGGAGCGAGATATAGTGTTTGGGGGGCGATAGATAGTGTTTGGGGAGCGAGAGATAGTGTTTGGGGGGCGAGAGATAGTGTTTGGGGAGCGAGATATAGTGTTTGGGGAGCGAGAGATAGTGTGTGTGGTGCGAGAGATAGTGTTTGGGGGGTGAGAGATAGTGTTTGTGGAGCAAGAGATAGTGTTTGCGGAATCGAGAGATAGTGTTTGGGGGGGGCGAGAGATAGTGTTTGGGGGGTGAGAGATAGTGTTTGGGGAGCGAGAGATAGTGTTTGTGGAGCGAGAGATAGTGTTTGTGGTGCGAGAGATAGTGTTTAGGGAGCGAGATATAGTGTTTGGGGAGCGATATATAGTGTTGGGGGAGTGAGATATAGTGTTTGTGGAGTGAGAGATCGTGTTTGGGGGGCGAGAGATAGTGTTTGTGGAGCGAGATATAGTGTTTGGGGAGCGAGAGATAGTGTTTGGGGGCGAGAGATAGTGTTTGGGGGGTGAGAGATAGTGTTTGTGGAGCGAGAGATAGTGTTTGCGGAGCTAGATATAGTGTTTGTGGAGCGAGAGATAGTGTTTGGGGAGCGAGATATAGTGTTTGGGGAGCGAGAGATAGTGTTTGGGGAGCTAGATATAGTGTTTGGGGAGCAAGATATAGTGTTGGGGGAGCTAGAGATAGTGTTTGGGGAGCGAGATATAGTGTTTGTGGAGCGAGAGATAGTGTTTGGGGAGCAAGAGATAGTGTTTGGGGAGCGAGAGATAGTGTTTGGGGAGCTAGATATAGTGTTTGGGGAGCGAGAGATAGTGTTTGGGGGGCGAGAGATCATGTTTGGGGGGCAAGAGATAGTGTTTGGGGGCGAGGTATAGTGTTTCGGGGGCGATATATAGTGTTTGGGGGGCGAGATATAGTGTTTGGGGGGCGAGAGATAGTGTTTGGGGAGCGAGATATAGTGTTTGGGGAGCGATATAGTGTTTGGGGAGCGAGAGATAGTGTTTGTGGAGCGAGATATAGTGTTTGTGGAGCGAGAGATAGTGTTTGCGGAGCGAGATATAGTGTTTGTGGAGCGAGAGATAGTGTTTGGGGGGCGAGAGATAGTGTTTGGGGGGTGAGGGATAGTGTTTGGGGAGCGAGATATAGTGTTTGGGGCGCGAGAGATAGTGTTTGGGGAGCTAGATATAGTGTTTGTGGGGTGAGAGATAGTGTTTGGGGAGCGAGATATAGTGTTTGGGGAGCGAGAGATAGTGTGTGTGGAGCGAGAGATAGTGTTTGGGGGGTGAGAGATAGTGTTTGCGGAGCGAGAGATAGTGTTTGGGGGGCGAGAGATAGTGTTTGGGGGGTGAGAGATAGTGTTTGTGGAGCGAGATATAGTGTTTGGGGGGTGAGAGATAGTGTTTGTGGAGCGAGATATAGTGTTTGGGGAGCGAGAGATAGTGTTTGGGGAGCTAGATATAGTGTTTGGGGAGCAAGATATAGTGTTGGGGGAGCGAGAGATACTGTTTGGGGAGCGAGATATAGTGTTTGGGGAGCGAGAGATAGTGTTTGGGGAGCTAGATATAGTGTTTGGGGAGCAAGATATAGTGTTGCGGGAGCGAGAGATAGTGTTTGGGAAGCGAGATATAGTGTTTGTGGAGCGAGAGATAGTGTTTGGGGAGCGAGAGATAGTGTTTGGGGAGTGAGAGATAGTGTTTGGGGAGCGAGAGATAGTGTTTGGGGGGCGAGAGATAGTGTTTGGGGAGCGAGATATAGTGTTTGGGGGGCGAGAGATAGTGTTTGTGGAGCGAGAGATAGGGTTTGGGGGGGCGAGAGATAGTGTTTGGGGGGCGAGATATAGTGTTTGTGGAGCGAGAGATGTTTGTGGTGCGAGTGATAGTGTTTAGGGAGCGAGATATAATGTTTGGGGGGCGAGAGATAGTGTTTGTGGAGCGAGATATAGTGTTTGGGGAGCGAGAGATAGTGTTTGTGGAGTGAGAGATAGTGTTTGGGGAGCGAGAGAGAGTGTTTGTGGAGCGAGATATAGTGTTTGGGGAGCGAGATATAGTGTTGGGGGAGTGAGATATAGTGTTTGGGGAGCGAGAGAATGTTTGGGGAGCGAGATATCGTGTGTGTGGAGTGAGAGATAGTGTTTGGGGGGCGAGAGATAGTGTTTGGGGGGCGGGAGATAGTGTTTGGGGAGCGAGATATAGTGTTTGGGGAGCTAGATATAGTGTTTGTGGAGCGAGAGATAGTGTTTGGGGAGCGAGAGATAGTGTTTGTGGAGCGAGAGATAGTGTTTGGGGAGCGAGAGATAGTGTTTGTGGAGCGAGAGATAGTGTTTGGGGAGCGTGAGAGAGTGTTTGTGGAGTGAGATATAGTGTTTGGGGAGCGAGATTTCATGTTGGGGGAGTTAGATATAGTGTTTGGGGAGCGAGAGATAGTGTTTGGGGAGCGAGAGATCGTGTGTGTGGAGTGAGAGATAGTGTTTGGGGGGCGAGAGATAGTGTTTGGGGAGCAAGATATAGTGTTTGGGGGGCGAGAGATAGTGTTTGGGGGCGAGAGATAGTGTTTGGGGAGCGAGATATAGTGTTTAGGGGGCGAGAGATAGTGTTTGGGGGGCGAGATATAGTGTTTGTGGAGCGAGAGATAGGGTTTGGGGTGCGAGAGATAGTGTTTAGGGAGCGAGATATATTGTTTGGGGGGCGAAATATAGTGTTTGTGGAGCAAGATATAGTGTTTGGGGGGTGAGAGATAGTGTTTGGGGGCGAGAGATAGTGTTTGGGGAGCGAGATATAGTGTTTAGGGGGCGAGAGATAGTGTTTGTGGAGCGAGAGATAGTGTTTGGGGAGCGAGAGATAGTGTTTGTGGAGCGAGAGATAGTGTTTGGGGAGCGTGAGAGAGTGTTTGTGGAGCGAGATATAGTGTTTGGGGAGCGAGATTTCATGTTGGGGGAGTGAGATATAGTGTTTGGGGAGCGAGAGATAGTGTTTGGGGAGCGAGAGATCGTGTGTGTGGAGTGAGAGATAGTGTTTGGGGGGCGAGAGATAGTGTTTGGGGAGCAAGATATAGTGTTTGGGGGGCGAGAGATAGTGTTTGGGGGCGAGAGATAGTGTTTGGGGAGCGAGATATAGTGTTTAGGGGGCGAGAGATAGTGTTTGGGGGGCGAGATATAGTGTTTGTGGAGCGAGAGATAGGGTTTGGGGTGCGAGAGATAGTGTTTAGGGAGCGAGATATATTGTTTGGGGGGCGAAATATAGTGTTTGTGGAGCGAGATATAGTGTTTGGGGAGCGAGAGATCATGTTTGGGGGGCGAGAGATAGTGTTTGGGGAGCGAGAGATAGTGTTGGGGGGGTGAGAGATGGTGTTTGGGGAGCGAGATATAGTGTTTGGAGAGCGAGAGATAGTGTTTGGGGGGCGAGAGATAGTGTTTGGGTTGCGAGATATAGGGTTTGGGGGGCGAGAGATAGTGTTTGGGGGGCGAGAGATAGTGTTTGTGGTGCGATAGATAGTGTTTATGTAGCGAGATATAGTGTTTGGGGGGCGAGAGATAGTGTTTGGGGGGCGATATATAGTGTTTGGGGGGCGAGAGATAGTGTTTGGGGGGCGAGATATAGTGTTTGGGGGGCGAGAGATAGTGTTTGGGGAGCGAGATATAGTGTTTGGGGGGCGAGAGATAGTGTTTGTGGAGCGAGAGATAGTGTTTGGGGGGCGAGAGATAGTGTTTGGGGGTTGAGATATAGTGTTTGTGGAGCGAGAGATAGTGTTTGTGGTGCGAGAGATAGTGTTTAGGCAGCGAGATATAGTGTTTGGGGGGGCGAGAGATAGTGTTTGGGGGGCGATAGATAGTGTTTGGGGGGCGAGAGATAGTGTTTGGGGGCTGAGATATAGTGTTTGTGGAGCGAGAGATAGTGTTTGTGGTGCGAGAGATAGTGTTTAGGGAGCGAGATATAGTGTTTGGGGGGGCGAGAGATAGTGTTTGTGGAGCGAGATATAGTGTTTGGGGGGCGAGAGATAGTGTTTGGGGGGCGAGAGATAGTGTTTGGGGGGCGAGATATAGTGTTTGGGGAGCGAGATATAGTGTTTGAGGAGCGAGATATAGTGTTTGGGGAGCGAGAGATAGTGTTTGTGGAGCGAGATATAGTGTTTGTGGAGCGAGAGATAGTGTTTGCGGAGCTAGATATAGTGTTTATGGAGCGAGAGATAGTGTTTGGGGAGCGAGAGATAGTGTTTGGGGGGCGAGAGATAGTGTTTGGGGGCGTGATATAGTGTTTGGGGGGCGAGAGATAGTGTTTGGGGGGCGAGAGATAGTGTTTGGGGGGCGAGAGATAGTTTGTGGAGCGAGAGATTGTGTTTGGGGAGCTAGAGATAGTGTTTGTGGTGTGAGAGATAGTGTTTGGGAAGCTAGATATAGTGTTTGTGGAGCGAGAGATAGTGTTTAGGGAGCGAGATATAGTGTTTGGGGGGCGAGAGATAGTGTTTGGGGAGCGAGAGATAGTGTTTGGGGAGCTAGATATAGTGTTTGTGGAGCAAGAGATAGTGTTTGGGGAGCGAGAGATAGTGTTTGGGGAGCGAGAGATAGTGTTTGTGGAGCGAGAGATAGTGTTTGTGGAGCGAGAGATAGTGTTTGTGGAGTGAGAGATAGTGTTTGGGGGGCGAGAGATAGTGTTTGGGGGGCGAGATATAGTGTTTGGGGAGCAAGATATAGTGTTTGGGGAGCAAGATATAGTGTTTGGGGAGCGAGAGATAGTGTTTGGGGGGCGAGAGATAGTGTTTGGGGAGCGAGAGATAGTGTTTGTGGAGCGAGAGATAGTGTTTGGGGAGCGAGAGATAGTGTTTGTGGGGCGAGATATAGTGTTTGGGGGGGGGCGGGAGATCGTGTTTGGGGAGCCAGAGATAGTGTTTGGGGGGCGAGAGATCGTGTTTGGGGGGTGAGAGATAGTGTTTGGGGAGCGAGATATAGTGTTTGGGGAGCGAGAGATAGTGTTTGTGGAGCGAGATATAGTTTGCGGAGCTAGATATCGTGTTTGTGGAGCGAGAGATAGTGTTTGTGGGGCGAGAGATAGTGTTTGGGGAGCGAGAGATAGTGTTTGTGGGGCGAGATATAGTGTTTGGGGGGGGGCGGGAGATCGTGTTTGGGGAGCCAGAGATAGTGTTTGGGGGGTGAGAGATCGTGTTTGGGGGGTGAGAGATAGTGTTTGGGGAGCGAGATATAGTGTTTGGGGAGCGAGAGATAGTGTTTGTGGAGCGAGATATAGTTTGCGGAGCTAGATATCGTGTTTGTGGAGCGAGAGATAGTGTTTGTGGGGCGAGAGATAGTGTTTGGGGGGCGAGAGATAGTGTTTGGGGAGCGAGATATTGTGTTTGAGGAGCGAGATATTGTGTTTGGGGAGCGAGAGATAGTGTTTTGGGGGCGAGAGATAGTGTTTGTGGAGCGAGAGATAGTGTTTGGGGGGCGAGAGATAGTGTTTGGGGGGCGAGAGATAGTGTTTGGGGGGCGAGAGATCGTGTTTGTGGAGCGAGGTATAGTGTTTGTGGAGTGAGAGATCGTGTTTGGGGAGCGAGAGATAGTGTTTGGGGGGCGAGAGATAGTGTTTGGGGGGTGAGATATAGTGTTTGGGGGGCCAGATATAGTGTTTGTGGAGCGTGAGATAGTGTTTGGGAAGCTAGATATAGTGTTTGGGGGGCGAGATATAGTGTTTGGGGGGTCGAGATATAGTGTTTGTGGAGCGAGAGATAGTGTTTGGGAAGCTAGATATAGTGTTTGGGGGGCGAGATATAGTGTTTGGGGGGTCGAGATATAGTGTTTGTGGAGCGAGAGATAGTGTTTGGGAAGCTAGATATAGTGTTTGGGTGGCGAGAGATAGTGTTTCTGGAGCGAGAGATAGTGTTTGTGGAGCGAGAGATAGTGTTTGGGGAGCGAGATATAGTGTTTGGGGAGCGAGAGATAGTGTTTGGGTGGCGAGAGATAGTGTTTCTGGAGCGAGAGATAGTGTTTGTGGAGCGAGAGATAGTGTTTGGGGAGCGAGATATAGTGTTTGGGGAGCGAGAGATAGTGTTTGTGGAGCGAGAGATCGTGTTTGGGGGGCGAGAGATAGTGTTTGGGGGGCGAGATATAGTGTTTGGGGGGTCGAGATATAGTGTTTGTGGAGCGAGAGATAGTGTTTGGGAAGCTAGATATAGTGTTTGGGTGGCGAGAGATAGTGTTTCTGGAGCGAGAGATAGTGTTTGTGGAGCGAGAGATAGTGTTTGGGGAGCGAGATATAGTGTTTGGGGAGCGAGAGATAGTGTTTGGGGAGCGAGAGATAGTGTTTGGGGAGCGAGAGATAGTGTATGGGGAGCTAGATATAGTATTTGTGGAGCGAGATATAGTGTTTGGGGAGCGAGAGATAGTGTTTGGGGAGCGAGAGTTAGTGTTTGGGGGGCGAGAGATAGTGTTTGTGGAGCGAGATATAGTGTTTGGGGAGCGAGAGATAGTGTTTGGGGGGTGAGAGATAGTGTTTGTGGAGCGAGATATAGTGTTTGGGGAGCGAGATATAGTGTTTGGGAAGCGAGATATAGTGTTTGGGGAGCGAGAGATAGTGTTTGGGGGGCGATAGATAGTGTTTGGGGGGCGAGAGATAGTGTTTGGGGAGCGAGAGATAGTGTTTGTGGAGCTAGATATAGTGTTTGTGGAGCGAGAGATAGTGTTTGTGGAGCGAGAGATAGTGTTTGTGGAGCGAGATATAGTGTTTGGGGGGCGAGAGATAGTGTTTGGGGGGCGAGATATAGTGTTTGGGGAGCAAGATATAGTGTTTGGGGAGCAAGATATAGTGTTGGGGGAGCGAGAGATAGTGTTTGGGGAGCGAGATATAGTGTTTGTGGAGCGAGAGATAGTGTTTGGGGAGCGAGAGATAGTGTTTGGGGAGCGAGAGATAGTGTTTGTGGAGCGAGATATAATGTTTGGGGGGTGAGAGATAGTGTTTGGGGAGCGATAGATAGTGTTTGGGGGGCGAGAGATAGTGTTTGGGGGCCGAGAGATAGTGCTTGGGGAGCGAGATATAGTGTTTGTGGAGCGAGATATAGTGTTTGGGGAGCGAGAGATAGTGTTTGGGGTAGCTAGATAGTGTTTGTGGAGCGAGATATAGTGTTTGTGGAGCGAGAGATAGTGTTTGGGGAGCGAGATATAGTGTTTGTGGAGCGAGATATAGTTTGGGGAGCGAGAGATAGTGTTTGGGGTAGCTAGATATAGTGTTTGTGGAGCGAGATATCATGTTTGGGGAGCGAGAGATAGTGTTTGGGGAGCGAGATATAGTGTTTGGGGAGCGAGAGATAGTGTTTGGGGGCGAGAGATAGTGTTCGGGAGGCGAGAGATAGTGTTTGGGGGGCGAGAGATAGTGTTTGGGGGGCGAGAGATAGTGTTTGGGGAGCAAGAGATAGTGTTTGGGGAGCGAGATATAGTGTTTGGGGAGCGAGAGATAGTGTTTGGGGGCGAGAGATAGTGTTCGGGAGGCGAGAGATAGTGTTTGGGGGGCGAGAGATAGTGTTTGGGGGGCGAGAGATAGTGTTTGGGGGGCGAGAGATAGTGTTTGGGGAACAAGAGATAGTGTTTGTGGTGCGAGAGATAGTGTTTGTGGATACTGCCCTAGTTTTGACGGTAAACTATGCCGATCAGGCGGCGTCGAATGACATGACCCGTCCGGCAGCCATGAGGGAAACCACGAGTTTCTGGGTTCTGGGGGGAGTATGGTTGCAAAGCTGAAACTTAAAGGAATTGACGGAAGGGCACCACCAGGAGTGGAGCCTGCGGCTCAATTTGACTCAACACGGGAAAGCTCACCTGGGCTAGACACGAGAAGGATTGACAGACTGAGAGCTCTTTCACGATTCTGTGGGTGGTGGTGCATGGCCGTTCTTAGTTGGTGGAGTGGTCCGTCTGGTTAATACGAGCGAGACTCCGACCCACTAACTAGTTCCATGACCCTGGTGTGGCCGGCGGAATAACTTGTCAGAGGGACGAGCGGCTGCAAGCTGTGGGAAATGGAGCAATAACACGGAGCTGAATGTGGTAAAACGAAACGATTCACCAAGAACTCCAAAGCTGTGAGCTTTTATTCACTTGAATGCAACTGATCTACAAAGAGAACACAAAAGCTATTAAGCAAGCATCTCTGAGCACTTCCATTACTATTACGCTATTGCAGAGATATCAGCAAATGTAGAACATGTCTTGCAACAATCTTACCAACTCGAAGACACAAGAGAGAGCGGAATGACCCGTCCTTATTCACAGATGGTATATAAAATCCTCCCCATGCGGTCGGCGTCGGAATAGCATCATAAGTAATGTGAAGGAGACGGAGGGCATCGCTCGGATGGAACCATTAACTTCATGACATTCTCCCCCATTGAAGTTTCAGCTAGCACGCGGACTATCAATATAAGGTATAAGTTGAGGATAGTAGATTCATTAAGCAACACAGCACTCCGTCACAAATCCAAGCGTTGAGGTCGACGGCATGCTCGGCCCGCACGACTCTGGTAGGTAGGCAATCCGTTCGCATTCCCGTCCCGGCCGGCACGAGTCTGATCGGCGTGCGATCCGGGCGCACTTCCCAGGGATGGAGGACACGGCGCGCCTGGGGAATCCCCCTCAGCAGTTTCCAGCGGTGTAACATCACTCGGGCCACGACCCGCGTGAGGGGTGCCCGGAACGGAAACCTCCATTTTGGCAGGCGAATCCTCCGAGTTAAAGTCACGCTGGGTGTCCCCGTCTCCGCACGGGGCTAAATGCTGGACCGGCATGGTCGAAAGACGACCATTGCGCAGCGCATACTGCGGGTTAACCTGCACGATCTGCACCAAATCCACTGCCAGTTCATACTTGCTTTGTCGCACCGTTCGCTTCAGATAAGCGGGCCCGGACAAGCCAACCGGGCGTCAACTGACCGTTGGCACCGCGACATTCAAAACGAAAAATTCGTTCGTGGGGAGTTTCATTGGTGGCCGTGAATAACAAAGTACGAATCGCCTGTAATGCTTCTGGCATGGCTTGAGGCCATTGGTGCAGCCCCATTGAGTGCGTACGTAAGTGCAGTGCCATGGCCTGTCAGATGACTTGATTAAATCTTTCCACCTGGCCATTCACCTCGGGGCGATACGGAGTAGTGCAGCTAGTGGCGATTTTGAGGCCTACTAGGAAGGTCCGAACCTCTTGTGACATGAACGCAGCCCCATGGTCTGAATGCACAAACCCCGGATACCCGATCAGGATGAACAGTTGACGCAGGCATCATATAACCCTGGCTGACATCACGTCTGAGCACGGAAAGGCGAGCGGGAAGTGACTGAACTCATCAATAACCGTCAACAGATAACGAGGCGCACTTTGTGTGGGTAAAGGTCCTTTAAAATCGAGGCTTAATCGTTGCCATGGTTTCGTCGCCTTAATGAGCGCCTGCTCCGGTGGCTTATAGAATCGCGGCTTCAACTCCGCGCATACTGAGCAGGAGCAGCATCGACATCGGATATCCTCGATCGAAAATGGCAAATTGTGAGAGCGCACAAAATGAGCGAATCTAGTTACCCCGGGGTGACACAATGAGTCATGGGTGCGCTTTAGATCCTCTGACGTCATGCCGGCACAAACCGACGGGTGAGAGAGCGCGTCGGCAACCACATTCTCGCTCCCGGGGTGATAGATTATGTCATAGCAGTAGTCGGCGAGTTTGACCCGCCATCGTGAGATTTTGTCGTTTTTATTCATAAAAGCCACTGACTGTTGGTCAGTCAGGAGATCGAACTTCCTGCCCAGCAGCAAGTGGCGCCACCGCCTGACAGACTCGACCACCGCCGCCGCCTCCTTTTCCACTGCCGAATGTTTGCGTTCAGCCGAGGTCAATGTCCTGGAGAAGAATGCCACAGGTCTATCATTTTGCGTTAGTGTCGCAGCAATCACACAATCCGAAGCGTCTGTCTCGATGAGAAATGGGAGGTTATCATCAATGGAGGTCACACAGGCCTCCGCTGTTTTCCTTCAGAAGTTGAAAAGCGTCTAGCGTGTCCTGTGTCAGAGGGAAGGTTTTACAATCCACCAGACGTCTTATTTTTTCTGAGTAGCCTTTGATCCATCTCGAGTGATGTGCGAGTAGCCTGAGGCACCGCCTCAGGGACGCCCGATCACAGGGTGCCGCCATTTCTAGCAAAGGTCGGAGGCGCTCGGCGTCAGGTTTTATCTCCCCGTCGGTCACTGTGTACCCCAATATAGCGATTGTTTTGGTACCATAGCGGCATTTCTCCTGGTTGAAGGTTAAATTATAACGTTGCGCAACCTCCAAGAATCGTTTCAAGTTAGCATCGTGCCCCTTCTGGGTATGTCCGCAGACTGTCACGTTATCCACGTAAACGAAAATGTCTCACAAATTCTCTTTAACCAAGATGACGTCCATAGCACGTTGGAAATACACTACCCCATTTGTGACTCCAAAAGGGATTCACCGAAATTTATACAGTCGTCGACCCGATTGGAATCCGGTGTAGGGTCTATCCGATTCCCTGATTGGTATCTGATGATACGCTGATTTAAGGTCCAAAGTGCTGGAGACCCTAAACTTGGCAACCTCCTGGACCAGGTCATCTATTTTCGGCAAAGGAAACGCGTCCAATTGCGTAAATCTATTAATTGTCTGACTGTAATCGACGACCAGGCGTTTCCTGTGATTGTCAGAGTGTACGACTCGAACCTGCGCTCTCCACGGCGATCTACTTGGCTCTATAATGCCCTCTCGGAGCATACGCTCGGTCTCCTCTGCGATATATGCGGCGTTGGCACAAGTATACCATCGAGATTTCACGGTTACAGGTCGGCAATCAGCCGTTAGGCTGGGAAACAGAGCAGGGGATCTATCGCCATCTCGGCTAGGCGGCAAACCGAAAGTGTTCTTCCCGTCCCCCACACGCATCTCCAACCGGCCGTGTCTGCTCAATAATTCATGTCCTAACAGTACATCGGCGCACAATTCCGGCATCACCGCGAGTTTCACATCCACATACAATTTATCATTGATCATGAGTTTAAGGGAGCAAACGCCTTTGGTGCGTACACTATGTCCCGACGAAGCCAGGTAATTTTGATGGGTATCCGATCCCATTGACCAGCCGTGACGTCGTACCAATGCGTGGCTAACGAAACAAGAAGAACTTCCTGTATCAATAAGCGCAACCGCGCAGATCCCTTCCACGAGCACCGGCAGCACGGCACTGCGCACGCCACTTGCCGTCTGTGAGGTGTGCGTACCTGCGAGAGTCGAGCGCCGGGTAAATTTAGCTTCCCGACACATTTTAGCAAAGTGACCTTTTCCCCCACAATTATGACATTTACAATTTTTGGCGGGACACGCCGAGCGAGGGTGTTCCTTACTGCCACAAAAATAACATTTGGCATTCTCGACCGCAGAGTTTGCAGCGGCGGCGTTCGGATTCCTGTCATCTCCAGCGATCGGCGCCTCGAGATTCCGCGAGTGCCCGTTCGGGTGATGCCGTCGACTCCGGCCGTGCCTCGGCAGCGATCCACCGTATGCCTCCGCACGGGACGCTGCCAGCTGTAGTACGCGTGCTTTGTCGCACGCTTGCTGAAAAGTCAACGTGGTTTCTTCCAGTAGCCATAATCTGATGGCCGGCGAAGCGATTCCAGCGACAAACGCATCTTGCATCAAGTCATCGGTTGACTCCGCAACGGTTCGTTGTTCCATCAAACAACCTTTCCCCAGGCGTATCAGCTCCTGGATATAGTGCTCCTGGCTCTCCGATGCTTCCTGGTACTGAGTAGCCAACATGTGTCGACCGTACAATGCACTTCGTTGCCGGACATATATGCCACGCAACGTCATCACTGCCACATCGTAAGTGTTACAGTGGGATTTGTACCTGTAGACTGGGAGGCTGACATGACAGGTCAGAATCGATAGCCGCTGCGGCTCGGTGAGATCCGGAACCAATGTGGTGTAGTGCTGGAGAGAG
Organism: Myxine glutinosa; assembly: GCF_964187855.1. NCBI lineage: Eukaryota > Metazoa > Chordata > Myxini > Myxiniformes > Myxinidae > Myxine > Myxine glutinosa. The sequence continues at coordinate 168,612 of NC_136266.1, forward strand.
TTGTACCAATACTCCCATTGGTCTGCGGCGTTCGTAGCCTGAGGGTCACCCGTGAATACCTCCAGGCGAAGCAGCTTCTCCATGGCTCCAAGCGTGGATTCAAGTGAATAAAAATGTGGTAAAACGAAACGATTCACCAAGAACTCCAAAGCTGTGAGCTTTTATTCACTTGAATGCAACTGATCTACAAAGAGAACACAAAAGCTATTAAGCAAGCATCTCTGAGCACTTCCATTACTATTACGCCATTGCAGAGATATTAGCAAATGTAGAACATGTCTTGCAACAATCTTACCAACTCGAAGACACAAGAGAGAGCGGAATGACCCGTCCTTACTCACAGATGGTATATAAAATCCTCCCCACGCGGTTGGCGTCGGAATAGCATCATAAGTAATGTGAAGGAGATGGAGGGCATCGCTCGGATGGAACCATTAACTTCATGACACTGACCATCCCGGACAATTCCTGACGACCACATCCAGACAGATAAGCCCAAACACGAACGCAAACATGAAGATTTATTTTTATTCATTCTCCCATTGTGTGTAGTTGAGGTCTGGTATGGGAACGTCCCGATTTAGGATATTTAGTTACCGGCGCGTTATTTTCCTGTCCCGATATTTATTAAATAAACCCTTGTATTATTTTCGCATCCAACTTTAATTCCGTTTTCGTTTGTGAGTTATTTTCAAAGAATAAAGACATTGTCGGACCGACAGGTAAGCCGGCATTCTCCCCCAATCCTTCGGCTCATGTGTCGATCCGCCATTGAATTGGAAATGCCTCAAAGTAAGATTGATTATCCATCCGTGGCGTACTCTCGGTGTTAACTGAGCCAGCCACATGACAGTATGTTCAAGGCAAAAAGAAAAAAATCTGCCCCTTTAGGGGTCTACAGGGGGAGGGTTGCCCCCAAAAATTGTTATTTGCTTTCTTCTCAGAAACTACATACGCAATTTCGATGAATCTGGACCACAACCTTAATCACCCGTGTTGTACCAAAGTTTGTTCTAGGCATTAGAAAAGTTGGGGCCTTAGGAGGTTTATGGGGTTGAGGGAGAGGAGGTTGCCCCCCAAAATCTGTATTTTTTTCTTTGTTTGTTTTGAAGTATTATGATTATGTTAGTATGATTCTACATGCTGCCCTTTCTTCTAGCAACCATTGAAATTGCTTCAAAATACCTTTAGTCGGTGCAGTATACTGTTTATTCTACCAGGTGAACGCCAGGGCTATTGCCCCTATGTTTCAATGCTAATACGAATGCAAAAAGTGGTTTTTCAACACAAACACGAGTTCGAAATGTGTTTTTTCAAGACTAACAGAAGTGCGGAACGTGGTTTTTCAATACAAACAAGTGCGGATTGTAGTTTTTAAACACTAACACGAGTGCAAAATGTGATCTTAAACACGAATACGAGTGTGAAAAGTGGTTTTTCAACACTAATACCTCCATTCCACTTATGCCGATCGACCCCGATCTGCACAACGGGAACGATCCTATTTGGAACGGGATCAATCGGCATGATCGTAAACGGAACGTCTTCGATCTTTGTCGATCGGGATAAAAAAATAGATCGGGGCGATTTTTTAAACATGTTTAAAATTTCCATCCCGATCTGAAATAGCGGGACTGATCATGATTACAGCGTGAATGCAACGTAGTCCATCGGAATGATCGTAGTTAGAACGGCTTGATCGTAGTTAGAACGGCTTGATCATGATTACAGCGTCGTTGCAGCGGGAGGATTATCTTGTGCCGTTTCGACGACGATCGTTACCTATCCGTCCCGCTCCAATGCCGATCAAAGCCGCTGTATATAAATCGGTCCGGATTGCATCAGCCTCACCCGATCAAGTATTTCGACACGACAACATCGCTCGCAATATCTCCGATCAAAAATGGCACCGAGGACCAAGAAGAAGTCTATGAAGAAGAAGATTGTTGTTACCCCCCCCCCCCCCCCCCCCCCGGAGGAAACTGCACCTGTTGAAGCTGCCCCTGCCCCTGAGCGTGAGCCTGAAATGGAGAAAGAAGAGGCAGAAGAGGAGCTGCCTTTAGAGCTTGTTGAACAAGAAGAGAGTGCTCCCACGAAGAGGCAGAAGAAAGACCGGCTCCACGTGAACTGCACAGACCAGGAGGAAGAAGAGATTGCGGACTTCCTCGAAAAGAACCCGGTCCTCTACGATAAGAAGATGAAGTTGTGGAGAAACACTCAACATAAGGATAACATCTGGAAGACGCAAGCTGAGAAAATGGAGCGTGAAGTCCTGCTGCTGAAGACCTGGTATGACTCCATCCGCACGAGGTTCGGCCGGCTGAAGAAGACCAAGTCTGGCCAGGGCGCCGTCCAGCTCAGTGAGAGAGACCAGTGGATATGGGGCCGGCTGCAGTTCCTCCAATCACACATCGGCGAAGTGAAGAGGAGGCCCATGGTCAGTGTAAGTATATGTCCTTTGTTGCATTAATGAATTTCTCGACTTTGTTATGAACATGTATACCACCTTCCTTATTAGTGTATGTACTTATAATTTGTTCTTCTGTTCACAGCTCACAGCCATAGCCACAGATACAGGCACCAGTGATGCTGCAGTGGTGGTCATCAGCAGCCCGACTGAGTCCACACCCACCTCAACCATCACTTCATCCACTCGAGGTAGGAGGCAGGCAGATGCAGACGCTTTGATGGAACTAGACCAAAACCAGGCCCAGATCACAGACTTGGTCAAGCAGCTCCTCGAACAGATGAAGCCAGCCAAGAACAGCGAAAGGTTCAAGTTCTGTGAGTATATCTACGAGGTCCTGGAAGGTCTGAGTCACGAGGTGTACAGGAAGGCTTCAAGGGAGATCTGGGACTGCCTCCAGCGTGCCCGTGACGTCGACGACAACAGGCAGACCCAGCCTCAGCCTGGATTTTCGCAGCCTCAGCCTGGGCCTTCTCAGCAGTACCCTCACCAGTGGCAACTGGATCCCAGCCAGTGGCCAACTCAGCCTGCAAGCCAGCCACAGCACCCTTTTAGTGTGTGGCAGTCTCACCCAGCCTGGCTTCAGCAGAACTTCCAACCCATCTCCAACCCCTCCAACACTGCACCCCACCGAGGCAAACAGATCACGCAGTTGCAAGCTCCGATACCAGGCAGTGCACCCATCACCAGCACCCCATTGGCAGCAGGAGATGCATCCCTAGACTCATCATCCCTCCACCCGAATACTTGTCTCAGAAGTTTGCTCCGCCAGATCCGCCAAGATGAGGAGAAGGAGAAGGAGGGAGATGGAGACACTGCTAATGATCTATGAGTCTGTGTTTTGATGATGTATGAGTGAAAGTGATGCTTTGTGTTGAATGAAGAATAAAAGTTGAAAAAAGAACACTTTTTGTCAACGTTGTTAAGTGGAATTGATAACTGCATGAGCCAAATTGCATTGCCCAATAACCCCATGGTCTAAAATTAAAAGCGGTACAAGTTAAACAAATATTATTAATGATCAATTTTACCGCTTTTAATTTTATGACCTTTTAATTAAGTGAATGCAAACTTTGATCCCCTCTACCCAGCAAAAACTTGTCAAATTTTTAGCTTTTATTTTGAAGACCTTTCATTTTGCAATGCATTTTCATCCCCTCAACCCAGCAATAATAACTTCTCCCTTTCCAACCAACACAAGGCAAACATTGAATATCAAGTTTCATAATGTTTATTGTCACATGATTATCAATAGAAATCATTATCAATGCAATACATAACAATACAACAATGTCCTCCAAAATGTCTTTCAACTCCTTCCCATAGTGTCTCTAATGATGTCTCACCATCCCTCTCCTGCCATGGAACTGCACCAGCAGGGCTGTTAAAATAGAGTCTCAGTACCTCCCTCTGACGCTTGGCCTCTACACTGTCCCTGTTACCTCGAACTGCCTGCTCCACCTCTAACATGTTGGCTTGATCTCTCCATTCACCAGGGATGATGTTGTGTCGATAATCCTCCTGGTCCACCTCGGCATGCTGAATACTTGGTAACCGGATGCGGAGCATGTTGTGCAGACAGATAGCAGTTTCGACCAGGTCACGCACCACCTCAGGATACTGTTGTAGTGTCTTGAGCAAGCATTGCCAACGGTTTGCCAAGATGCCAAAGGCGTTCTCCACCACTCGTCGATCCCTTGAGATGCGGTAGTTGTAGATGAGTTGTTCAGGAGAGTGTCCACGTCTAGCATAGGGTTTCATCAAGTAGGTGCGGAGAGCAAAGGCATCATCTCCAAGGATGAAGAATGGCATCTCTTCATCATCGTTCCGCATGGCCAGGGGGTCGGGGAATCCAATGGTTTCATTCTCTATGCACTCTTTGAGCTCCGAAGCATTGAAAATCTGAGCATCTGACATGTGTCCCATTCCACCAACATCCACCCACAATAACTTATAGTCGGCGTCCACCAGTGCCATCAACACGATCGAGAAGAAGCCCTTGTAGTTGTGGTAGAGGCTGCCTGAGTTGGGTGCGCATCTGAGGGCGACGTGTTTGCCATCAAGAGCTCCGAGCACATGAGGGATGTTCCATTTACTTTCGAAATCATCAGCGACTTCTGTCCATTCTTCTGGGGTGGTAGGGCACTTCACCATTTCTTCTTTGAACTCTGCAACGATGGCTTGACACACCTCCGGAATGAACTTGACAATGGTGTTTCTGCTGACCCTGAAGTCGTAGGAGAGAGTTGGGTCGAGGTCTCCTGTAGCCAGATGCCTCAGGGTGATGGCGAGCTTCATTCCAGGTTGTAGGGCCTTTCTCAGCCTGGTATCTTCTTTCTCAATCCTGGGGGTGATTCTGTGGAGGATTTCATCAAAGAGAGCAGGTGGCATCCTCACAAAGTTCTGGAAAGAGTTGATGTCCTCCAGCCTCAGTTCATTCATCAAGCGGTCGTAGTGCCCAAACTGCAATCTTCTTTCTTCTGTCAACCATGGCCGGACCCAGAACTGAGGGGCTCTTCTTCTTCTTCTCATTCTTCTTCTCACTTGAGCAGCTCTTCTTTCATTAATTGCATATTGTTGGAGAAGTAGAGCGAGCTGCAGACGGCCATTTCTCTGATGTTGATCCATGGCTGTCTTCGACGATACTGATGATCGGCAAGCAAATCGGGCCCTATTTATACGGATCGGGACCTGAAATCTGCTTTTTAGTCGGCTTAAAGACGGGAATAGAGTGTAGTTAGATCGGTTTGGTCGGGAATGACGTAGTTGAAACGGCAATAGTTCGGCAGCATCGGCGTTGGATCAGTTTTAGATCGGCGGCGATCGGGAATGCATCATGTCAGAGCAGCGGCAATCGCGAATGCAGCGTGGTTACAGCGTACGCGAGCGGGAACACAGCGGCTCTAAACGGCTTCGATCGGGTCTTCAGGGACCCGATCTACCCACGATGAGCGTGGTTACAGCGTAGTGATCGTAATCGGAGCGTACTTAGCACGTAGATACAGCGTAGATGACCAGTTTTTTCACAAAGTGTCCCGATCGCTCCCGACCTGGAGATCGGGGCTAATCGGGGCCAATCGGCATAAGTGGAATGGGGGCATAAGAGGAGTGCAAACTCCTTAAACTCGTTTATGTGAATTGAACTGTAACCGGCGATGTTAGTGAATCTATCATTTTGTCCGATTCATCCATTATTCGCTAATTTAAAAACTTTGAACAGTTATTCTTTTGGAAATGTTCTCTACCTGTATGTGCAGGTGTGTGTGACTGCAAGTCTTCACACTTGACCAATTTTTAGATGGAGCTAAAGAACAAAGAAAAGAGCACAAAAGGCTACTCAGGGATATAAACAATGTTGAAACCTTAATTGATTTGATGTTTCCATTAGAACAGCTCGATGTTCATTTTATCATAGCGATTGGGTTAATTAATCTTTCATCATGACCTCGAGGCCAATCCCCAAACATTCGAGCCACGATTACCGTTCAGATAAGTTCGTAGGATTCCCGCACATGAAAACATTACCTTCTGGAATATTGTGGCTTGTACGATACAGTTGAATATATGATTGAACAGTCAAAGGTATTCTGATGGTACTGAGGGTACGATGACGAAAGGAAAACAGAAATGCCAGCAATCGATGCATGAAGATGAGGAAGAAAAGGAGGCCGTCATGACTCGTTAGTTTTTATTGATCTCATGTGCCTCCGGGTTCTTGCAGCTCAACGTCCCAGGGGAGGAAAAGCGGGTGCTCGGTCGTGGGATGAGGACGAGGTGTGCAAGATAAACGAGCAGGAAAGCGTTCAGGTCCCATTGGTGGAGATGTCCCATCATTGTCGCTCCCCGGTCGGTTTGGTGCTCGGGTACTGGATCCGTTAAATCGCTAATCGACATGAAAAAAAATCAGGTCTAAATAATATGTGAAAACACTTAATCCCGAAACTAAACGAATTTCTTCATGTACGTCGATGGCTTCACTGCAAACCAGGTTACATTGCTTTGAACTATAGATTGAGATGGATAGCGCATCCTTTAACAACAACATCAACTTCCAAGGATAATGGGAAAAAGCAAACAAAGAAGATCAAATAAAAGGAGCATAATTAGATGTAAAACTTATGAGCAATGTATAAAATGGTTTCACAACAAATGGAAATGCATCTCCAAACAGATATGAATAATGTAAACGAAATGTAGAAAACGTGTTCAAATAAAATAGGAGTTTTTATTATGGCAAAGGAGCTTAGAATATTTGGAGGGAAGAGGACAAGCAGCGAGTTGTTTCATATAACCCACTACTGGAGCCCCATCCCCACATACCCCTCAAAACTCTCCCCCTACACCCTGAATTGCCCCTCCACACCACACTTACACCCATCACACTACACCTACATCCTTGATACCACACCTACAACCCCAACTCACACTCCCTCCCACTCCACCCTGACTCCGAGATATCACCTCATCGTCATCACCATGATGGACCTCACGGTGAACATGGAGGGATGCGCTGATAACTCGGAGGTTGCATTTATTGAGCTAACATTAAATACGGTACCACGTGGTATAAAGTATATAAATATCATCTAATTCGACTGGAAAGTGTTACACTAATATAAATTATATTTGGTTCTTGCCACCATTGAACCTTGAAATGCGTCATGAGGTGAAGAGAAAGTAGAATGTGGAGTTCGTCAAACATGGCGTCAAACATGGCGTCAAGCATGGCGTCCAACATGGCGTCCAACATGGCGTCAAGCGTGGCGTCAAACATGGCGTCATACATGGCGTCAAGCATAGAGTTATGCATTACGTCAAACATGGCGTCAAACATGGCGTCAAACATGGCGTCAAGCATGGCGTCAAGCATGGCGTCAAGCATAGAGTTACACATGGTGTCAAACATCGCGTCAAGCATGGCGTGAAACATAGCGTCAAACATGGCATAAAGCATGGTGTCAAGCATAGAGTTACGCATGGCGTCAAACATGGCGTCGAGCATGGTAGCCTAGTCAAAAAATCTGAAAATGTGCCTTTATAGAATGATTGAGGCATTTTTGAGTAAAAGCAAACAAACCACTTTTTCTGGGGTAGTTTTTCATGCTGAATATGAATCTGTTGTTTGCCAAGCCCAAAAATGCGTAATTAGGTCACTAATCAAGGTCAAAGGTCAATGAGTGCAAAATTCAATTTTTTTGAAAAAATGCTTTATTTTACATCCCCTATCTGTACATTTCAATTATTTTACAATATTTTGTCTAGTAAGGTTGCTAAAGCTTTTCAAAATCTTATTTTTAAAGGAAAACGTGAGGACACATCTATGCTCATTTGCCTTTATCTCTGTAAGGGGCGACAATTAGTTTTTGCGTAATTTGCTTGCAGTTTAACCTCTAAATGCACAATGGGGCAGAGTTTTTATGCTCCTATTGATGGTCTAGAGATAGATTTTATAAAGACAGAATCTAAATGTCACCGGTAAACAACATAGGTCAAAGGTCAATGAGTGCGAAAGTCTTGCAATGACGTAACAGTTACTTGCACTTGAAACCATCCCTTTCACTCAATAGTGAAAGTGGCTTCATCTTTCTGACCCCAATGCATTTGCCATGTTTGTCAAATCATTTCCATTCAGACAGAGCAGGGTGTTCTTCAATAGACCCTTAATGATGAAGAATGAATCTAATAGCCTAGCATAAGCCATCTAGTTCGTACCCTAGGCATCAGGCATTAAACATTTCAGGAGTACAGGTAAGGGTCTTTTTAAGATTGTTAAAAAATGAAATATAAAATCAAATGAAAGTAAAGGAATGCATTCTTCTTTGGTGAGATACATGTACATACAAATGTGTAATGTATGCTTGACATCTCACATCATAGGCAGGCCTACATACATGTACATTTACCTAACAGTAGCAAAAAGACAGGCAGGGCATGGGCATTGACGATGAGTGCCTAATGCATCTACCACTAATGAATTAGTGATATCGGTTAGATGTTTTGTCTTGAAGAAGCTTTACTTTGTGTCTTTGAGAATAAGATTAAAACCCGGGCCAACACTGCCTGCGCTTATTCGATCATTTAAGGGCTGTTGCAGTATATCATACAACGTTGTAGTTTTCATGGTCAGAACATGCGTGCCTGGTGCTTAGTTTGGTTTCTGTTTCTCCCCTCAGGCCAACCATGGAACCTATTGCCAGCCTCAAGCGACAGCGTGAGGATGTGTCGTTTGAACTTTGTATCATTTGTCAGGGAACTAGCCAGGTCAAAGATACGATTTTCAACCAGACAAACCAGGGTATTGCTGCCATCAGAGAGGCGACCGAGCTCCGATGCAAACTTAGACACTATGAATTTCGATCAGCCGTGGACAGGCTTTCGACTCTCTTTGCAGAGCCTCCAGAAAGTCTCCCCAAACTTAAATGGCATAAGCTATGTTACTCTGCATACACACACAAGGGGAAAATAAATGCTAAGCTAGCCAAGGAACAATCGAAAAACGAAAAAGATCCTGAAAGAAAGAGTGTTTCGGCTGAAGCATGTCCGTTTTTACGCAGTAGTACTACTAAGATGAACTGGACATTGTGTATGTTCTGCCAGAACTTTGACAAGAAGCAGAAGACAAGTCGTGTCACAACCTTCAAAATGAGTAATGAAATTACGGAAAAAGCTAAATTTGTACATAACATCTTAGTCCGTACTGCAAATGAGAATGATTTAATCTCAGCTGAGGCATGTTACCATGTTAACTGTCTTAGTAAATTATTTAGGGATGTCAAAAGGGCGGAAACTGAAAGCAAATCAGCAGACATGGCGATATCATGGTTGTGTCAAGAGCTGTGTCACACTGCTGAGAAAGGGCACGTATTTGAACTATCTGCAGTGTTCGAGAGGTACAAAGAGTTAGCCAGTGAGTGCGACGGCACAATTCCTACATCGTATCTTAGTAGACTGGGGACTTTTAAAGAAACTTTGTCGAATTGCATTGGGGACATTTATGAATTTCTTGTGCTAAGAAATTTGGCGCCTTCAGAGAAACAAACTTTGCTTCTTCCACGACATTTCAGTCACATACCTCTTTCAGAAATGGTGTGCGGTCAGAACAGTGCAGACTATATTCCCATATTTAGACAACAGGATGATCATTTTCTGTCTTTAGTGCACGTTGCTCTGCAACTCCGCAGTGATATCATGTCACATCCTGCATTCGAAGGTTGCGATGTAAGCGAAAAAGCAGAGTTGGCAAGTGTACCACCATCTGTACTCATGTTTGTGAATATCTTGCTTGGAGGCCAAAGTAGTGTCGATGCTGAGTTTGACGAAAGTGAGATGTCTGAAACTGGTTGGGTGAAGAAGACAAGGGTCCTTAGCATTGGACAAGACATGGTCTATGGTGTATGTGGAGACAAGAAGGCACCGCCTAAACACGTTGGAATGGGTATGACGCTGCACCAGTCAACTCGATCAAAGAAATTAGTTGAGCTATTCCATAATGCTGGGCACATAATCAGCTATAACCGGGTTCTTAGGTATGACACTGCCATGGCTGAAAACACTCTGAAAGCGCTTGATCAAGAAACTGGGGCAGTTGTTACCAGCAACCTGGTTTCGGGACGATTTGTGCATTTTTCTGGCGACAATATTGACATCAATGACTCTACCCTAGATGGCAAAAATACATTTCACGCTACTCAGTTAGCTGCCTGGCAGAGGGGGCCATCTGCTGAAAGCGGTCTTGGAGACATCAAACCATCCAATACGTCAACGTTGGATATACCAACAGCAGTTGAAAAGATCCAACAACAGCAGTTTCCGACACCATCAAAGAAGGTCACAGAAGATGCTGAAAAGTTCATTTGCCATATCTACAAGGAACCATCTGAGAACTGTAATCAAGCCCGCATTAAACTGTTCAACAAATGCCATGCAACGGAGACCCTACCTCCATCTAGTGATGCAGCAAAGTTCCACATAGAGCGTGCAAACTACCAAAGTTTCATTTGGAGAGAGGCCAGTAATCCAATGACAGATCTGCCACCGCCGACTGATTGTGGATGGAAACTCGTTGATGACAAGTTGTCACCGGTTCTTACAACTTTACCGTCAATTCCAAAGGGATGCCGAGAACTTACTCAGTGTGGTTGCAAGAAAGGTTGCAGTTCTGATAGTTGCTCTTGTCGGAAGTGGGGGAAACAGTTCTGCACTGAGGCCTGCAAGTGCAATGCCAGTGAAACACCATGTCGAAACAGGCCAAAGTAGGGGGGGGGGGGGGGGTCAGAGCTTACACAGTTAAGCTAATTGGCATTCCCCTGGATGGCTCCTCCTTCCAGCCAATCAGTCTGACAGACTGCAATTGATTCAGGATTAATTAAGAATACATGTGATAATGATCAACTGCCTGCACTCCAAACATGTTTGCCATGAAGTGCATTTTGCGCCTTGTGCCATGTAAGTGCACTTTGCGCCTTGTGACCGTTAGCCTTAATTAAGTGGCTAATTAGTCAAATATTGACATTTAGTGTAGAAAACAATCTTGCTATTATATAGGACTCAGGTAAACCACTTCACTGATGGTATTTAAGGCAACAATTCAAGTGAATTAAAACAGTATGTCAAAAAACGAAAAGTTGCTTCATTACGGATATATTCACAAAAATCTGATTTTTTCCCTTCACAATTCCCTTTACTTTCATAATTGTGAAAAGCTGTAGTAACCTTACCAGACAAAATACTGTAAAATAATTGAAATGTACAGATAGGTGATGTAAAATAAAACATTTTTTCAAAAATTTTGAATTTTGCACTCATTGACCTTTGACCTTGATTAGTGACCTAATTACGCATTTTTGGGCTTGGCAAACAACAGATTCGTATTCAGCACGAAAAACTACCCCAGAAAAAGTGGTTTGCTTGCTTTTACTCAAAAATGCCTCATGAATTCACGTTTCCCAGAAATTTGACTAGACTATGGCGTCAAACATGGCGTCACGCATGGCATCACGCATGGCGTCAAACATAGAGTTACGCATGGCGTCAAGCATGGCGTCACGCATGGTGTCAAGCATGGGGTCAAGCATGGCAGCACGCATGGCGGCACACATGGCGTCACGCATGGCATCTGGCATGGCAGCACGCATGGCGACACACATGGTCAAGCATGGCGTCAAGCTTGGTGTCAAGCATGGCATCACGCATGGCATCTGGCATGACAGCACGCATGGCATCTGGCATGGCAGCACACATGGCGTCACGCATGGCAGCACACATGGCGTCGCGCATGGCATCTGGCATGGCAGCACACATGGCGTCACGCACGGCAGCACACATGGCGTCGCGCATGGCATCTGGCATGGCAGCACGCATGGCGGCACGCATGGCGTTAATTATGGCAATGAGGACGGAAAATATGGATGACGATGTTCATTCGAGAAGATGATGATACAAATGAACTTGAAAGAGAGGATTTAAAAGACTAAGGATAAGTGCGTGGTCATGTTCTGACTGACGAACACATCAACACGGATATGTCTCTGTCGGCATGACCTAAGTCGTGGACCCGCCATTTGGAGAACCATTGTGATTGATAAATCGAAACTTCGATAATGGACGGCGCAAACCTCATGGACAGTGAATGAATCAGACAATGATTAAGCTGAAGGAAATGTTAAGAACTCTCTCTCTCTCTCTCTCTCCATCTCTACTTCCTTCCACCTGACCTCCCTTCTACATTCTACATCCTCCCCCTCCACCTCCACCTCTCTCTCCCTCCCCTCCCATCCCCTCCCCTCCCATCCACCTCTCTTTCTCTCTCCTCCCATCCAATCCACCTCTCTTTCTCTCTCCTCCCATCCACCTCTCTTTCTCTCCCCTCCCATCCAATCCACCTCTCCTTCTCTCTCCTCCCATCCACCTCTCTTTCTCTCTCCTCCCATCCAATCCACCTCTCTTTCTCTCTCCTCCCATCCACCTCTCTTTCTCTCCCCTCCCATCCAATCCACCTCTCCTTCTCTCTCCTCCCATCCACCTCTCTTTCTCTCTCCTCCCATCCAATCCACCTCTCTTTCTCTCTCCTCCCATCCATCTCTCTTTCTCTCCCCTCCCATCCAATCCACCTCTCCTTCTCTCTCCTCCCATCCACCTCTCTTTCCCTCCCCTACCATCTAGCCATCTTTCCCTCCCCTACCATCCACCTCTCTTTCTCTCTCCTCCCATCCACCTCTCTTTCCCTCCCCTCCCATCTAGCGGTCTTTCCCTCCCCTACCATCCACCTCTTTCCCTCTCCTCCCATCCACCTCTAGTTCCCTCCCCGCCCATCCACCTCTCTTTCCCTCTCCTCCCATACACCTCGAGTTCCCTCCCCTCCCATCCACCTCTCTTTCCCTCTCCTCCCATCCACCTCTATTTACCTCCCCTCCCATCCACCTCTCTTTCCGTCTCCTCCCATACACCTCTAGTTCCCTCCCGGCCCATACACCTCTCTTTCCCTCTCCTCCCATACACCTCCAGTTCCCTCCCCTACCACCCACCTCTCTTTCCCTCCCCTCCCATCCACCTCTAGTTACCTCCCCGCCCATCCACCTCTCTTTCCCTCTCCTCCCATCCACCTCTAGTTCCCTCCCCACCCATCCACATCTCTTTCCCTCTCCTCCCATACACCTCCAGTTCCCTCCCCTACCATACACCTCTCTTTCCCTCTCCTCCCATCCACCTCTAGTTCCCTCCCCGCCCATCCACCTCTCTTTCCCTCTCCTCCTATCCACCTCTAGTTCCCTCCCCGCCCATCCACCTCTCTTTCCCTCTCCTCCCATACACCTCTAGTTCCCTCCCCTACCATCCACCTTTCTTTCCCTCTCCTCCCATCCACCACTAGTTCCTTCCCCTCCCATCCACCGATCTTTCCCTCTCCTCCCATCCACCTCTAGTTCCCTCCCCTCCCATCAACCTCTCTTTCCCTCTCCTCCCATCCACCTCGATTTCCCTCCCCTCCCATCCACCTCTATTTCCCTCTCCTCCCATCCACCTCTAGTTCCCTCCCCGCCCATCCACCTCTCTTTCCCTCTCCTCCCATACACCTCTAGTTCCCTCCCCTACCATCCACCTCTCTTTTCCTCTCCTCCCATCCACCTCTAGTTTCCTCCCCGCCCATCCACCTCTCTTTCCCTCTCCTCCCATACACCTCTAGTTCCCTCCCCTACCATCCACCTCTCTTTTCCTCTCCTCCCATCCACCTCTAGTTTCCTCCCCTCCAACCACCTATCTTTCCCTCTCCTCCCATCCACCTCTAGTTCCCTCCTCTCCCATCCACCTCTCTTTCCCACTCCTCCCATCCACCTCTATTTCCCTCCCCTCCCATACACCTCTCTTTCCCTCTCCTCCCATCCACCTCTAGTTCCCTCCCCACCCATCCACCTCTCTTTCCCTCCCCTCCCATCCACCTCTAGTTCCCCCCCCACCCCGCCGCCCATCCACCTCTCTTTCCCTCTCCTCCCATCCACCTCTCTTTCCCTCTCCTCCCATGCACCTCTAGTTCCCTCCCCTACCATCCACCTCTCTTTCCCTCTCCTCCCATCCACCTCTTGTTCCCTCCCCACCCATTCACCTCTCTTTCCCTCTCCTCCCATACACCTCCAGTTCCCTCCGCTACCATCCACCTCTCTTTCCCTCCCCTCCCATACATCTCTAGTTCCCTCCCCTCCCATCCACCTCTCTTTCCCTCCCCGACCATCCACCTCTCTTTCCCTCTCCTCCCATCCACCTCTCTTTCCCTCCTTGACCATCCACCTCTCTTTCCCTCTCCTCCCATCCGCCTCTCTTTCCCTCCCCTACCATCCACCTCTCTTTCCCTCCCCTCCCATACATCTCTAGTTCCCTCCCCTCCCATCCACCTCTCTTTCCCTCCCCTACCATCCACCTCTCTTTCCCTCTCCTCCCATCCACCTCTCTTTCCCTCCCTGACCATCAACCTCTCTTTCCCTCTTCGCCCATACACCTCCAGTTCCCTCCCCTACCATCCACCTCTCTTTCCCTCCCCTCCCATACATCTCTAGTTCCCTCCCCTCCCATCCACCTCTCTTTCCCTCTCCTCCCATCCACCTCTCTTTCCCTCCCCTACCATCCACCTCTCTTTCCCTCCCCTCCCATACATCTCTAGTTCCCTCCCCTCCCATCCACCTCTCTTTCCCTCCCCTACCATCCACCTCTCTTTCCCTCTCCTCCCATCCACCTCTTGTTCCCTCCCCACCCATTCACCTCTCTTTCCCTCTCCTCCCATACACCTCCAGTTCCCTCCCCTACCATCCACCTCTCTTTCCCTCCCCTCCCATACATCTCTCGTTCCCTCCCCTCCCATCCACCTCTCTTTCCCTCCCCTACCATCCACCTCTCTTTCCCTCTCCTCCCATCCACCTCTCTTTCCCTCCCTGACCATCCACCTCTCTTTCCCTCTCCTCCCATCCGCCCCTCTTTCCCTCCCCTCCCATACACCTCTAGTTCCCTCCCCTCCCATACACCTCTCTTTCCCTCTCCTCCCATCCACCTCTCTTTCCCTCCCCTACCATCCACCTCTCTTTCCCTCTCCTCCCATCCACCTCTCTTTCCCTCCCCTACCATCCACCTCTCTTTCCCTCCCCTCCCATACATCTCTAGTTCCCTCCCCTCCCATCCACCTGTCTTTCCCTCCCTGACCATCCACCTCTCTTTCCCTCTCTTTCCCTCTCCTCCCATCCGCCTCTCTTTCCCTCCCCTCCCATACACCTCTAGTTCCCTCCCCTCCCATACACCTCTCTTTCCAATCTCCTCCCATACACCTCTAGTTCCCTCACCTACCATCCACCTCTCTTTCCCTCTCCTCCCATCCACCTCTCTTTCCCTCCCCTACCATCCACCTCTCTTTCCCTCCCCTCCCATACATCTCTAGTTCCCTCCCCTCCCATCCACCTGTCTTTCCCTCCCTGACCATCCACCTCTCTTTCCCTCTCCTCCCATCCGCCTCTCTTTCTCTTCCCTCCCATACACCTCTAGTTCCCTCCCCTACCATCCACCTCTCTTTCCCTCCCCTCCCATCCACCTCTAGTTCCCTCCCCGCCCATCCACCTCTAGTTCCCTCCCCGCCCATCCACCTCTCTTTCCCTCTCCTCCCATCCACCTCTAGTTCCCTCCCCGCCCATACACCTCTAGTTCCCTCCCCTACCATCCACCTCTCTTTCCCTCTCCTCCCATCCACCTCGAGTTCCCTCCCCGCCCATCCACCTCTCTTTCCCTCCCCTACCATCCACCTCTCTTTCCCTCCCCTCCCATACACCT
This sequence comes from Myxine glutinosa, assembly GCF_964187855.1. Taxonomy (NCBI): domain Eukaryota; kingdom Metazoa; phylum Chordata; class Myxini; order Myxiniformes; family Myxinidae; genus Myxine; species Myxine glutinosa. The sequence continues at coordinate 184,378 of NC_136266.1, forward strand.
CTAGTTCCCTCCCCTCCCATACACCTCTCTTTCCCTCCCCTACCATCCACCTCTCGTTCCCTCCCCTCCCATACACCTCTAGTTCCCTCCCCTCCCATACACCTCTAGTTCCCTCCCCTCCAATATACCTCTACTTCCCTCCCCTCCCATACACCGCTCTTTCCCTCGCCTCCCATCCACCTCTCTTTCCCTCTCCTCCCATCCACCTCTCTTTCCCTCCCCTACCATCCACCTCTCTTTCCCTCCCCTCCCATACACCTCTCTTTCCCTCCCCTACCATCCACCTCTCTTTCCCTCCCCTACCATCCACCTCTCTTTCCCTCTCCTCCCATCCACCTCTCTTTCCCTCCCCTCCCATACACCTCTAGTTCCCTCCCCTCCCATACACCTCTCTTTCCCTCCCCTCCCATACACCTCTCTTTCCCTCGCCTCCCATCCACCTCTCTTTCCCTCTCCTCCCATCCACCTCTCTTTCCCTCGCCTCCCATCCACCTCTAGTTCCCTCCCCTCCCATACACCTCTCTTTCCCTTGCCTCCCATCCACCTCTAGTTCCCTCCCCTCCCATACACCTCTCTTTCCCTCGCCTCCCATCCACCTCTCTTTCCCGCTCCTCCCATCCACCTCTCTTTCCCTCTCCTCCCATCCACCTCTCTTTCCCTCCCCTCCCATACACCTCTCTTTCCCTCGCCTCCCATCCACCTCTCTTTCCCTCTCCTCCCATCCACCTCTCTTTCCCTCCCCTCCCATACACCTCTAGTTCCCTCCCCTCCCATTCACCTCTCTTTCCCTCTCCTCCCATCCACCTCTCTTTCCCTCCCCTACCATCCACCTCTCTTTCCCTCCCCTCCCATCCACCTCTAGTTCCCTCCCCTCCCATACACCTCTCTTTCCCTCCCCTCCCATACACCTCTCTTTCCCTCGCCTCCCATCCACCTCTCTTTCCCTCTCCTCCCATCCACCTCTCTTTCCCTCCCCTCCCATCCACCTCTAGTTCCCTCCGCTCCCATACACCTCTCTTTCCCTTGCCTCCCATCCACCTCTAGTTCCCTCCCCTCCCATCCACCTCTCTTTCCCTCGCCTCCCATCCACCTCTCTTTCCCTCTCCTCCCATCCACCTCTCTTTCCCTCCCCTCCCATACACCTCTCTTTCCCTCCCCTCCCATCCACCTCTCTTTCCCTCCCCTCCCATACACCTCTCTTTCCCTCGCCTCCCATCCACCTCTCTTTCCCTCCCCTCCCATCCACCTCTAGTTCCCTCCCCTCCCATACACCTCTCTTTCCCTCGCCTCCCATCCACCTCTCTTTCCCTCACCTCCCATCCACCTCTCTTTCCCTCTCCTCCCATACACCTCTAGTTCCCTCCCCTCCCATCCACCTCTCTTTCCCTCTCCTCCCATCCACCTCTCTTTCCCTCTCCTCCCATACACCTCTAGTTCCCTCCCCTCCCATCCACCTCTCTTTCCCTCGCCTCCCATCCACCTCTCTTTCCCTCTCCTCCCATCCACCTCTCTTTCCCTCCCCTCCCCCATCCACCTCTAGTTCCCTCCCCTCCCATACACCTCTCTTTCCCTCGCCTCCCATCCACCTCTCTTTCCCTCGCCTCCCATCCACCTCTCTTTCCCTCTCCTCCCATCCACCTCTCTTTCCCTCTCCTCCCATCCACCTCTCTTTCCCTCCCTGACCATCCACCTCTCTTTCCCTCTCCTACCATACACCTCCAGTTCCCTCCCCTCCCATCCACCTCTCTTTCCCTCCCTTCCCATACATCTCTAGTTCCCTCCCCTCCCATCCACCTCTCTTTCCCTCGCCTCCCATCCACCTCTCTTTCCCTCTCCTCCCATCCACCTCTCTTTCCCTCTCCTCCCATCCACCTCTCTTTCCCTCCCCTCCCATCCACCTCTCTTTCCCTCTCCTCCCATACACCTCTCTTTCCCTCGCCTCCCATCCACCTCTCTTTCCCTCGCCTCCCATCCACCTCTCTTTCCCTCCCCTCCCATCCACCTCTCTTTCCCTCCCCTCCCATCCACCTCTAGTTCCCTCCCCTCCCATACACCTCTCTTTCCCTCTCCTCCCATCCACCTCTCTTTCCCTCTCCTCCCATCCACCTCTCTTTCCCTCTCCTCCCATCCACCTCTCTTTCCCTCCCCTTGACGCCACCAAGGCAGAAACACGTCCAAGACTGAAGGTTTAAAATGCTGCCTTCAACTCTGTCGCTTTGAGGTTGCTAGTTCTTTGGAAAGATGTCTGTTAGTCTCTGTTTCACATTCCCGATCATTTCGCCGCCCTTTCCAAAAGTTAGCGGGGGGTGTCATGACGATGATTACGAGAGCTTTGCCGCTGCTGATCCCTGGCTCCATACTGCAAGGCCCGTCTGTCTTTGTGCCGTCCCTCGTGGCGCGGTGGCTCATGGCCGCCATCCCGCTGGCCGTAGGGTGGTGGCGACGGACCCACCTCACTCAGGGTAACCTGCCAGAGTAAGAAAAACAGATCATGTGAGTGTTTGATTTCCAACATGCAACGGATATTTTCAAACATGGAATGCACACATGGCAAGCATTTGCATTTGCTGGACAACACTCTGTACGTCAAAATTAACATTTTTATGCCTCCGCCGACGAAGTCGCCGACACGGCCGAACATTTTCAGGTTGTCCGTCCGTCCGTGATAGGTTTTCGTTATCGCGATAACTTGAGAACGGCAGAAGGTATGTCATTCAAACTTGGTGAAGGTATGTATGTATAATGAGGTGAAGATCAACTGATTTGAATTTGGGGTGAAGAACTCAAAGGTAAAAGTCTGTAATAGTCTCTAACTTGAGAACGGCTAAAGGCATCTAATTCAAAATTCGTACAGGTATGTATAATGATGTTAAAGCGCGGTCTTACGCGCGCTGTTTGTAAACAAGGAGGAAGCGGACAACGCGGTAATTTGTAAGAGTCTATTCAAGAGCTCACTGTAACACTGAACTCTCAGGGCTGCGCGCCCCGTGTATATCGTGAGGCCACGCCTCTCTCCCGGGCGTGGCCCACCCCCACTCGGTGTGCGGGGTGATGTCACCACGTCAGTGCTTTCGTGTCCGCCACACGCGCCCCCCCAGAATCCCCGCGCACCTGAAGGGCCAGTTTGCGGGGCAAACGGATGACCCGGTCGAAGCGCCCCCTGGCGACTGGCGGCATCTGGGATGCAGGGATGCCATCTGGGATGCCTCCGGCTGCCCCTGGGATGGGTGCAGGACCGGGGGGCGGCGGGGCTGGGCGGTGCCGGGGGTCCGCCCGCAGGGGGGCGGCCCCGACGCGGGGGTCGGGCCACTGGCGGTGGATGGTCCACGTCGAGGTGGGCCGGCTTGAGGCGGTCCACAGAAACGCGGTCAGGAGTACCGCCGATGTCCAGGGTGAAGTGCTTCACCCCGGTCTCCAGCACGCGGAAAGGCCCGTCGTACGGGGGCCGCAGTGGTGTCCGGTGGGCATCGTGGCGGACGAAGACGTACTCCGCCGTGCGAAGCTCCGTGGCGACGTGCGTCGGTGGGTGCCCGTGGCGTGCCGTTGGCACCGGGGCGAACCTCTGGGCGGTCTCCTGCAGAGCGGAGCGCTGCTGTGCCGCGGACCATGGTGCCGTGGAGTCGGGGAGGAACTCGCCCGGCACCCGCAGCGGTTGCCCGAAGACCAACTCCGCCGCGGATGCACGCAGGTCCTCCTTGGGCGCAGTCCGGAGGCCCAGCAGGACCCAGGGGAGCCTGTCGACCCAGCCGCCGTCGCGGAGGGTGGCCCGGAGCGCGGCCTTCAATGAGCGGTTAAAATCGCTCACACAGGCCGTTAGCCTGGGGGTGGTAGGCCTTGGTTCGGTGTAGCCGGACCCCGAGCCCCTGCGCGACTGCCCCCCAGAGCTCCGAGGTGAACTGGGGGCCGCGGTCGGACGAGATGTCTGAGGGGGCGCCGAACCGGGCGACCCAGGTGGTGATGAAAGCCTGCGCGATGTCCGCCGCCGTCGTCGATGCCAAGGGCACGGCCTCCGGCCACCGGGTGGTGCGGTCCACCATGGTGAGGACGTGGGTGAAACCCCGCGAGGGGGGCAGAGGTCCCACCAGGTCCACGTGGACGTGGTCAAACCGGCGTTCCGGCACTGTAAATGGGGCCAACGGGGCCTGGGTGTGCCAGTGCACCTTGGCGCGCTGGCACGCGAGGCACGCGAGGCACGTCCTGGCCCAGCCGCGGACGGCCTTCCGGAGGCCATGCCAGACGAATTTGTCGGCGATCAACCTTTGGGAGGCCCTCGCGCCCGGGTGGGACAGGCCGTGGATGGCGTCAAACACCTGGCGCTGCCAGCCCGCGGGCACGATGGGGCGAGGCCACCCGAGGGAGACGTCGCACAAGAGGGCCGCGCCCATGCCGTCGAACGGCACCTCGGTGACGCGGATGCCTGTGACGGCGGTCCGCAAGGCCTGGACGTCGGGGTCAGCGGCCTGGTCCGCTGCCATCCGGGCGTAGTCGATGCCGAGGTGGACTGCGTGGGCGACGGCCCGGGAAAGGCAATCCGCCACCGGGTTGTCCTTCCCCGCGACGTGCCGGATGTCCGTCGTGTACTCGGACACGGCCGAGAGGTGATGCTGCTGCCGGGCCGACCACGGCTCGATGACCTTGCCCATCGCGAAGACCAGCGGCTTGTGGTCGACGAAGGCCGTGAATGCACGGCCCTCGAGCAGATGGCGGAAGTGCCTGACCGCCAAGTGAAGCCCGAGCAACTCGCGGTCGAAGGTACTGTAACGGCGTTCGGGCAGGCGAAGCTGCCGGCTAAAGAAGGCCAGCGGTTGCCAAGCTCCACGCACCCATTGCTCGTGCACCGCGCCCACCGCGTAGTCCGAGGCGTCGGTGGTGAGGGCGATCGGCGCATCGGGCGCCGGGTGCGCGAGCATGGTGGCGTTAGCCAAGGCGAGCTTCGCGCCCGTGAACGCCGCGTCCATCTGCTCGGTCCAGGTGATGTCGCCTTTGCCCGGCTTACCTCGAAGAGCTTCGTGCAGGGGGCGCAGGAGCCGGGCGATACGGGGCAGGAACCGATGGTAAAAGTTCACCATGCCCAGGAACTCCTGCAGCCCCCTGATCGTGCGGGGGCGCGGAAACCCCTTCACCGCCTCCACCTTGGCCGGCAGGGGGACGGCTCCGTGCCTGGTGACGCAGTGCCCCAGAAAATCGAGTTCGGCGACGCCGAACCGGCACTTTGCGGGGTTCACAATCAGGCCATGCTGGCCCAGGCGTTCGAAGAGCGTGCGGAGGTGGTGTAGGTGCTCTTCGCGGGACGCGCTGGCGACGAGGATATCGTGCAGGTAGACGGATACGAAATCCAAGTCGCGCAGGACGCTGTCCATCAGCCGCTGGAACGCCTGAGCCGCATTCTTCAGACCGAAGGGCATCCGCAGGAATTCGAAGAGTCCGAACGGCGTGATGACCGCCGTCTTCGGGACGTCCTCCGGCCTGACGGGGACCTGATGGTAACCGCGTATGAGGTCCACCTTCGAGAAGAAGAACATGTCCGCCAAACGGGCGGAAAAGTCCTGAATGTGGGGGACGGGGTAGCGGTCGGGGGTGGTGGCGTCATTGAGACGGCGATAGTCCCCGCACGGTCGCCATCCCCCGCCGGGCTTCGGCACGATGTGCAGCGGCGACGCCCAAGCACTCTCCGAGCGCCGGACGATGCCGAGTCGCTCCAGGGTAGCGAACTCCGCTTTTGCTACCGCCAGCTTCGTCGGCTCGAGGCGGCGTGCCCGGGCGTAGACCGGTGGCCCGACGGTGGGGATGTGATGGGCCACCCCGTGCTTGACGGCCCCCGCCGAGAAGGTGGGCCGCGTGAGGGCCGGGAAGCCGGCGAGGAGGCGGGTGAATTCATCCGCTGCCGGAAGCGTACAGATCAACGTGGCCGGAACCGAACCGTTCAGCAAGCCGCTCGGTGAGCCGGTCAGTGGGCTGCTCGACGAGCTGGGCAGCGCACAAGCGAGCGAGCTGAACGTCTCGGCCTGGACAAGACGTCTGTGCTTTACGTCGACCAGGAGCCCATTTGCGCACAGGAAGTCCGCGCCAAGCAATGCCATGGGCAAGTCGGCGGTGACGAACGACCATCGGAAAACCTGCCCTCCGAACCGCAGAGAGAGGCAGCGTTTTCCGTACGTACGGATGGGCGTCCCGTTTGCGGCAAGCAGCGCGGGGCCCCCGCCCGCAGCGTGCTTGTCCGACGTACCGGCAGGAACGACACTCACCTGCGCTCCAGGTAACGGCGCCCGGATAAGGTGTCCGTGATGAACAGCAAGCTGTTCGAACGGCCGGCGCTCATTGCCACTATCGAGCGCCAGCCCGGGCGTTTCCCGACCTGTTGAAGGAGCATGGCGGATGACACTGTCGAGCCTCGTGGCCGAACTTGGCGTGGAACCAGCACCAGGTGGTGGAGCTGGAGGAGTGCGGCTGGCTCCGCCAGGCCGGCGGAGTTGGCGGTGTTCCCCGCGGTGGCGGTTTTCGCCGCGGCGGTGGGCGGGGCGTGGCGGCGGCCACGAGGTGCGTATCAGCATGCTGCGTATGCTGTGTAAGCTGATGCTGTGGATCAGCATCATCAGCAGCATCAGCCTCGAGGTCCGTGACGGCCGCACCGACTCTCGCCCGCGTGTCCGAAGCCGCGAAGTACCTGTCCGCCGCGGCGGCCAATGCTCGGGGTTCCGTTAGCACGGTCCCGGCCAACGCGAGGCGTACCTGTGCTGGAAGTTGGCGACGAAAAAGCGCCCGGAATAGAGAACCAGGGGCTTCGTCGCCCAACAGTGACAGCATATGGTCCATTCGGACCGACGGGCGCGTGTCGCCGAGCTCGGGGAGATCCAGGAGGCGGTCGGCCCGTGCATCCTCCGTGAGGCCGAACGTGGCTAGGAGCAGCCGCTTGAGTGCCTCGTACTTGTGGCCGTCCGGTGGGTGGCGAAGGACGGACACAACTCGAGCGGCCGTGCCGGACCCGAGGGAGGCGACGACGTGGCAGTAGCGGATGTCGTCGTGGGTGAGGCGCCGAAGCTGAAACTGGGCTTCGGCTTGGACGAACCAAACTTCGGCCTGGGCCTCCCAAAATTCGGGAAGTTTAATCGACATCGCGTTGTTGGCCATGGCAATGGCGTCGTGTTTGGAAGGATCGCTACGGCAGATCCAACGTCGAGGGTCACCAGTAAAGCGCGGTGTTACGCGCGCTGTTTGTAAATAAGGAGGAAGTGGACAACGCGGTAATTTGTAAGAGTCTTTATTCAAGAGCTCACTGTAACACTGAACTCTCAGGGCTGCGCGCCCCGTGTATATCGTGAGGCCACGCCTCTCACCCAGGCGTGGCCCACCCCCACTCGGTGTGCGGGGTGATGTCACCACGTCAGTGCTTTCGTGTCCGCCACAATGTAAAGATTAACTGATTAGATGTTGGGGTCAAGAGGTCAACGGTCAGAGGTCATGTCAGGTAAAAATGTGATAACTTGAAAACAACTGAATGGATTTAAATCAAACTTGGTACAAGTATTCTAATGATGGAATAATGTGGGCGGAAGCATATAGGTCGACGTCGTGCGTCAGTGTTGTTCGAGTTCAACAAAGCATTGGTGTCATAATTTATACAAATGAAAACAAACATTCAAATATACAAATGGACCATAAGAAACGGCAATACAGAAAACCGGCATGCTGGACAAGATTCCCCAGTGGGGGCAAAAGTAATCATGTTAAGTTTAATGCTTATAAAACTCAATTTCTTCCCATCTATCTCTCTAAAATTCCTCAACTCTCCAATCTCCTTTGAAAGCTCCACAATTACACCATATGTTTTAATAAACCTACTAGGTATTACCCCAATATCAAATTTATCCTGGAATTCACACATTACATAAATAGCTAAGTCTGCCTCAAAGACTAGGAGTCCTGTTCAGATGTTGAAGATTCTTCTCCTTTCAACAGTTTCTTCAACTATATAAAGAATTTATTCGTCCTTGTAAAGAGTACTGCTCTCACTCTTTACCTTCCCATGTCTTTCCAAATACTTACGACCTTAACCTTTTCAAAAAGCAGATTTTTTTTACTTCCACAAAAACTCCTCGACTATTCTCTCTTTCTTCACTTTTCTATCAATGCACCTCTTTTATTTAAGGCCTGGCCTCGATGAGGACCATGTCGTCTGTGCCTGCAGCCTTCAACATAACATAGTCCCCCTTTCGCTCCACGGTGCGACGGGGGACAAAAAAGGATATCTAACATTTCAAGGAATGTCAAGCAAAACACAGATGGAGGTTGACTATGCAGGGACTGATTGAACTGATCAAGAGAGCTATGCAAAATCTGTTAGCTGCTGGTCAATATTTAGGATCAGTTGGGTTTGTTCAGCTATACTAATGTCATTGTCAACCACTTCTTGGTAACACGGCACCACATTCGCTGTCACGTTTGAGAGATATGTCCCCACGTCGTAGAAGATTGTCCATCATAAATTTGCAAAAGAAACAAAAGCGTTTTAGAATGACCAAGATTGTGATGTTCAGGCAAATGGGATGGTGGTGTGGGTTTTTTTTTTTTTTTTTTTTTGTATACTGAATCGAGGCTCGTGAAAGAGCTAACATTTATTTCACAAACAAATCAACCAGACAAACAAAATATACAAAAGAGGGAGCGGAGGCCAAGATGGGGAGAGAAGGGGAAGCACACAACCACAACATTTGAGAGCAGGGAGAAGTGTGGGAGGGAGAGGGCTTGGGGGCAGGAGGCATGGGAAGGGGATGGGGGGGGGGGGGGGGAGAGGTATAAAACACATGGGGACCGAAATTAGCGGGGGTAGAAAAGATCAAGGTTTTGGATGGGGGAGGATAAGAGATGGTGGTGAACAGCTGTTTTAAAGACCTGGAGGGTAGAGTGGGATTGAAGAGAGTGAGGGAGTTTGTTCCAGAGGCGGGAGAAAAGAGGAATGAAGGAGTGAAGGTGAGCAGAAAGTCTTGATTTTGGCAGTTTAACCATAAGAGGGTTGCAGGCAGATCTTGTGCGACCTGTAGGAATATTTGGGGGACAGAGCCCAGAGAGGGCTGGGGGGGGCAAGGCCAGAGAGGAGTCGGTAGAAGACGGATTTAATCTTCTTATTTTAAATTTAATCTTCACTATTGATCAAAGCTTGTGTCCAGATCGGTTGTAAATAAAACCGAGCTTAGAAGTCATTTTCAGCCAGTTTATTAAAAGCCAAACCAAAGGTGTTTTCTCTTAAGGGCAACCTTTTAAGATACATTGGGATAGATCAACTATCGGAATAACATATTATGCGAAATGGATTATAAATTCTACACACTGTAATCGGATGAGAACAAGTCTATTATGCTCTCAGGCCAGGCGGCAGTAAGTTGGGCAACTCAAGGCTGTCTCCCTTTGAAGTCAGGCAGCTTGGCCGAGGATTACGGAGCCAGAACGGGATGTTTATAACTAATATCTGGGAAATGCGGACCTTGGAGAATGTTGTTGTCTCAAGTACTGTGTGATGTCAGTGTCGGTATCTCCACAAGGCCCCTTGCCTCTGCGATCACCTACCTCCTCCTAACCTCTTGCCTTGCAATTTCAAACTCACACAACCACCGCCAGGAGGTAAACAAATGAAGACTATATAAATTATTTGTGTATAAGGATTGGGGGAGAAATAATGAGCTGGATGACTTCATCCTGTAACAGCTGATGTGTTTAAATATCCGTGTATACCCGATGTCATTCAAAGTCATGCCGAGATGTTTTTCTCCCTCTTCTGAAGGAAATAAATGCTTCATGTAAACCACGACAAAATGGACAATTAAAAGTGTACAATTCTTCTGCAGTGGCCATCTTGGATTTACAGCTTTTGCTTGTGATAACTATAATGATATGTCAAAATGAGAGTATAAATGTATGGTTAGAACTTCATCTGATGATTTTGTGTGTATTATCTACTGATATTTGAGCAAAATGGTGGTTTTCTGATAAATCGATCATAAGTGGCTGGCTATCTTGGATTTACGTTTCTGGACTTTGAGCAAAAAACTGCAAGGGTTATACCTGCCTAATTTGTCATTATCGTCTGATAGAAAGTACCCACATGGTCAAACATAAAACAGCACGCCGTGCCGGATGCACCTATATTGGCCCCCTGGGTATCTGCTTAGATCTGCATTCTGAAGCCTCGTTGGGGAAGGGGACTCTTTGAAATCAGGTCCTCTTCAATGACCTCAAGCTGCGACCATGAGTCACGTCACCCTCAAAGACCACGAGCCGCATCACCCTCGATGACCTCGAGCCACGTCCCCCTCAACGACCTCGAGACGTTTCCAACTCGATGACCGAGTCGCATCCTCCTCATCAACCTTGAGCAGTGTCTCCCTCAACGACCTCGATCTCCCTCCCACTTAATGAACAAGTGCCGCGTCCTCCTCAGTGAGCTCGAGCCAATTCCCCCTCAATGACCTGGAGCCCCTTCACAATGACTTTGGGCCACATCTCCCTCAACAACCACAAGTTGTGTCATCATCAACGACAACGAGCCACGTCGCCCTCAATGACCTCGAGCTGCAATCTCCTCGATTTCCTTGACCGTGTCCCCCTTGATGAACTTCAGCCTTGCCCCCTCAACAACCTGGAGTCACGCCCCCCCTCAATGACCATGAGCCGTGTCGCCCTCAACGACCACGAGCCACGTCGGTTTCCCCACCCCTGCTCAGGCAGCTGAGCATCTAAATTTAAACGAATAATACATTACGTGCAGTGGTCATGCCACAATTCCACTCTCCAAGGGTTGAATAGTGTCGTGTTGCCAGTGATGAAGATCGCGGGCAGCAGATAGTCACTCCAAGGCGGTCAAGCCGAAAATTGGTGGTCAGTCCGTCGTGTGCGGGCGAAGGAAACCAGGGTGCTTTCCTGCATGGACCAAATCCACGGGGTTTATTCCTCGAACCCACAAACACAGAAACGAGACAAGGGAAATCAACAATACGACAATGAAAAATGCCACATTAGGAAATTTAATGAAATAAAGGTTAGACAATAAAAATGAATGCTGAGGTAAAACTATAAATCTAACTCGAGGGACTCTCACGCTGACACAAATACGGACAAGGGAAAAGAAAAAGAAAAATAAATGTTCTTAGTCGGCCGACACTCAACGAGGACTTTTGGACACTTGGTGGTTGTTGAACGGGTCCGGTCGGCGAAAGGACCGAGCGTCGACGTGTCCACAATGTTCACAATGACGCCAATCAACCATGCGACCACCCCGAGCCGCGAAGCGGCAGAAAGACGTTCTCCTCTCTCACTCCTCGCCAGAAAGCACAGCGCGGCCACAGCACCCCCGAAGAGCACCACCCATCAACCACACCTTCTTCCATGTTTATTCCAAGTGCCACAAATGCTCCGAAATTCACTCCACCAGCGGCCACGGGCACGAAGCAGCCGTCTGCCGGAGCAACCAGGACAAAAGAGAGAGATATTCTTCTTCTCCACCACCCTGAACTGCTTGCTCTGACGTCACCCCTGGCCAATCACCGAGCTCCATCAAATCATCCCATGTCTCCACAAACAATGATGAAGCACGGAGAATGTCCTGTCCGTTACGATCCCTTTGAGGCAAAGTTTAGTCTCTTCGGGAATGTTCAGATTATGTCAGCCGTGGTGGGGCGGGGTTTTGCCCGACAGTGAATGTGTGGGATTTCCGTCGGTAACATGTCAGTGTTGTTGGTTAATGGAGCTGAATTTTGAGGGCCAGCCGTGTGAACGTAAAAACGTAGGGGATTGATCACAGGGGGAAGCACTCACTGGGGAAATTATCCTTAAACCCTACCTAATCATCATGTCCTCACACTCCCGCCCAACCCCCCATCCCCACCCCATGTGAAGAACCAATAAACAACCTTAAGATCACAGTTTCCCTGCTAATGTACATCAAAATGTCTCCTACGTGTCCACGGTCCATGCTAATACTACACAACCCTTTCTCCACTATGGTATGTCATCACCTACCCCCACAAATCTGATGATGCGCAAGATTGGAGGTCACGTCTATTCAAAGCTGTCCCTGCTCGCACGCTTTCGAAGTTAAGTAATTTTTCACAATTGTGTTTTTGTCGAAACTGTATCTTTCTTTCAGTGTATGTACCTATTGGGGTGTCTTTAATAGGATTCTCGGTGTTGGTTTTTCATACCCGTCGGTTCTTTCGTGTCGCGTATTCTGAGGCCTAGTGTAGTAGGCTACCGTGTCCGACCTTGGCTTGAGGCTTTGTTTTTGTCTCAGCGGTTCTTCGATCGCGCTGCAATTACTTTCGGTCTCTGGTTTTCCCGGTCTTTTCACCCCATACTTCCTTGTTTTAAAATCTCCTCAAAAAAATATAAAATAAAAATATTTTCCTTCTCTGTTCTTATCCGTTTGTTCGTTTTTATTTGATCGTTCGTTCTTCGACCATGTTGTTTGTGATCACGTGATCACGTTGTTAAAAAATGTTTAATCTGTCCCCTGAAGAACTGTATTCTGTCATATTCTATAACACCTTTTTCTTCTTCTTCTATAAAAGGATGCTTTCGACTTGCTCACCAAATCAATTCATTCCAAAAAAAAAATCCATCTCTTACAGTGCATCTTTCATTCATTCCCTAAACTCTCCAGCACTCCACCCATCCTTCAGCGTCCTCAAACGTATTTTTGACTCGAATGTCTCAAGAAACTCATTTTGCAATAAATTTTTGTTTCCCATTAATCGTACACTTTTCAAAATCCAATCTCACCCCTCCCCTCCAAATCTTCCCCATCACCCCTTCCCTCCAAAACTTCCCCATCACCCCTTCCCTCCAAATCTTCCCCATCACCCCATCCCTTCAAAACTTCCCCATCACCCCTCCCCTCCAAATCTACCCCATTGCCCCTCCCCTCCAAATCTTCCCCATCACCCATCTCTTTCAAATATTCACACTTGCCCCTCCCCTCCAAATCTTCCCCATCACCCATCCCTTTCAAATCTTCCCCCTTGCCCCTCCCCTCCAAATCTTCCCCATCACCCCTTCCCTCCAAAGCTTCCCCATCACCCATCCCTTTCAAATCTTCCCCATCACCCCTCCCCTCTAAATCTACCCCCTTGCCCCTCCCCTCCAAATCTTCCCCATCACCCATCCCTTTCAAATCTCCCCCCTTGCCCCTTCCCTCCTAAACTCCCCCCACACCCCTCCCCTCCGAGACTCTCCCTCGCTCCTCCCCTCCGAGACTCCCCTCTCACCCCTCCTCCTCAAAGCATCCTCCCCGCTTCTTCCCCCTTCCAACTTTCACCTTCATCTCCCTCAACCTTCTGCCTCACTCTTCCGCCTCCTCAAATAACACCTCAATGCACCTCACCCAATCACCATCAAACCTTTTGTCCGCCCCATTCTTCCCTTTCTCCAAGCTATTCTGAAATCTCTGACACACCTTCAACAGCTCTCCCTACCTCTTCCTCCTCTTCCACATCTTATCTTACCCTACCGCTCCCCCCCCCCCCCCCCGCCTGTTCTGTATCCGATGCTCCCCCTTCCTCTTCCTTAACAGTATGGACCTCAAACATCCGGGGCCTTCGCTCAAACTTAACTGATCTCTGCATACAGGTTGCTTCTGACAAACCGGACGTGATCTGCTTAACAGAAACTTTCCTCCTTCATGATGTCTCTGATTCCTTGGTATCTCTCCCAGGTTACTCCCTCCTCCGGTATGATAGACCTGAGCCTCGTCCTGGAGGTGAGGTTGCTATCTTTATTAAAAAAAACTCTCTTCCTCACTCGCCCTGCACTGTCCTCTCTCCACCTCACCCCCAGGAATACCTTTGGCTACGGCTTCCCCTTCGCTCCCACCTTTTGTTCATATGTGTGTTGTACCGTCCACCAAACAGTGATGACTCCATCTACATCTCGCTGTCTGATAATATGGACCAACTTCTATCTACCCATCCCAACTCTCTCTTCCTCATATGTGGTGATTTCAACTGTCACCATGCCAGTTGGCTGGGTGTGGGTACCTCTCTCACCATCCATGGCTCTTCAGCAAAGGACTTCTGTGACTCACTGGGACTGACACAATCTGTCAATTTCCCGACCCGGATCTCAGTCAACGGAGCATCTTCTCTTCTGGACTTGGTTATGACTAACTTCCCTGAAAATGTCTGCTGCTCTTCTTCTGCTCCGATCGGCTCTTCTGATCATGTGCTTGTTAAAGTGGACATCTCTCTGACCATTCTCAGAGAGCCTCCTCAGCGTCGACAAGTCTGGCATTTCACTCAGGCCAACTGGCATGGTCTTCAAGCAGCCATCAATCATCTGGACTGGTCTCCCATCTCTACTGCCTCTGACATCAACTCATCCTGGGAATTCTTCCAAAGTAAATTGCTCTCTCTAATGCACAGATTTATCCCATCTCATCTTCAGTTGTCATACCCTTCCTCCCGTCCATGGTGCACGGAATCTTGTGGTGAGGCTATTGCCCAGAAACAACTTGCTTTCGTCTCCTGGAAAGCAAATCCAACGGAAGGAAATCTCATTTCCTTTCACAAAGCCCGAAACAAGTGTGTGTCCACCCTCAGGAGAGCCAGAAAACAATATCTCTCCGTTCTCAGGACCGAACTCTCTTATCTGTCTCCCTCTTCCAAATCCTGGTGGCGTCTGGTCAAATCTGTTTCTGGTGTTTGTTCCCCCTCCATCCCCTCCCTCACCTCAAATGGCCACACGGCAGACTCCGCACGTGAAAAAGCTGAAGGCCTCAACTCTGTTTGCCTCTAAATCTTGTGTCCCAAACCCATCCCTCTCTGTACCCACCGTTCCCAGTCGTACCCAGCTGCTCCTGGACTATGTGTCCTTTCCTCCTGACAAGGTGGAAATGTTTCTGTCAACCCTCGACTCTGATTCTGCAACTGGACCTGACGGCATCAGCTCACGGGTCCTAAAATCCTGTTCTTCCGCTCTTTCACTCCCTCTCTCTGTTCTCTTCACCCTCTCTTTTGCTCAAGGTCATCTTCCATATGCTTGGAAATCTGCCAACATCACCGCTTTGCACAAAAAAGGTGCAAAAACAGATCCCAGCAACTACAGACCAATCAGCCTTCTCCAAATTATTATCAGCAAAGTCATGGAATCCATGATTGCTTCAGATATGAAATCTTTCCTCTTCTCCAATGGCTTGATCTCTGATCATCAATTTGGTTTCAGACCTGGTCACTCTACTCTGGACATGCTGCTTCTGCTTTCTCAACTATGGATGGAGGTCCTCAATGCCAAACAGGAAATTAGAGCAGTCTCCCTTGACATATCACCTGCCTTCGATACGGTCTGGCACCCCGTTCTGCTCACCAAACTCTCCTCTTTTGGTATCCATGGAAATCTCCACGCATGGCTGGCGGACTTCCTCTCCAGTCGTAGTCAACATGTGGCACTGAATGGGTTTCTCTCATCTCCTCTTCCTGTTCATGCTGGAGTTCCCCAAGGCAGTGTTCTGGGCCCTGTGCTTTTTCTGGTCTTCATCAATGATCTCTCTGACTCTCTTGAAAATCCTCTCTATCTCTTTGCTGATGACTCGACTCTCTGTCGCTCCATTCTTCATCCCTCAGATCGGCAGTCTGCAGCCTCCTCACTCTCTGCAGACCTGGACAAAATCACAGACTGGGCAAACAAGTGGAACATGTCTTTCAATCCTGACAAATCTCACACTCTTACGATGTCTCTCCGAAAAGACCGACTGGACAACCCTCCCATCCACTTTCTGAATAATCCTCTCCAAGAAGTTCTGTCACTCAAGCTTTTGGGTCTCACTATCTGCCATGATCTTTCCTGGGAAAACCACATTTCAAATCTGGCTTCCAAAGCCAGTCGCCGACTGGGCATCCTCCGTCGTGCAAAGTCCTTCCTTGGCACACCTGAGCTCCTCACCACAAACAAGGCTTTCATCCGCAGCTCAATGGAATACTGCTCTCCCCTCTGGGCTGGTGCTCCTGCCTCACACCTAGCTCGTCTTCACGCTGTTGAAACCAAAGCATTCAGAATCATTGGAATCTCCCGCGATGAAGCTAACTCCAAGGGCCTATCACTCACTCACCGCAGGCAGGTTGGTGGTCTTTCCGTCTTCTACCGACTCCTCGCTGGCCTTGCCCCCCCCCAGCTCTCTCTGGGCTCTGTCCCGCAAATATTCCTACAGGTCGCACAAGATCTGCCTGCAACCCTCTTATGGTTAAACTGCCAAAATCAAGACTATCTGCTCACCTTCACTCCTTCATTCCTCTTTTCTCCCGCCTCTGGAACAAACTCCCTCACTCTCTTCAATCCCACTCCACCCTCCAGGTCTTTAAAACAGCTGTTCACCACCATCTCTTATCTTCCCCCCATCCAAAACCTTGATCTTTTCTACCCCCGCTAATTTCACCCCAATTCCACTTTTTTGAAATACCAACTTCTGTCCTGGAAGTCCTTGGTGTCCTTGTGTTTTATACTTCTCCCTCCCCCCCCCCCCCCCCTTCCCATGCTTCCTCCCCCCAAGCCCTCTCCCTTCCACACATCTCCCTGCTCTCAAATGTTGTGTTTGTGTGCTTCCCCTTCTCTCCCCATCTTGTCTTCCGCTCCCTCTTTTTATATATTTTGTTTGTCTGGTTGAATTGTTTGTGAAGTAAATGTTAGCTCTTTCACGAGCCTCGATTCAGTATACAAAAAAAAAAAAAAAAAAAAAAAAAATGTAACCAGTCACAAAAGAGACGTATGAGACTTCAACACTGAAACAGCAAGGAAAGACTACTGCCATGTCAATGAACGAAAGCGAATTTCACTAATGGCAGAATACATCACAGGGCAAAGTACTCTGACCTCTACATCAGCAGGAACCTCTTCCAAAAAGTTTGATGGCACCAAGCCTCGGACTCCGTTAAGCTCCCCCTAATGGAAGGGAGTGGGCAGGGAGTTATATTCGTTGTACCTTGTGGTCAATGACAAAGCATAATTAAAATAGACTTTTATACCAAGTACTATTATTGGGCTTCATTATTTACACCATTGAACCTGATGGTGTGTTCTATTCTGCAATTCTTAAATTGAAACGTGGATGTCAAGCAATCTACTCAAACACACTGCTGGTAAGACCGACATGCATGTCCTGGTCGTTGGCCACTCATCCTTATATAATGTTTTTACAATTGATATTTCTATCTTTGTAAAACCTCTTCCATTTTTGTAAAACATTTTGAGATTTAATTCCATGCAAGATACTCAAAGGAAAATGATTGAGTTGTTAAATGTGCATCCATTTGGTATTTCAAATATTGCTCAGAGAAACAATTGAAAATGCAAGGAATGCTTTTGAGGTTCTTAGTCTAAATGCAGGTACACAATGTCATTACATTACATTATCTCGAGGGACATAAAAATACGAATATACTCGTGTGCTGCTTCAACCTCCTCAAATATTCTCCCGCCCCTGCCACTGATTTTAGCCAAAATACAGCATATAATCTTTAATGACCAGAGCTTAACTAATTGGCTTATCATGAATGACCAAAGCTTAACTAATCAGCTTATCATTAATGACTAAAGCTTAACTAATCAGCTTATCATTAATGACAAGCTTAACTAATCAGCTTATCATTAATGACCAAAGCTCAGTCATTCACAAATTCAGATCAACTTTGATGATCATACTTGCTTCTTTCAGACGAGGTACTAGTCTAGCCCATTTAAGAGATGAGAGTCGTTTTCATTTCTTTTTCAAGCACAATTCCAATCAGACTCACTGGATTTACATTGGTCAGAGGAGGCATATGGGAACATCAAGATAACTCAAACCTCTCTGATCTTGTTCAATCTTAAATTCAGATTCTTCAAACACTCGACCTTGTTTGACGAAACATTAATAAGCAGACCCAAAATACCCCAAAGACCCTTAGATACCCCAAATATACAGAGTACCAAAAAGACCCGAGGACCCAAACAATCCAGAGGACCCAAAAGAGCTAGAGGACCCAAAAGACTCAAATGACCCAAAAAACCCAGAGAAACCAAATGACCCAGAGGACACAAAAGACCCAGAGGACACAAAAGATCCTGAAGATCCAAAATATCCTGAGGACGCAAAAGACCCTGAGCAACCAAAAGACCCAAATGACCTAGAGGACTCCAAAGACCCCGAAGACTCTGAAGACCCAAAAGAAGAGTAATTATGTCTCTTACATTGGAATTGTAGACGGTGGCTTTCTAACCGAGCATCAAGGTCGGTGTACAGAAGCGTTTAAAAAAACATCACAATAAATACAAGGCACAGCAGTGGTGGATTAACGTACGGGGACACAGGGTACGTGTCCAGCGCCCCCAAATTAAATGACGTCATGCAACCAATGCAACTCGAGATCACGAAAGATAACGAGAGACCGATCATGGTTCATAATCTTTCAAGATGAAACCGAGGGTGGGTCTCACTTTGCCGACAAAACATATCACCTTGTGAGTGGTGATAAACACAGCGTAAGGGAATGTTCCATCTCAAGGAAAGAAAGCATTGTCACGTGATGAAACTATTTTTTTTAAAGTTTTCGGTAGAGAGTGAACTCGGTAAAGAGTGAACACCTCCACCAGGTGAACAATTTATGTTATGTTCGATCGGGTACTGATAGGTCGGATCTGGATCCAACTTTAACCAAAATCGAATTGCTTGTTCTTGTCACTTAGCCAAATCATCAACCAAGTTTTGTTATAATCCATCCACAACTTTGAGATATCGTGATATCATATCGTTTTTGGTCCTATCTCTCAACAGTGAAGAAACACTTTTAAAAAAACAAAAAAAACTTTCGGGCCCGCATTTGGATTCGGATCTTCACAAAAATTGATTTCATTCTTCCTTGTCACACACCCAACTCATCCACCAATTTTTGTCCGAATCTTTCCACAATCTTTTGAGATATCCTCTTCACAAACAAACAGACAAACAGGGGTGAAAACAAAACCTCCACTCACCTTCGGTTGTGGAAGTAACAAAAGGTGAAAAGGTTTGAAAATCACCAGAAACAAGCGTTATGCCTCGGTCCCCCGTCGGTGAAGTGATGTGAGTTGACAAAGTGGAAGACGCAGAAAACATGGAAGAGTCGATAATATTTGCGAGTGGGTTGGAGACACACCCACACACCAGATTAGAAGTTGGTACTTCGTTTATTTTTCAAGATATTACGCTCACAAGGTTCAGACATACATGGCGGCGGCCATCTTGGATTTTGACGTGGCGACCCAATTTTCAATAGCGTTCTCCCTTATGCGTAGATACACCCACACACCAGATTAGAAGTTAGTAGTTCGTTTATTTCTCAAGTTATTTCGCTCACAAGGTTCAGACATAAATATGGCGGCGGCCATCTTGGATTTTGACGTGGCGACCCAATTTTCTACAGCTATCTTCCTTATGCGTCGATACACCCACACACCAGATTATAAGTTAGTAGTTCGTTTATTTTTCAAGATATTTCGCTCACAAGGTCCAGACATATATATATGGCGGCGGCCATCTTGGATTTTGACGTGGCGACCCAATTTTCAATAGCGATCTTCCTTATGCGTAGATACACCCACACACCAGATTAGAAGTTAGTAGTTCGTTTATTTTTCAAGATATTTCGCTCACAAGGTTCAGACATATATATATGGCGGCGGCCATCTTGGATTTTGACGTGGCGACCCAATTTTCAATAGCGTTCTTCCTTATGCGTAGATACACCCATACACCAGATTAGAAGTTGGTACTTCGTTTATTTTTCAAGATATTTCACTCACAAGGTTCAGACATATATATGGCGGCGGCCATCTTGGATTTTGACGTGGCGACCCAATTTTCAATAGCGTACTCCCTTATGCGTAGATGCACCCAAACCCCAGATTAGAAGTTCGTAGTTCGTCTATTTTTCCAAGGTATTTCGCTCACAAGGTTCAGACATATATATGGCGGCGGCCATCTTGGATTTTGACGTGGCGACCCAATTTTCAATAGCGTTCTTCCTTATGCCGAGATACACCCACACACCAGATTAGAAGTTAGTAGTTCGTTTATTTTTCAAGATATTTCACTCACAAGGTTCAGACATACATATGGTGGCGGCCATTTTGGATTTTGACATGGCGACCCAATTTTCAATAGCGTTCTTCCTTATGTGTCGATGCACCTACACACCAGATTAGAAGTTAGTAGTTCGTTTATTTTTCATGATATTTCACTCACAAGGTTCAGACATACATATGGTGGCGGCCATCTTGGATTTTGACATGGCGACCCAATTTTCAAAAGCCTTCTTCCTTATGCCTAGATACACCCACAGACCAGATTAGAAGTTGGTACTCCGCTTATTTTTCAAGATATTCCGCTCACAAGGTTCAGACATACATGGCGGTGGCCATCTTGGATTTTGACGTAGCGACCCAATTTTCAATAGTGTTCTTCGTTATGCGTAGATACACCCACATACCAGATTAGAAGTTGGTACTTCGCTTATTTTTCAAGAGATTCCGCTCACAAGGTTCAGACTACATGGCGGTGGCCATCTTGGATTTTGACGTAGCGACCCAATTTTCAATAGCCTTCTTCCTTATGCGTAGATACACCCACACACCAGATTAGAAGTTAGTAGTTCATTTATTTTTCAAGATATTTCGCTCACAAGTTTCAGACATATTTATATGGTGGCGGCCATCTTGGAATTTGACATGGCGACCCAATTTTCAATAACGTTCTTCCTTATGCCAAGATATTACACACCAGATTAGAAGTTGGTACTTCGCTTATTTTTCAAGATATTCCGCTCACAAGGTTCAGACATAGATGGCGTCAGACATACATGGCGGCGGCCATCTTGGATTTTGACGTGGGTTGCACCCACACACCAAATTAGAATTCGGTCCTTCGCTTACGCACGCACGCACGTACGTATGCACGCACACACGCACGGACGGACGGGAAAACCATAGTCCCCCTTTCGCTCCGCGGTGCGACGGGGGACAATTAACTTTTTTCATTACACATGCGGCAGAATCAGAAAAGGGTCCTCAGTCTGTCTTGCTAATCTAGGTGTGTTCAGTTACCAATCAGCTTGCTATCGCTTTCCAAGCCAGCCGTTTCTTACCAACGGCAATCGGATGAAAAATGACGATTTTAGAAATTTTACCTCAAGCTGACCTTTGGCCTCAAAATCAATCGGCTTCTCAGTTGTGACTACCTCTACAACTTGGTAAAGCTTCATGACGATCATTTTTATGGCATAGCCCATAGGGCAAAGCCATCTAGAACAGTTTGTCCATCCGTATGTATGTATGTATGTATCTATGTATGTATGTATGTATGTATGTATGTATGTGTATGTCCCCTCAAACGTATACCAATCAGAGCTGAGGATTTGGTCACATGACAGGGTGATGCAATTACGTCTGATGTCATTACAGCAGAACGGTGGCTGACTCTCCACACTCCGCCATTTTGATTCGAATGTCGTTCAGGCAGAACATATCGGCGAACCTGTCATATATCACAATCGCCATGCTCTACCATTACGTTTTTCATTTAGTGTGAAACACAAACAAACCGATTGTTAAAATGATCATCAAATATCAAAAGCAGCTCTTGCAAGAAAACGGTACGTATAGGCCTTTGTCCTCATGCCTCACCTTCGGGCCGCTTCGGACAAATTAAACCCACATTTCTTAATACAGTAGTGTATCGTTTCAGTCGTGTATCGTTTTCATAATAGTAACAATAATAATATAGTAAATATGGCCATAACACTTTAATCCCAATGTCATGAATAAAAAGCTGATGGATTGAAGCGGTATATGGTTCAAAAATCAATGATAAGCGGTGTGCAGACTAACAACCGCGGAAGTAAGAAATTCGCCCCGGTTTTTAGATAGCATGTTATTAACCCAACCCTTGCGGGGTGTATAGATTACAGAAGATCTTCCCTCAGTTCTGTGAGTAAAACTTACCTCACAGAAGCGGGATTCCTCCAAATTTCTTTGTTTAATGTTACAAACAGCATTAGCGACTGTTTAAAAAGCTAATAATATGCGTTTGTGGTTTATAATATTTTACAAGCCCGGCTACGCCGCTGTTAGACTTTCGGTCTTGTTTATTTGTGACCTGCAGGCGATTTACATACAAACAAGGAATCTGTAGTGCATAGCACGATACTTGCGAAATCCATAAAATATGTACATATATATATATATTGTTGCGGTTTTGAGAACCCACACATATAACATCATTAAAGGTTAAAGGTTGCACCCCATAGATAGGCCACAAGCAACACGTAGGTCACCATAGGACGTCAGTTATTTCTTAGTATGTGTTAAATAAGGCCATTCCCAATAGTTGCATCTGCGTTGCGTCAAACAAATAAGAGTAGGCCCTTCCGTTCATTTTGGCAGCCTCCCTTCCAAGCGACGCCATTAAGCGCTCCCCGGTCTGTGCCCCAAGGCCCCTGCCAAATGGTTACAAGCCTTTGCCAGCAGCGTTCGCCACCTCGCTGGGCTTCCGCCCAAACCAGCCCAGAAACCCACGAGGTAAGGCCCGAAAAGGGGGCGGAGCGCCAGGATGGAGGTGCGGCCACGTCAACCAGCCATCAGGGCGGGGCCGGTAAGCCAAAACCAGCCAACCAGGGCTGGAGTGAGATCGCCTGACAGGCGTGGTTTTGGGCTTCCAGAGCGTTCGCTGGCTTGGTTATGAAAGCGCGCACGCAAAGCCCTTCGAGAGGACTTGGAAGGACCGATGCGATTGCAAAGGACTCATGAGGAAGGTGCAGTGTGATAAGAACTTACGGGGCAGCGCTCATTGCGAAAGGACGTCGGGGAGAGAGAGAGGCGCTTGACCTGGGACGTGCGTTTTACGAGAGAACTGAAGCCAAAGATTGGTATTGGAAGGAATTGCGCTTTACGAGAGGGCTGACCGGGCGAGCGCGGCACGCATTGCCAAGAACTGCAGCGTGCAGGACATTGGGGAGGGGGCGCTTGGAGCGAGTAAGACCGGTAGCGCGAGTACAAAAGCGCCGGTAGAACAATTACATACGCCAATAGCCCAGCTTACCATCCCCCGTCATGATAATTGTCCGCTCGCGCTACGCGACACGGAGAGCTGCCTGCCAGGTTTCATCGCCTGGTATGGGTCGAGGACCGGAGTCTGGACACCATCGCCGGAACTTCCACCCTACCTTCTACATCCCCGTATGAGTCTAAAGTCTGAGACCGAATCTGAGAGCGATCGGGCCCGTGTCCAGGGAATAGAATAAGACTGTTTAAGACTGCCCTGTGTACTTTTCCTTCCTCTTTCTTTCTTGAACATTCTTTCGTTTCCTCTTATTATTTGTACATAACTAATAAACCAATCTGTTCTTCCTATTTTCCTGGTTTCCTCTCAATCCAATCGTATCAGTCTCTTCTCAATTGGGTAAGCGTGGCATGATTAGGAACCGTTATAATCCGGTTAGCCATTGTTAACAGCTTGGATCGCGGATCGCTATCCGCTCGGCGTTTCCACCTGATATCCGTGATTCGAGTGGGAGTTATCTCCTCGTTTCCGGTCAGCGTTAGTACTTCGGTAGTAGCGAATCCCTAGGCCTAAACACCCTACCTAACGCTGCCCGGGAAGGACGTTATAACCCCCAGGATCGCGTCGGCCAGATAAGAGACAAGGGGATTAACCCCCTCTTGATAAGGGGAGAGCCGACGTCGGAGATCCGCAACAATTGGTGTCAGGAGTGGGATTTGGAACCCGAACCAATTTTTTAAATCTTTTGGACAAAATTTGGTCAAAATTACGAGCGGCCGAAATTTTATTAACACCCAAATTTAAATCATGCCATGAATAGCCAAGGCGATCGGATGCCGGTGGGGGTAGATGAAGAGGGGTTAGAGTTAACCCCGGACCCCCGGGAAGAAGTGGGACAATTGGGGGAAATGGAAGAGGACATCAATGAGGGTGCAGCAGTGGAGGTGGCAGGCGAGGAAAATGGCGGCGCCTCGCACATGGCGACGAGGACCGCGCCCGCTGCGCGAATGGGGGTGGGCGACATGCAAGCCTTCATGGCACAATTCATGGCGCAAATACAGGCGTCCATAAAACTGGAGGGGGACAGAGCCACACGGGAAAGGAAAGAAATGGGAAATCAAATTGGGGGATTGAAAATTGAGATGGATGCGCAAAGTAACCAAATGAGAGACGGGTTAAGTAATTTGGAAAATAGATTGGGGGAGCAATTGGGAAATCAAATTGTGGGATTAGAAAGCAAATTTTGGGGATTAGAAAGCAAATTGGGGGCCAGTTGAAGGACGTGGGTGGCCAAGCCAGAGAAATAAACGAGGGGTTAGCGAGGGAGGAAGCCAGGTGTGAAATAAAAGCATTGGGGAAGGACATTGACCACAGGTCGAGCGGGAAAGGCACAATGGTATGCGACGGGGTAGCACGGCTTGAGAAGCGCGGGGAAAGCGAGGTTGAGCAAAGCACAGCCAGGTGGACTGGGATAGAAATCGCGACACGGGGTATGGGAAAGGTGACGACCGCCGAAGTAGAAGGGAAAATTTTATTAGTGCCAGCGGTCGTCGAGGAAAAAGAAAATGGAATTATCGTTGAAATCGGGGTTAAGAAGACGGCGGACTTCGAAAAGCACTCGCGGGAGGAAAAGATGGAATGTGTACAAAGTCTGTATTCACATCATGATGCCGTACTTCCTAACCCCAATGAAAGTTTGCAGCTGCGTGTGGAGGGGAGGATCCCGAAGGTAAGCAGGATTGTATATGGCACGAAAAGGTTTGGCACGAAAAGATTTTTCACGCGCTTGGGATCCCGGCGTCACCCGGGTGCTTGTGCAAGGGTCCGTGGTGCGCTGTATGAAAGAAAATGGCGCACGTGTGCGAACGGCGCCGGTGTGCAAGTATGAAACAGAGAGTGGGAGCGAATGCACGACGTAGTGTATGTGTGAAACCGAGTGTGAGGAGTGCGACACAGAGTGAGTTGGTTGTGGAGAGTGTGCGGGGATGCACACCGGAGCACGTGATTGGGTGTGCGACAGGAGATTGCACACCCGTGGGTAGGTGTGCGCTGAGTGGGTGGATGCAAGAGTGCACACCCGTGAGTGTTACGGAGTACGTAACGGGGGAGAGTGCATGCGAGGAGTGCGGGGAAGAATTGTGTATAACAGAGGAGTGGTGTGTAACAGAGTGTGCGAGAGAAGAGTGTGCACGAGAGCGTGCGGTGGCAGAGTTAACGGAGTGTATGGGATGTACGAGAGGCATTGGAGCACCGGGATGTGTGAGTAAGAAACGGGTCGCGTGGTGTGAGAATGCGACTCGAGCATCGATGCTGACCGGGGCAGCGCTTAGGCCGATGTATAGCCGATGCGAGCTCTCGGGGCGTGGTGTTCTTTGTGTGCTGCGGGGGCCGCGGCGGGGATCGTTGCCGCGGCGGTCTTGCAAGGAGCGCCGTGCACGATTCGGGTTGGGTCCCGCCCTGTATGGTCGGTGCCGCGTCGTAGCGGCGACCGGCAAGATTCCGGGGGAGAAAGGCCAGGTCGGACCTTCGCCCCCTGGCAGGCACGGTGTTCTGACCGGGGGAGGTTGGGTCATCGGGCCGGAGACCGAAAGGCTCCGCGTAGGGATGGACCCTGGAACCTCGGCCCGAGTATGCCTCCTCCCCAGAATCGAAAATGCCGGACGGACCCAACCAACAGGAGACAGACCACCATATGCATTGCCGGCTTTTCGAAGCCGAGCAGTGAAAATGTATTCCCGCACGAGAGGCTAAAGTATAGTGGACATTTGATAGTAGTAGCGATGACGATAGTGATGTAGAGGGATGGTAGCTCTACCATCCCTCCTTTGGGGCAAAGGAGCTATAGATTTATGGGGTTTGGCAGTGTAAGCTCGCCGAGGGCGGGTTAGGATAATTGTTAGGGACTTAGAGATGACTTTAGGAGACTGAAAGTTAAGTAGAGACATTGTACAAGTAGAGGGGGACGTAGCGAGATTAGGTGGATGATAATGACGAGGGATGTGCTGAGTATAAGGGATGACAGGGAAAGCACTAGTATTAGAGGGAAGGAGATAGTCAGATGATGCTGTGTGTGTGTAATTGTGGGAACCACCATGTGCATGGGCTTGAAATGAGGCATTGAGTAAGAGAGTCTTGGTGGTGCTGGTGAAATTAGGCAATGCTCGAGAGTGGTGTGTGTGTGTGTGTGTGTGTGTGTGTGTGTGTGTGTGTGTGTGTGTGTGTGTGTGTGTGTGTGTGTGTGTGTGTGTGTGTGTGTGTGTGTGTGTGTGAGTGAAAGTGTATGAGAAGAGTATTGTGGACAAGTGTAAGTGTATTGAGTGATGGCTTGCATGGTGTGCAAGTGAGAACCATGAGTGGTATGGAATGAATGGTGTGGAGTAGATGGTGTGTGGAATGAGTGGTGTGGTGTGCATGGTGCGAGTGAGTGGATGGGGGAAGATTAACCCCTTCACGAGTACCCGGGGCGGGTAGTTTAAAGTTAGGTAGAGGGAGTAGGTAAATTTGTTGGATATTGACATCTGTGGTACGTGTAGTAGCAATGAAGTGCTTAGAGGGGTGCATAAGTGAAGTGGAATGGCTGGGCGTGTGATTCTGTTAGTGCGTGTGGTTATTGAGCACTCCGCCACTGGTAGTCTGTCGGCCAGGTGAGGCCGCAGGTAGGCTTTGGGAGCCAGGTAGAGTTCAGTAGTGTTCAGCGGGGCCCGAGGATCCCAGGAGAGGACCCGGGTAGCCCAATGCCAGAGGGGGCATAGAGGGGGTAAGTGCCAGGGAGGGCCTTCCCCAGGTTAGGGTGTGAAGAGCTAGGCAAGCTCGGGAGGCGACTTCAGTGGCGGAGGTGCGCAGGTAAGCTGGTAGAGCCACATGACCAAGCCCCAAAATTGTGCGAGGGCACAGTACAGAAAAATGGGGGGAGTGAGACCCCAAATTTGGAGCACCACAGTATGGTCGATGGGAATTGGTTTGTAGAACCACATAGTGTAAAGTGACCAATGGATTGGCAGGGCAAGACCCCAGGTAGTTTAACAGTGTTAATGTCATTTAGAAGGATAGTTAGGGAGAAAATCTCTTCGCACCATCCGCATCCACTCACCAAGGTGATAGGACTCCACACCAGATTTTGCAAGTATTTGAATGTAAGACGCATCTTGACGTGGGTGAGACATTGTGTTGATTCCATCCCTTCCTTCTTGGGAGGGATTGGGTAACGAATTTGGTTTAGGGGAGATATGGGGGACAAGACGATAGAGACGAATTTGTAAAGTATAAATACGGGGAAGGGCAAGGGTAGTGTAGGCTGACATGGGGGGTGACGGACGAGTAGGGACGAGCTTTCTCAGCTCGCTCTCCCGCGCCCTTCATGTCGCATTGCCTTGTTTTGATGTGTACCCTTGCGCCCTTGCACCCCACTAACCTCTGCTTTGTCTTCCTTCCCCACTCATCGACCTATGGTCTTTTGTGCGAGGGGAGTGTGCAGGTGCCCTGAGCGGTGCGGCCGCACTCTTGCTGCCTGAACCCTGCTGCCTGCCTGCCTGCACTGATACACCATATGGACCACACGTTCTGTGGCCTGGCACCTTTGCTGGGACAGACCATTGCTGCCAGCAGCATCTTGCTTGTGGACCACTGTGTTTTAAGTGGCATCAATGCCATGCAGGCGGACTACCTACGCTGGCCCTGCTGGCCATAAATAAAAAAGTGGACGCGGGTTGTGCCCTTTTTTATTAACTAGGGCATGCCCGTACTATATATATATCTAAAATTATATCCCCCCCTCTATTTACATGAAATGGTTTGGTCCATTCGCAAAGCCAAAGCGAACGGCTTGCGAGTACGGTGACAATCCCCCCCCCCCCTCTATTTACATGAAATGGTTTGGTCCATTCGCAAAGCCAAAGCGAACGGCTTGCGAGTACGGTGACAATCCCCCCCCCCTCTATTTACATGAAATGGTTTGGTCCATGAAATGGTTTGGTCCATTCGCAAAGCCAAAGCGAACGGCTTGCGAGTACGGTGACAATCCCCCCCCCTCTATTTACATGAAATGGTTTGGTCCATTCGCAAAGCCAAAGCGAACGGCTTGCGAGTACGGTGACAATCCCCCCCCTCTATTTACATGAAATGGTTTGGTCCATTCGCAAAGCCAAAGCGAACGGCTTGCGGAGTTTGGTAAATAAATCGCCATAGCTCGGTAACTACTTCTCCGATTAATATGAAACCTTGAAAAGGCACATCCTCGGGTCCCCAGCAATATACCTGGCAAGTTTCAAGTATATCGGACCCGTGGTTGTCGAGAAACAGCGGTCACAGACAAACGACACACAGACACACACACATACACACAGAGATTACTGGAATTATAGATAGATTAACAGCAAGTAAGAAGATCAAGCCACAATCCATCGGACAAGCAAGCCAAGCACAAGACGTCATCATTTATTAATTTTTGAAATGTTTTTGTGCATTTTTTGGTGCTGGTGCTTTTTGTGCATTTTGTTTATTTTGTGGTACATATTGGTGTATGGTGTATTGGTGCAGTGCATGGCAATGGTATTTCCTCTTCTCAAAAGCTCTTCTTTTTCCCACAAAAGACAGGTCCTGGGTTGCAGTTTTGTAAATAATTAGTAGTGTCTTGTAAATAACATGCTCCCCACCGGCTTTATGTGTAGTTTGAAAACCATTCCGTAATTCGGTTAATTGTGGACGTGAGTCAGTTAGGTAGGACACAACACAGCAGGTGGGACATATCTAGTGTTAAAACTGTCGCACTCAGGGTGAGGTTAAATGTAGAGGGAAACTACACATAAGTGTCACATGTAGATGTAAAAGTAATCCTGACCCAGGTTTCGGCTCGGGCCGAGCCTGGAAAAAGGAGGGGTGCAGTGTTGCGGTTTTGAGAACCCACACATATAACATCATTAAAGGTTAAAGGTTGCACCCCATAGATAGGCCACAAGCAACACATAGGTCACCATAGGACGTCAGTTATTTCTTAGTATGTGTTAGATAAGGCCATTCCCAATAGTTGCATCTGCGTTGCGTCAAACAAATAAGAGTAGGCCCTTCCATTCATTTTGGCAGCCTCCCTTCCAAGCGACGCCATTAAGCGCTCCCCAGTCTGTGCCCCATGGCCCCTCCCAATTGGTTACGCGCCTTTGCCAGCAGCGTTCGCCACCTCGCTGGGCATCCGCCCAAACCAGCCCAGAAACCCACGAGGTAAGGCCCGAAAAGGGGGCGGAGCGCCAGGATGGAGGTGCGGCCACGTCAACCAGCCATCAGGGCGGGGCCGGTAAGCCATAACCAGCCAACCAGGGCTGGAGTGAGATCGCCTGACAGGCGTGGTTTTGGGCTTCCAGAGCGTTCGCTGGCTTGGTTATAAAAGCGTGCATGCAAAGCCCTTCGAGCGGACTTGGAAAGACCGATGCGACTGCAAAAGACTCGTGAGGAAGGTGCAGTGTGATAAGAACTTACGGAGCAGCGCTCATTGCGAAAGGACGTCGGGGAAAGAGAGGCGCTTGACCTGGGACGTGCGCTTTACGAGAGAACGAGAGAACTGAAGCCAAAGATTGGTATTGGAAGGAATTGCACTTTACGAGAGGGCTGACCTGGTGAGCGCGCGGCACACATTGCCAAGAACTGCAGTGTGCAGGACATTGGGGAGGGGGCGCTTGGAGCGAGTAAGACTGGTAGCGTGAGTACAAAAGCGCCGGTACAACAATTACGTACGCCAATAGCCCAGCTTACCTTCCCCCGTCATGATAATTGTCCGCTCGCGCTATGCTACACGGAGAGCTGCCTGCCAGGTTTCATCGCCTGGTACGGGTCGAGGACCGGAGCCGGACCGGAGCCTGGACACCATTGCCGGACCTTCCACCCTACCTTCTACATCCCCGCGTGAGTCTGAAGTCTGAGACCGAATCTGAGAGCGATCGGGCCCATGTCCAGGGAATAGAATAAGACCGTTTAAGACTGCCCTGTGTACTTTTCCTTCCTCTTTCTTTCTTGTACATTCTTTCGTTTCCTCTTATTATTTGTACATAATTAATAAACCAATCTGTTCTTCCTATTTTCTTCTCAATCCGATCGTATCAGTCTCTTCTCAATTGGGTAAGCATGGCACGATTAGGAACCGCTATAATCGGGTTAGCCATTGTTAACAGCTCTGATCGCGGATCGCTATCCGCTCGGCGTTTCCATCTGATATCCGTGATTCGAGCGGGAGTTATCTCCTCGTTTCCGGTCAGCGTTAGTACTTAGGTTGTAGCGAATCCCTAGGCCAAAAAACCCGACCTAACGCTGCCAGGAAGGATGTTATAACCCCCAGGATCGCGTCGGCCAGATAAGAGACAAGGGGATTAACCCCCTCTTGATAAGGGGAGAGCCGACGTATATATATATATATGTATGTATGTATGTATATATATAAATATATATATATATATATATATGTGTATATATATATATATATGTATATATGTATGTATGTATGTATGTATGTATGTATGTATGTATGTATGTATGTATGTATGTATATATATATATATATATATATATATATATATATATATATATATATATATATATATATATACACGTCGGCTCTACATATATATATATGTATATATATATATATATATATATATATATATATATATATATATATATATATATATATATACACATATATATATATATATATATATATATATATATATATATATATATATATAAAAATATATATATATATATATATATATATATATATATATATACTGTATATATATATATATATATATATATATATATATATATATATATATATATATATATATATATGACTCCATGGTAAGATCCCCAACCTTTAATTGAACAAACAATAATAATAATAATAATGCATTTATTTTATATAGCGCTTTTCAGGAAGCCCAAAGACGCTGAACGGCAATGAAAGACAATGACTCAACGTTTCGATTAACGACATGTGACAAAGCCACACGCCTCCGTTAATCTTCCTCAAGAGTGATAAAATCATCTCAACATCCCCTTATATGCAAAGTGGGCGGGGTATATGCAAAGTGGGGTGGGCAAAGCTGGACAGCCAATGAAACAGTATCACACCGCTCTCGTGAACGGAGACGTTACTGACCAAATTCAAAAATCAACCGCATATTAACGGTTCAAAATAATCCTGTAAGCAATGCTGGATTATAACTCGTGTTTAGAAAATCAGGCACAATCATTACATTTAATTAAAAGTTAAACTTGTAAACAATTAAATTGTAAATTAAATTAAAACTGTAAATATATTAAAGCAAAAATGTTTAAGATAAAATAAAATTGCCATAATATCAAGATCATCACATGTGGCCCTATGCGGTCAAGGGGAATGCGGGAAGGAGGGGGTTTATAGGGGGGGATAAAATGGGGGGGGGGGCAACCAGAGGGGGGGTGGAAGCGGAGGGGGGTTTGGGAGAGGGGTGGTTTGGAGGGAGGGGGGTAGGGGGGGAAGGGGAGGGGGCAAATTGTCCGAATAAAAACCTTGTGTGACATATTATTATTATTATTATTATTATTATTTTTATTTTTTTTGTATACAAGATCGAGGCTCGTGAAAGAGCTAACATTAATCACACAAAAAGACAAACCGACACACAAAACACAAAAAACAAGGGGAGCGGCAGACAAGATGGGGAGAGAGGGGGAAGGACACAAAAGAGAGGGGGAAGAGGGGGAAGGACACAAACACAACATTTGAGAGCAGGGACATCGGGAGGACTTGGGGGGAGGTGGGAGAGGAATAAAACATATGAACACTGCAAGGACTCTGGGGTGAATTACCGGGGGTAGAAAAGATCAAGGTTTTCGATGGGGGAAGATAAGAGATGGTGGTGAACAGCTGTTTTAAAGACCTGGAGGGAGGAGTGGGATTGAAGGGAGTGGGGGAGTTTGTTCCAGAGGCGGGAGAAAAGGGGAATGAAAGAGTGAAGGTGAGCAGAGAGCCTAGACTTTGGCAGTTTAACCATAAGAGGGTTGCAGGCAGATCTTGTGCGACCTGAAGGAATATTGGGGGGACAGAGCACAGAGAGAGCTGGGGGAGCA
This sequence comes from Myxine glutinosa, assembly GCF_964187855.1. Taxonomy (NCBI): domain Eukaryota; kingdom Metazoa; phylum Chordata; class Myxini; order Myxiniformes; family Myxinidae; genus Myxine; species Myxine glutinosa. The sequence continues at coordinate 216,518 of NC_136266.1, forward strand.
AGGCCGGAGAGGAGTCGGTAGAAGGCAGAAAGACCACCAACCTGCCTGCGGTGAGTGAGTGAAAGGCCCTCGGTGTTGACTACATCGCAGGAGATTCCAATGATTCTGAAAGCTTTGGCCTCAACAGCGTGAAGCCGAGCAAGGTGTGAGGCAGGAGCACCAGCCCAGAGGGGGGAACAGTATTCCATTGAGCTGTGGATGAAAGCCTTGTATGTGGTGAGGAGCTCAGGTGTGCCAAGGAAGGACTTCGCACGACGGAGGATGCCCAGTCGGCGACTGGCTTTGGAGGCCAGCTTGGAAATGTGGTTTTGAGCCCAAAAGCTTGAGCAACAGAACTTCTTGGAGAGGATTGTTGAGAAAGTAGATGGGAGGGTTGTCCAGTCGGTCCTTTCGGAGAGACATTGTAAGAGTGTGAGATTTGTCAGGATTGAAAGACATGTTCCACTTGTTTGACCAGTCTGTGATTTTCTCCAGGTCTGCAGAGAGTGAGGAGGCTGCAGACTGCCGATCTGAGGGATGAGGAATGGAGCGACAGAGAGTAGAGTCGTCAGCAAAGAGATAGAGAGGATTTTCAAGAGAGTCAGAGAGATCATTGATGAAGACCAGAAAAAGCACAGGGCCCAGAACACTACCTTGGGGAACTCCAGCCTGAACAGGAAGAGGAGATGAGAGAAACCCATTCAGGGCCACACGTTGACTACGACCAGAGAGGAAGTCCGCCAGCCATGCGTGGAGATTTCCATGGATACCAAAGGAGGAGAGTTTGGTGAGCAGAGCAGGGTGCCAGACCGTATCGAAGGCACGTTAAATGTCAAGGGAGACAGCTCTAATTTCCTGTTTGGCGTTGAGGACCTCCATCCATTGTTGAGAAAGCAGAAGCAGCATGTCCAGAGTAGAGTGACCAGGTCTGAAACCAAATTGATGATCAGAGATCAAGCCATTGGAGAAGAGGAAAGATTTAATATCTGAAGCAATGATGGATTCCATGACTTTGCTGATAATTGGGAGAAGGCTGATTGGTCTGTAGTTGCTGGGATCTGTTTTTGCACCTTTTTTGTGCAAAGCGGTGATGTTGGCTGATTTCCAAGCAGATGGCAGATGATTTTGAGCAAAAGAGAGGGTGAAGAGAACAGAAAGAGGGAGTGAAAGAGCAGAAGAACATGATTTTAGGACCCGTGGGCTGATGCCGTCAGGACCAGTTGCAGAATCAGAGTCGAGGGTTGACAGAAACTTTTCCACCTTGTCAGGAGGAAAGGACACAGAGTCCAGGAGCAGCTGGGTACGACTGGGTACGGTGGGTACAGAGAGGGATGGGTTTGGGACACAAGATTTAGAGGCAAACACAGAGTTGAGGCATTCAGCTTTTTCACGTGCGGAGTCAGCCGTTAAGCCGTTTGAGGTGAGGGAGGGGATGGAGGGGGAACAAACACCAGAAACAGATTTGACCAGACGCCACCAGGATTTGGAAGAGGGAGACAGATAAGAGAGTTCGGTCTGGAGAATGGTGAGATATTGTTTCCTGGCTCTCCTGAGGGTGGACACACACTTGTTTCGGGCTTTGTGAAAGGAAATGAGATTTCCTTCCGTTGGATTTGCTTTCCAGGAGACGAAAGCAAGTTGTTTCAGGGCAACAGCCTCACCACAAGATTCCGTGTACCATGGACGGGAGGAAGGGTATGACAACTGAAGACGAGATGGTATAAATCTGTGCATGAGAGAGAGCAATTTACTTTGAAAGAATTCCCAGGATGAGTTGATGTCAGAGGCGGTAGAGATGGGAGACCAGTCCAGATGATTGATGGCTGCTTGAAGACCGTGCCAGTTGGCCTGAATGAAATGCCAGACTCGTCGACGCTGAGGAGGCTCTCTGAGAATGGTCAGAGAGATGTCCACTTTGACAAGCACATGATCAGATGAGCCGATTGGAGCAGAAGAAGAGCAGCAGACATTTTCAGGGAAGTTTGTCATAACCAAATCCAGAAGAGATGATGCTCCGTTGACTGAGATCCGGGTCGGGAAATTGACAGATTGTGTCAGTCCCAGTGAGTCACAGAAGTCCTTTGCTGAAGAGCCATGGCTGGTGAGAGAGGTACCCACACCCAGCCAACTGGCATGGTGACAATTGAAATCACCACATATGAGGAAGAGAGAGTTGGGATGGGTAGATAGAAGTTGGTCCATATTATCAGACAGCGAGATGTAGATGGAGTCATCGCTGTTTGGTGGACGGTACAACACACATATGAACAAAAGGTGGGAGCGAAGGGGAAGCCGTAGCCAAAGGTATTCCTGGGGGTGAGGTGGAGAGAGGGCAGTGGAAGGCGAGTGAGGAAGAGAGTTTTTTATAAAGATAGCAACCCCACCTCCAGGACGAGGCTCAGGTCTATCATACCGGAGGAGGGAGTAACCTGGGAGAGATACCAAGGCATCAGAGACATCATGAAGGAGGAAAGTTTCTGTTAAGCAGATCACATCTGGTTTGTCAGAAGCAACCTGTATGGAGAGGTCAGTCAAGTTTGAGCGAAGGCCCCGGATGTTTGAGGTCCATACCGTTAATGAAGAGGAAGGGGGAGCATCGGGTCCAGAACAGGGGGGGGGGGGGTAGGGTAAGATGTGGAAGAGGAGGAAGAGGTAGGGAGAGCTGTTGAAGGTGTGTCAGAGATTTCAGAGATTTCAGAATAGCTTGGAGAAAGGGAAGAATGGGGCGGACAAAAGGTTTGATGGAGATTGGGTGAGGCACAGTGAGGTGTTATTTGAGGAGGGGGAAGAGCGAGGCAGAAGGTTTGGGGAGATGAAGGTGAAAGTTGGAAGGGGGAAGAAGCAGGGAGGATGCTTTGAGGAGGAGGGGTGAGAGGGGAGTCTAGGAGGGGAGGAGCGAGGGAGAGTCTCGGAGGGGAGGGGTGTGGGGGGAGTTTAGGAGGGAGGGGAGGGAAGGGGCAAGGGGGGAGATTTGAAAGGGATGGGTGATGGGGAGGATTTGGAGGGGAGGGGTGAGATTGGATTTTGAAAAGTGTACGATTCATGGGAAACGAACATTTTTTGCAAAATGAGTTTGAGACCTTCGAGTCAAAAATACGTTTGAGGACACTGGAGGAGGGGTGGAGTTCTGGATAGTTTAGGGAATTTAGAAAGGAGGAACTGTAAGAGATGGTATTATATATATTTTTTGGAATGAATAGATTTGGTGAGCAAGACGAAAGCATCCTTTTGTAGGAAAAGAAGAAAAAGGTGTTATAATATATGAGAGAAAATAGTTGTTCAGGGGAGAGATTATACATTTCAACCGCGTGATCGCGAACGAAGAACGAACGAACAAAAAAGAACAACAAATAAACGAATAAGACCTGGGAAGGAAATAATTTTTTTGGGGTTTTTTTTTTTTTTTTGTGAGTACAGATATTAAACAAGGAGGTACGGGGTGAACGACTGGTACGAAACAGAGAACGAAAATAATTTCAGCGCATCGACGAATCGCTGAGAGAAAAACAAAACCACAAGGTCGGAGACGGTACGGTAGTCTAAGCCTACGAGTACTAGGCCGCAGAATACTCGATACCATTAACCGACGATTGTGTATACATGTACGAAAAATTAGCACCGAAAATTTTCCAAAAGATACGCTATAGGTACACACACCGAAAGATAGATACAGTCTCGACAAAAACACGATTTGAAAGATCACTTAGCTTCGAGAGCGTGAGCGCATGGAGCAGCTTCGAAAAGACGTGACCTCGACGTGACCTCACCAGATGGTGACCCATATTATGTGGACTCGTTGTTCAAAGTACGGAATGCCTGCTTTGTTTACACAAGAGTGGGTCAAACGGTACCGGTAAGTCAACTACCTCTTGTGTGATTGAGGTAACAGTTTCTTCTGTGTGCCAAGCTTCCAAAACACATCTTCTGTTTCTGTTGGGTGTGGAACCCAAAATATTAACCACATCCCATAAAGGTGTGTGGCCTTCCTTCAGGCCGTGTTTGGCAATTAATTTTTTTTGTATGCTGAATCGAGGCTCGTGAAAGAGCTAACATTTATTTCACAAACAAATCAACCAGACAAACAAAATATACAAAAAGAGGGAGCGGAAGACAAGATGGGGAGAGAAGGGGAAGCACACAACCACAACATTTGAGAGCAGGGAGAAGTGTGGGAGGGAGAGGGCTTGGGGGGAGGAGGCGTGGGAAGGGGGGGGGGGGAGAGGTATAAAACACAAGGGGACCGAAATTAGCGGGGGTAGAAAAGATCAAGGTTTTGGATGGGGGAGGACAAGAGATGGTGGTGAACAGCTGTTTTAAAGACCTGGAGGGTGGAGTGGGATTGAAGAGAGTGAGGGAGTTTGTTCCAGAGGCGGGAGAAAAGAGGAATGAAGGAGTGAAGGTGAGCAGAAAGTCTTGATTTTGGCAGTTTAACCATAAGAGGGTTGCAGGCAGATCTTGTGCGACCTGTAGGAATATTTGGGGGACAGAGCCCAGAGAGAGCTGGGGGGGCAAGGCCAGAGAGGAGTCGGTAGAAGACGGAAAGACCACCAACCTGCCTGCGGTGAGTGAGTGAAAGGCCCTTGGAGTTAGCTTCATCGTGGGAGATTCCAATGATTCTGAACGCTTTGGTTTCAACAGCGTGAAGACGAGCTACGTGTGAGGCAGGAGCACCAGACCAGAGGGGAGAACAGTATTCCATAGAGCTGTGGATGAAAGCCTTGTATGTGGTGAGGAGCTCAGGTGTGCCAAGGAAGGACTTCGCACGACGGAGGATGCCCAGTCGGCGACTGGCTTTGGAGGACAGATTTGAAATGTGGTTTTCCCAGGAAAGATCATGGCGAATAGTGAGACCCAAAAGCTTGAGTGACAGAACTTCTTGGAGAGGATTATTCAGAAAGTGGATGGGAGGGTTGTCCAGTCGGTCTTTTCGGAGAGACATCGTAAGAGTGTGAGATTTATCAGGATTGAAAGACATATTCCATTTTTTTGCCCAGTCTGTGATTTTGTCCAGGTCTGCAGAGAGTGAGGAGGCTGCAGACTGCCGATCTGAGGGATGAGGGATGGAGCGACAGAGAGTAGATTCGTCAGCAAAGAGATAGAGAGGATTTTCAAGAGAGTCAGAGAGATCATTGATGAAGACCAGAAAAAGCACAGGGCCCAGAACACTACCTTGGGGAACTCCAGCCTGAACAGGAAGAGGAGATGAGAGAAACCCATTCAGGGCCACACGTTGACTACAACCAGAGAGGAAGTCCGCCAGCCATGCGTGGAGATTTCCATGGATACCAAAGGAGGAGAGTTTGGTGAGCAGAGCAGGGTGCCAGACCGTATCGAAGGCACGTGAAATGTCAAGGGAGACAGCTCTAATTTCCTGTTTGGCGTTGAGGACCTCCATCCATTGTTGAGAAAGCAGAAGCAGCATGTCCAGAGTAGAGTGACCAGGTCTGAAACCAAATTGATGATCAGAGATCAAGCCATTGGAGAAGAGGAAAGATTTCATGTCTGAAGCAATGATGGATTCCATGACTTTGCTGATAATTGGGAGAAGGCTGATTGGTCTGTAGTTGCTAGGATATGTTTTTGCACCTTTTTTGTGCAAAGCGGTGATGTTGGCTGATTTCCAAGTAGATGGCAGATGACCTTGAGCAAAAGAGAGGGTGAAGAGAACAGAAAGAGGGAGTGAAAGAGCGGAAGAACATGATTTTAGGACCCGTGGGCTGATGCTGTCAGGACCAGTTGCAGAATCAGAGTCGAGGGTTGACAGAAACTTTTCCACCTTGTCAGGAGGAAAGGACACAGAGTCCAGGAGCAGCTGGGTACGACTGGGTACGGTGGGTACAGAGAGGGATGGGTTTGGGACACAAGATTTAGAGGCAAACACAGAGTTGAGGCATTCAGCTTTTTCACGTGCGGAGTCAGCCGTTAAGCCGTTTGAGGTGAGGGAGGGGATGGAGGGGGAACAAACACCAGACACAGATTTGACCAGACGCCACCAGGATTTGGAAGAGGGAGACAGATAAGAGAGTTTGGTCTTGAGAACGGTGAGATATTGTTTCCTGGCTCTCCTGAGGGTGGACACACACTTGTTTCGGGCTTTGTGAAAGGAAATGAGATTTCCTTCCATTGGATTTGCTTTCCAGGAGACGAAAGCAAGTTGTTTCAGGGCAACAGCCTCACCACAAGATTCCGTGTACCATGGACGGGAGGAATGGAATGACAACTGAAGACGAGATGGGATAAATCTGTGCATGAGAGAGAGCAATTTACTTTGAAAGAATTCCCAGGATGAGTTGATGTCAGAGGCGGTAGAGATGGGAGACCAGTCCAGATGATTGATGGCTGCTTGAAGACCGTGCCAGTCGGCCTGAGTGCAATGCCAGACTCGTCGACGCTGAGGAGGCTCTCTGAGAATGGTCAGAGAGATGTCCACTTTGACAAGCACATGATCAGATGAGCCGATTGGAGCAGAAGAAGAGCAGCAGACATTTTCAGGGAAGTTAGTCATAACCAAGTCCAGAAGAGAAGATGCTCCGTTGACTGAGATCCGGGTCGGGAAATTGACAGATTGTGTCAGTCCCAGTGGGTCGCAGAAGTCCTTTGCTGAAGAGCTATGGCTGGTGAGAGAGGTACCCACACCCAGCCCACTGGCATGGTGACAATTGAAATCACCACATATGAGGAAGAGAGAGTTGGGATGGGTCGATAGAAGTTGGTCCATATTATCAGACAGCGAGATGTAGATGGAGTCATCATTGTTTGGTGGACGGTACAACACACATATGAACAAAAGGTGGGAGCGAAGGGGAAGCCGTAGCCAAAGGTATTCCTGGGGGTGAGGTGGAGAGAGGGCAGTGGAGGGCGAGTGAGGAAGAGAGTTTTTTATAAAGATAGCAACCCCACCTCCAGGACGAGGCTCAGGTCTATCATATCGGAGGAGGGAGTAACCTGGGAGAGATACCAAGGCATCAGAGACATCATGAAGGAGGAAAGTTTCTGTTAAGCAGATCAAATCTTGTTTGTCAGAAGCAACCTGTATGGAGAGATCAGTCAAGTTTGAGCGAAGGCCCCGGATGTTTGAGGTCCATACCGTTAATGAAGAGGAAGGGGGAGCATCGGGTACAGAACAGGGGGGGGGGGGGGAGGGGTAGGGTAAGATGTGGAAGAGGAGGAAGAGGTAGGGAGAGCTGTTGAAGGTGTGTCAGAGATTTCAGAGATTTCAGAATAGCTTGGAGAAAGGGAAGAATGGGGCAGACAAAAGGTTTGATGGAGATTGGGTGAGGCACAGTGAGGTGTTATTTGAGGAGGGGGAAGAGCGAGGCAGAAGGTTGGGGGAGATGAAGGTGAAAGTTGGAAGGGGGAAGAAGCAGGGAGGATGCTTTGAGGAGGAGGGGTGAGAGGGGAGTCTAGGAGGGGAGGAGCGAGGGAGAGTCTCGGAGGGGAGGGGTGTGGGGGGAGTTTAGGAAGGAGGGGAGGGAAGGGGCAAGGGGGGAGATTTGAAAGGGATGGGTGATGGGGAGGATTTGGAGGGAAGGGGGGATGGGGAAGATTTGGAGGGGAGGGGTGAGATTGGATTTTGAAAAGTGTACGATTCATGGGAAACGAACATTTTTTGCAAAATGAGTTTGAGACCTTCGAGTCAAAAATATGTTTGAGGACGCTGAAGGAGGGGTGGAGTTCTGGAGAGTTTAGGGAATGTAGAAAAGAGGAACTGTAAGAGATGGTATTATTATTATTTTTTGGAATGAATAGATTTGGTGAGCAAGACGAAAGCATCCTTTTGTAGGAGAAGAAGAAAAAGGTGTTATAATATATGAGAGAAAATAGTTGTTCAGGGGAGAGATTATACATTTCTAACCGCGTGATCGCGATCATTACATTTTACGATCGCTGGGATCGCTGGGATAATTACTTTTTTTTTTTTTGTATACTGAATCGAGGCTCGTGAAGGAGCTGACATTTACTTCACAAACAAATCAACCAGACAAACAAAATATATAAAAAGAGGGAGCGGAAGACAAGAGAAGGGGAAGCACACAAACACTTCAGAGCACACAACATTTAAGAGCAGGGAGATGTGTGGGAGGGAGAGGGCTTGGGGGGAGGAGGCTTGGGAACGGGGGGGTGGGGGGGTGGTGGGAGAAGTATAAAACACAAGGACACCAAGGATTTCCAGGACAGAAGTAGGTATTTCAAAAAAGTGGAATTGGGGTGAAATTAGCAGGGATAGAAGAGATCAAGGTTTTGGATGGGGGAAGATAAGAGATGGTGGTGAACAGCTGTTTTAAAGACCTGGAGGGAGGAGTGGGATTGAAGAGAGTGAGGGAGTTTGTTCCAGAGGCGGGAGAAAAGAGGACTGAAGGAGTGAAGGTGAGCAGAGAGTCTTGATTTTGGCAGTTTAACCATAGGAGGGCTGCAGGTAGATCTTGTGCGACCTGTAGGAATATTTGCTGGACAAAGCCCAGAGAGAGCTGGGGGGGGGGGGGGGGGCAAGGCCAGAGAGGAGTGGGTAGAAGACGTAAATGACGTAAATGAAGACCTAAACATTCAAATGCTTTTTGGTGTTGAGCAATACGTTGACCTAAGGTCCTCCCGGTTTCACACACATACTCAGCTCCACAACCACAGGGCACTACGTATACCACCCCTGACCTATCCTTCCTCGGAAGCTTGTCCTTGACCCTCATAAGGGCTTGGCGAAGGGTGAAAACCGGTGTGAAACTCACCCTCACTCCTGCCGATTTCAAAATTCTGCCGACCCTCTGTGAAACCCCCGGGACAAAAGGCAGAACACACAAACCCTTTGGTTGTTCTCGCGGTCTCAGGCTGTTGTGTGGGGAAGCCCTTATCGTTTTCCTGTTGGGTAGCAAGCTGTCAGGATAACCATTTGCCCTTAACACATTTTGAAGATGGTCCACCTCACTCATCTTGTCTTCAAAGGTGGATGGTAAATCACGTGCTCTTTTTTAGAGGGTGTGCACCACCGATCTTTTGTGTTCCATTGGATGGCAAGAATTGAAATCAAGGCAGCGATCAGTGTGTGTTGGTTTTCTGTACAAAAACAGTGTACAGAAAACAGTGTACAGAAAACAGTGTACAGAAAACAGTGTACAGAAAACCAACACACACTGAAAACCACCACAAAATTAAAAACACCTCACAGCCATAAAACACGTAAAAAAACACCTCACAGCCATAGAACACGATATAAAAACACCTCACAGCCATAGAACACGTAAAAAAACACCTCACAGCCATAGAACACGAAATAAAAACACCTCACAGCCATAAAACACGTAAAAAAACACCTCACAGCCATAAAACACGTTAAAAAAACACCTCACAGCCATAGAACACGTAAAAAACACCTCACAGCCATAAAACACGTAAAAAAACACCTCACAGCCATAAAACACGTTAAAAAAACACCTCACAGCCATAGAACACGAAATAAAAACACCTCACAGCCATAAAACACGTAAAAAAACACCTCACAGCCATAGAACACGAAATAAAAACACCTCACAGCCATAGAACACGTAAAAAACACCTCACAGCCATAAAACACGTAAAAAAAACACCTCACAGCCATAGAACACGAAATAAAAACACCTCACAGCCATAAAACACGTAAAAAAAAACACCTCACAGCCATAGAACACGAAATAAAAACACCTCACCACCACAAAATGAAAACTCCTCACAGCCACGAAATTAAAAACACCTCACAGCCATAAAACACGTAAGAAAACACCTCACAGCCATAGAACACGAAATAAAAACACCTCACAGCCATAAAACACGTAAAAAAAACACCTCACAGCCATAGAACATGAAATTAAAAACACCTCACAGCCATAAAACATGTAAAAAAAACACCTCACAGCCATAGAACACGAAATAAAAACACCTCACAGCCATAAAACACGTAAAAAAACACCTCACAGCCATAGAACACGAAATTAAAAACACCTCACCACCACAAAATTAAAACTCCTCACAGCCATAGAACACGAAATAAAAACACCTCACAGCCATAGAACACGAAATAAAAACACCTCACAGCCATAAAACATGTAAAAAAAACACCTCACAGCCATAGAACACGAAATAAAAACACCTCACAGCCATAAAACACGTAAAAAAAACACCTCACAGCCATAGAACACGAAATAAAAACACCTCACCACCACAAAATTAAAACTCCTCACAGCCACGAAATTAAAAACACCTCACAGCCATAAAACACGTAAAAAAAAACACCTCACAGCCATAGAACACGAAATAAAAACACCTCACAGCCATAAAACACGTAAAAAAAACACCTCACAGCCATAGAACACTAAATAAAAACACCTCACCACCACAAAATTAAAACTCCTCACAGCCACGAAATTAAAAACACCTCACAGCCATAAAACACGTTATAAAAACACCTCACCACCACAAAATTAAAACTCCTCACAGCCACTAAATTAAAAACACCTCACAGCCATAAAACACGTAAAAAAACACCTCACAGCCATAGAACACGAAATAAAAACACCTCACAGCCATAAAACACGTAAAAAAACACCTCACAGCCATAGAACACGAAATTAAAAACACCTCACCACCACAAAATTAAAACTCCTCACAGCCACGAAATTAAAAACACCTCACAGCCATAAAACACGTAAAAAAAACACCTCACAGCCATAGAACACGAAATAAAAACACCTCACCACCACAAAATTAAAACTCCTCACAGCCACGAAATTAAAAACACCTCACAGCCATAAAACACGTAAAAAAAACACCTCACAGCCATAGAACACGAAATAAAAACACCTCACAGCCATAAAACACGTAAAAAAAACACCTCACAGCCATAGAACACGAAATTAAAAACACCTCACAGCCATAGAACACGAAATAAAAACACCTCACCACCACAAAATTAAAACTCCTCACAGCCACGAAATTAAAAACACCTCACAGCCATAGAACACGTAATAAAAACACCTCACAGCCATAAAACACGTAATAAAAACACCTCACCACCACAAAATTAAAACTCCTCACAGCCACGAAATTAAAAACACCTCACAGCCATAGAACACGAAATAAAAACACCTCACAGCCATAAAACACGTAATAAAAACACCTCACCACCACAAAATTAAAACTCCTCACAGCCACGAAATTAAAAACACCTCACAGCCATAGAACACGAAATAAAAACACCTCACAGCCATAAAACACGTAATAAAAACACCTCACCACCACGAAATTAAAACTCCTCACAGCCACAAAATTAAAAACACCTCACAGCCATAGAACACGAAATAAAAACACCTCACAGCCATAAAACACGTAATAAAAACACCTCACCACCACGAAATTAAAAACACCTCACAGCCATAGAACACGAAATAAAAACACCTCACAGCCATAAAACACGTAATAAAAACACCTCACCACCACGAAATTAAAAACACCTCACAGCCATAGAACACAAAATTAAAAACACCTCACAGCCATAGAACACGAAATAAAAACACCTCACCACCACGAAATTAAAACTCCTCACAGCCACGAAATTAAAAACACCTCACAGCCATAGAACATGAAATAAAAACACCTCACAGCCATAAAACACGTAATAAAAACACCTCACCACCAAAAAATTAAAAACACCTCACCACCACGTCATTTAAAAACACCTCACAGCCACGAAATTAAAACTCCTCACAGCCACGAAATTAAAAACACCTCACAGCCATAGAACACGTAATAAAAACACCTCACAGCCATAGAACACGTAATAAAAACACCTCACCACCACAAAATTAAAACTCCTCACAGCCACGAAATTAAAAACACCTCACAGCCATGAAATTAAAACTCCTCACAGCCACGAAATTAAAAACACCTCACAGCCATAGAACACATAATAAAAACACCTCACAGCCATAGAACACGTAATAAAAACACCTCACAGCCATAGAACACGTAATAAAAACACCTCACCACCACAAAATTAAAACTCCTCACAGCCACGAAATTAAAACTCCTCACAGCCACGAAATTAAAAACACCTCACAGCCATAGAACACATAATAAAAACACCTCACAGCCATAGAACACGTAATAAAAACACCTCACAGCCATAGAACACGTAATAAAAACACCTCACCACCACAAAATTAAAACTCCTCACAGCCACGAAATTAAAAACACCTCACAGCCACGAAATTAAAACTCCTCACAGCCATAGAACACATAATAAAAACACCTCACAGCCATAGAACACGTAATAAAAACACCTCACAGCCATAGAACACGTAATAAAAACACCTCACCACCACAAAATTAAAACTCCTCACAGCCACGAAATAAAAAACACCTCACAGCCATAGAACACATAATAAAAACACCTCACAGCCATAAAACACGTAATAAAAACACCTCACAGCCATAGAACACGTAATAAAAACACCTCACAGCCATAGAACACGTAATAAAAACACATCACAGCCATAAAACACGTAATAAAAACACCTCACCACCACGAAATTAAAAACACCTCACCACCACATCATTTAAAAACACCTCACCACCACGTCATTTAAAAACACCTCACAGCCACGAAATTAAAAACACCTCACCACCACGTCATTTAAAAACACCTCACCACCACGTCATTTAAAAACACCTCACCACCAAGTAATTCAAAACACCTCACCACCACGTAATTCAAAACACTTCATCACCACATCATTGAAAACACCTCACCACCACGTAATTATCGTGGTGTTTTGTTGGGGCAACGGCTCCTACCAGAAGTAAAAATATTATAAACCACAAACCCATATGATTACCTTTTAAAAGTCGCTAATGCTGTTTAACACTAAACTTAAAGGGAGAAAATCTGATGTTCTTTCGGCATTCTATGCTTATTGCCTCCCCCACAGACAAACGGACCCGAGCCTAGATCTACTGTAATCTATATACCCCAGAGAGGATAATAACATGACTCTTCCTGTCACTCCCATAGGGTGTAATAGTTGTGTTAATAACAAAATTTATGTTTGAGTAGTTTATGAACCATTTCCAATTATTGTATTATTCCGGTGCAAAGCTCTCACAACTGATTCAGTGTGAAAAGATGCAAAGAAGGAAAAGACTGTACGTCATCAAGTTCTACCACGAGTGTCTGCCTTCGTACAGTATATAGAAATATATGACCTATCCTCTTGTTCTTTTTTGCATTGAGAGATGATTGGTGAATCAGTGTTAAAATCGACCAAATGGTATATCATTGATAAATAGCCTTGCTGTGAAACTAAAATGTGATGCACAAATGTTCTATATGACGACGAGTTTGTAGATAACAGCGAGAGTGACGTACAAAGTAAAAACCATCTTCATCCATCTCTCCATAAACCATGATGATGTCACCAGCACAGAATGTCAGCTCCATCTGTAAATCACACACAAGGACAATGAGACGATGAGATGTAATATCTCGTTCCGTGACACCCGAGAGATATCCATCAGCAGTTTAGATATCTTACGTGAACAGAAAGCATTTTACAGACAAACCCAAAATCGGTGAGCAGGTCAATATTTTCAGCAATTGCGAAATGGTAACCAAACGTAAAATGCGAAATGGTAACCAGACGTAAAATGCGAAATGGTAACCAAACGTAAAATGCGAAATGGTAACCAGACGTAAAATGCGAAATGGTAACCAAACGTAAAATGCGAAATGGTAACCAGACGTAAAATGCGAAATGGTAACCAGACGTAAAATGCGAAATGGTAACCAAACGTAAAATGCGAAATGGTAACCAAACGTAAAATGCGAAATGGTAACCAAACGTAAAATGCGAAATGGTAACCAAACGTAAAATGCGAAATGGTAACCAAACGTAAAATGCGAAATGGTAACCAAACGTAAAATGACTTCAGTCACTGTAAATGTGTTCACCTGTAATTACTTTTGTGCAAGAGGATATCACATAATTACATGTGCCATTGTAGGTGGACAGAGATTATATTTTCACCCCTGTCTGTCTGTCTGTCTTTTTGCCTGTCTGTCTGTGAGTATAATGTACCAAAAGGCTATGGGTGGATTCGACCGAAATTTGGCAGACAGATTAAAAGGCAAATTGATTAGATTTTGGTGAAGAACCAGATCCAGAAACCAGTTCTTTAAAAATATATATGTGACTCTTCACCATTGAGACATGGGGCCAAAAATGACACATGCAGTAAATATCATGATATTTTAAAAAGTTGTGCAATAATTATGACAAAACTGGGGGATGAGTGGACGAGGTGACAGGAACAAGCCTGTGATGGAACAAAGATTGAATACAACAACAACAGGCATGATAAGGCCATTTTCCCTGCTGGAGCGAGGGTTAGCCTTGCGGTCCCCATGACAATCTTCTCCATCTTGCCCTATTTTCTGCATCTCTCCTTGTTAACCCCCTTGCCCGCATTTCTTCTTCCACCATCTTTAGCCAAGTCTTTCTCGGTCTTCCCTGTCCTCTACTTCCTTCGACATTCATTTCCATCACTCTTCTCAACCAGTCACTTTCATCCTTCCTCAACACATGACCAAACCATCTCAACCTGTTCCTCTTCACAGCATCCATCACAGGCTCTATTCCCATCATCTTTCGCAATTCATCATTTGTCTTCCTCCCTCTCAATGATACTCCACACATCCACCGAACCATTCGCATTTCCACCCTTTCCAGCCTTCGTTGCTGCTCTACGTTCATTACCCATGTCTCGCTCATAACACTTCTCACACATGCAGCATACACCTTTCCCTTCAGCTTCAACGACACTCCCCTCCTCGTCAGCACGCCACTCAGTTCCCGAAACTTCTTCCATGCTCATCTCACTCTAGCAACCGTTGCCGAGTCTGATCCACCTTCTCCATTCAGCATGTCTACGAGGTAACAAAATGTTTTCACACCTTCCAGCTTCACGCCGTCTCCAAGATCCAACTCAACATTTCCTCCATCTGCAGCTCCCTCTGTGCACACCTTACATTTGAATGTAGCTGCCACACTGGTTAATGACCCTCTCAGACCACTACATTTTTGATGAACCCACTCGGCGCACATTGTACATTGAATGGAGTTCACTCCGACACCCTTCCTGCACACAGCACACGGCCACTTCCCAGTTCTTTCCACCTCACCACATGCTTTACCACTTGCCATCACCTTCGTCTTTCCGATATTCACCTTCAGACCTACCTTCTCAAGGTGATGTATGTTTCTTCTGTGATGAAGTTGCAACGGAACGTGCCTCTCTGCATGATGCCATGATGCCCAAACTGACCTATCGAGTTAAGCAATGCGCCCTGAAGCTTCAAGATCAAGAACTCATTGCAAAACTTAGCTCCGGCGACCTGGTGGCACAGGATGCCAAATATCATGCACCATGCCTTGTGAAATTGTACAACGCAGCCAGTAGGAAAACAGCCGTAGATCGACAAAGGAACATAGATGGAATATCTCATGGCATAGCATTGGCGGAACTCTTAGGCTACATAGAAGACACAAAGATGGTAGAGCAATCGGTTGCCCCAATATTCAAGTTGTCAGATCTTCTCAAGTTATACACTGATCGACTGAGACACCTGGGGGTTGAGGTAACTGGCCGTATCCACGCTTCAGACTTAAAAGATCGAATACTTGCTAATATCCCTGGAATCCGGGCCTACAAGCAAGGCCGAGACGTTCTACTCAGTTTTGATGATGATGTCGGATTTGCACTGATGAATTCGAGTGTGGATAACTGCGACGACGAAGCTATATGTTTAGCTAAGGCAGCACAACTCATTCGTCGAGATATGTTGGAAATGCAAGCAACATTTGATGGGTCCTTTAGCAAAGGCTGCCAAGAACAGGCTGTTCCCAAGTCACTGGTGGCACTAGTTAGCATGATAATGGACGGCCCAAACATTATGAATAAAGAAACTGAGTAGGTGAGACAAGCAACGCTCAGTATGGCACAATTGCTGCAGTACAACAGCTACGTGAAAATACGCCGAGGTTCCACTGGTACTCATCACAATAAGAACAGAGAGACGCCACTGCCAATATACCTCGGTATGATGATTCATGCACACACACGAAAACGTGAACTTGTTGATACCTTGTTCCATCTCGGACTATCAATATCATATGACAGGGTTATGGATATATCCATGGATATGGCCAACGAAGCAGCCAGCCAATATGAAAATGATGGTGTTGTATGCCCCGTCATTCTTCGAGATGGTCTCTTCATGACTGCGGCGGTGGATAACATTGACCACAATCCCAGCTCGAACACTGCTCGTGATTCCTTTCATGGCACTGGCATATCGCTGTTCCAAAATTGTAAAAAAGAGACTGATGGCACCAAGCGAGAAAGAGCTAACTTACAACCAGGGACAACAAACAAGAAGAAACCACAACTTCTGGAAACCTACATGATCCTGACTCCAGTGGCAGTTAGAAAGAAAGATCCAGAAATCCCAGAGACGACAGGGCCACTCACAAGTAACACTGCTCCTCTGGAGGCTGCTCTTGAAGACGAGACGAAATGGCAGAAAAACAAACAGCGACTCATAAATCAACAGGTCCAAAATATTGATGATCCGATTGCTTGGGCTGCATTCCACTCGAATAAAAACCAATCACGTAACTTCGATGTCACCATCACATCACTTCTGCCATTGTTCCCGGACAACTCAAAGTCAGTGGCCATGATTCGTCATTCGATGGATGTTATCAAACAAGCTGTCGAACATCTGAACCCTGGGCAGATTCCTGTGCTCACAGTAGATCAGCCTTTGTTCGCGATCGCAAAGCTCATCCAATGGAACTGGCCAGAAGTGTACGGCGAAGAGAACTTTGTCATCCTACTTGGAGGGTTGCATATAGAAATGGCTGCTTTGACCACTCTCGGGGATTTGCTGGATGGCAGTGGCTGGACAAATGTTCTTACCCAAGCAGGTATTGCGACAGCAGGAACGGCTGACTCCTTTCTCAAAGGTGCCCATGTCAAGCGCACTAGACATGCACACCAAGTCACCTCCAGTGCATTATAAATTTTGCTCCACACAGCTTATGATGTGTATAGCATGGAAACAAGTGCACCACTGTCGTTTGATGATTGGTGTGTGAAGCAAGCTGAGGTTTCTCCACAGTTCCACTACTGGTATATGGTCATGCACCTGGAATGTCTCCTCCTGGTCTATGTCCGGTCACTTTGTGATGGTAACTTTTCACTCTACGTTCCTGTGCTGAAGGCATTAGCTCCTTGGTTCTTTGCCTTGGACCACACTCACTATGCTCGATGGGTTCCCGTGCACATACGTGATATGACAACACTACACCAACGACTTCCCCAAGTAGCAAAGGAGTTCGATCAAGGCAGCTTCATTGTTCATAAGACGACTCGCCCCTTCTCAGCCATGGCTATCGACCAGGCACATGAACAAAACAACAAAATCGTCAAGGGAGATGGTGGGGCAATCGGGTTGATGCAAAATCCTAGAGCTCTACTGAGGTGGATGGTAGCTGGACCAGAAATCGCGAGGGCTATAGACAGTTTCGAAACAGTTTTCTCGGATAACAACACTGGGAAAGACCAAGTCAGGCATCATGAGCATACACCATCCGCACAAGTCTCCTTTGCCAGCGAGATCAGGGCTCTTGTGCAAGTAATCAAAGACCTCGGTAATCCATTCATGGAAGACAGTGGCGACCTTCTGGTTCTAGATACCAGAGACATCCCAGATCAAGCTGTAGCTAAAACTTTTCGTGGGATAGAGAAGCTGGGTCAGGACCAATATGACAGCTATGTCACTCAGCGGTTAATTGAGCGAACAACACCTGTATCGGATACGATTCCCAAAAACAGATTGGCCTTGTTCAGCCGGCCACCCACAAGGACTCCATCCAAAGCGACACAGATGGTAGCATCACTCAAGAGTGACTGTGCACTGTTCTCCAGGCTTTACGTCACATGCCAAACATGTGACGGTGATTTGGAAAACCTTTTCAAGCATGAAAACCATGCATACCCGCCAGCCTCGTCTCAGTTGGGAAAATTACGGCTTGGTACCAAAGCGGATCTAACCGACTGTCTAGAGAAGCTTTGTACATCTGAAGGCGAGGCGCCAACAGTCAACGTCATCATACTGGATGGAGCTGCTATCGTCAATATGCTGAGGCCAGTGGGAGCGAAAACCTTCCAAGACTACGCCACACTAGTGTTCCTGCCGTACATCAAGGCACAGTTGGCAAAATCCAACAGAGTTGACATTATTTGGGATGTGTATTGCCAAGATAGTCTAAAGTATACAACAAGAGAGAAACGAGGAAAGGGCGTCAGAAGGCGTGTCACAACAGCCAACTAAATCCCAGGAAACTGGCAGGAGTTTCTGAGAATAGATGACAACAAGACTGAGCTCTTTGATTTCTTGGCACATCAAGTGGTGGAAAATCTTTCGACAGAGAAGGAAGTGTTCTCAACATGCGGCGAGAATGTGCTTTGTTCTCGTGTTCATCAGGATGTCTCATCGTTGGCACCTTGTACTCACGAAGAGGCCGACACCAGAATGTTTCTGCACGTCATGGATGCAGCAGAGAAAGGTTATCGCAGGCTGATGCTGCGTACAGTGGACACGGATGTCGTCATCCTGGCTGTCTCGACTGTTGTGCAACTCGAGAACACGCAATTTTGGATAGCGTTTGGTACTGGCAAACACCTTCGATACATCCCAGCTCATCAAATCGCCACATCTTTGGGTGCAGAAAAGGCATGAGCTCTTCCCATGTTCCACGCATTCACCGGTTGTGACACGGTCTCTTCCTTTGCTGGAAGGGGCAAGACAACTGCCTTTGACACATGGAAATCATTCAATGCAGTTACTGCAGTATTTGCGAAACTTGTTGCAATGCCAGCAAGCTTCAATGATGATTGTATGTCAGTACTAGAGTCGTACGCAGTGCTGCTATATGACAGAACGAGTTTTGAAGCTACTGCTGACTCTGCCAGGAGACATCAATTCACTACCAAAGCAAGATCCATCGATGCCATCCCACCAACTAGCGCAGCGCTTTTGCAGCACGCAAAACGTGCCATTTACCAGGGAGGACATGTTTGGGGGCAGGCACACATACGAGCTCCAGATGTTCCTTCGCCAGAGTCATGGGGATGGAAAAAGAATACTTCACGAGGATGGGAGCCATTGTGGACATTGTTGCCAGAAGCAGCAGTGTCCTGTTCAGAGTTGCTACGGTGTGGCTGTAAGAAGGGATGCAGGGGACTCTGCAAATGTGTCAAAGCTGATCTGTAGTGCACGTCACTCTGCAACTGCGCTGGTAATTGTGATCATAATGACAGCCATTAAGTTGTGTTGTTTAGTTGTTCCGTTGCTAACTATTCTTGATTTGTGTGGACACGTAGATCTACACGTATGTAATTACCAAATGATTCGTAGTGTAGGTTTTGTCCAGTTATTGGTATCAGTTATAATTATATACAAAAATTACGTTCTTTTATACAGTAAATGTGTCAATAAGTGTGCCACTCAGTGCTAGATTTTTTCTTTGATATATATGGTCTATTCAACATTTTGTTTTGCTTATTTTGTTGATATGCTGTTTTGTTCCTCGTCTGGTCACATTAAAAAAATATTGTTAATTTCTATGTTAGTGTTTTGAATAACGATATACATGTATGTGATAAGGTATACACACATGGTTATATATTATGGTGTCATATTCTTTGACAATAAAGTATGTGATTGTTTGTACATGTGTGTTAAATTATTTTCTAAACCTTGAAAAATTGCTGCATTTCCCATTTTTTCGCGAACTAATTTACATATTTTGTCTGACATATTGATTTGTGTACATGTTATCATCAAAACGATGATTCCATTGAATTCATCATAGCTGAAAACATATATATAGATACTATATTCGTCTTGTTATGTCATTTATTGGCGAAGATATTAGACTTCATAATTTCTCACAATGTGAACGGTGGCCATATTGGATTTTGCCATTTCTGGGCATCCAGGGGAAAATTGAGCTTGGCCCTATATCTGAAATCGTTTAGTATATAATAACCTTCAAATGTGCCAATTTTGGTGCTTTTACCACCAAAGCCACAATCCTCCTATATTTGGCCACATATCTGCCGAACTAGTAACCTGGTGTGTGGATGTAACGTGGATTTTGAGTGGGAATTTGCGGTTCGTCGATTGGGAGCCATTGAACGTCCATACCCGAAGGTGGGTTTTCCCAGTCGCCTCTTGAGGGTACCTTTGCTCATCTTTGGCAGTGTGACTGTCAACCGAATGGGATTCTGGTCTCGATATAACATCGTTCTGACGATCACTGGAGCGTGGATCGACTTTGGTTTTAAGCTGGGACAGAGACATTGGGAATGTTATTTTCGCTCACTTGGAGCACAGTGAGTTATATTGTACGAAACTGATGGTACCATCATAGGACGATATATTGGTTGTACAATTGATTACTATTGTTTTTGTGCTGTTATTCTTGTGTGACCTTAATACAATACTTGTTTGTTGGTAACAATTGGTGTGGTTTCACCATTGATATTTGACACACAGAATAACACATCTTTCTGCCGTGACTCCTCTCGGGGCTCGGAGGTACACCGTGGCCGGGGTTTGGGGAGGAGCACGTAACACAGCTACAGTCACGTGAAAAAGTAAGTACACCCCATGTAAACTTTTGACTTTTTCAACATATTTCAACACATAGCTATTTGATCTTCATTTCAACAATATTGACAGATAAAGGTGATATAATATAACAAATATCATGAAACATTTACATTTTGTAGTCCATTGTATAATTTAAATAAACTGTTACGTGGTCCCCTCGGTGAATACCTGGTCTCAGTGACCCCCGGACCGTGAGAGGAACTTCGCCAGAAAGCTGTATTATATATGCGCTTTCGCCACGCAATCCATATGAATTTCACCCAAGAGACCACTGACGTTCAAGGATATATTTCAATGGTAATGATACCATACAATTTCAATGACACAACCACGGAGATTTTCCCCGAGCAATCAACAATACACAACCATCAACAATATTTCAATGACACAACCACGGAGATTTTCCCCGAGCAATCAACAATACACTACCATCAACAATTCCCCAGCCACAATCAATTCCCTATGAGTAAGATGGCCATCTTATATACGTGTGTCCCGGTGAGTACTCACGACACCCTTTTGGTCTCGGTCCCGCACAATGTCTCTGGGCCCCTCCTGACCAAGATGATAGTCGGCGTCGCCGCACTCGGGCGGTTGAACGAACCCCGGGTGGACGTGTTTCCACCGGGCAGGTATCGTACCCGGCACCCCGGCTACAGCCCCTCGCGGCCACGCGACGCGGGGACGAGAAAGCAAGCCAAAAGCCCCACGCCGCTTGCCAGGCGTGTTAGGCCCCAACGGGCGACCCGTACGCGTCTTTTTAGACGGTGTTGGGAACAGTGCCAGACGCGGGGTCGATGCACGGCCCCACGTCAACTTGACGTCTCCACCGGGCAGGTACACGTCCCGGTGATTCCTCTCGCCAGGCGGGCTTCGGAACGCCGCTTTTCCACACGGCTCAATCAATCCCACCTTTCGTCGGTGCGGGGCGAGGAAGAAGAATCCTCGTCCTTTTTTCCTCGTGTCTTTTCCTCTTCCGTTTCCGGTCACTTCCGTTTCCGGCCACTTGTTCAGAAGGGCTCCTGACCCTCCAATCACAACAACCCCTAATATACTACACACGGATAAGCAAAGACCTGAATGGTAATCCACATACATTCACATAAATATGTAACACTCCCCCCCTTCAAGAAAGAAAGTTTGAACCCAGCGAAAACTTTCTTTGCCGGCCAATTTGGAGAAACAAACCAGATAACTCAACCCCCCCACATTATCAGTTGCCCCCGGGCACAGTTATCACTTAAAAATAAAGCAACCAAAATTTCACCACAACCCCTCCAGATTACTCACTCTGGACTAAGCACCAGCAACGACATTGTCCCTGCCAAATCAAACTCCATCTCATGACCCTCTGACTTTGACCGCCAGTTTCTTGTGAATGAAGGTTAAGGGGTTGATCACAGATCCAAAGTTACCACTCGATAGCACTTTTTCTGGGAGGCCAAGCCGAGTATTCACTACATGGATGCCTTTAGGAACGTGGAGTTCACGGTTAGTCCGTGCAGGAAAGTTCTCTACATGGGCGCCTTGAGGAACGTGGAGTTCACGGTTAGTCCGTGCATGAAAGTTCACTACATGGACGCCTTTAGGAACGGCGTTCGCGGTTAATCCGTGTAGGAATCTTGGCTCGGCGGCTCCGCCGCATTCAGTGCTTCAACTTCTCAGAACTTCCCTAATAATTAGGGTGGGACCACTTGTCCCTGTAGTCCCATGAATAGCGGTCTCCTTCTCGGCCACTACTTTGCCAATCCTTCCTTCGGGAGCGGCCGTAACTCAGGGAGCCTCCATAATAATATTGATTGCGGCCACCACCAACACTACCGCCCAGTTGTCCTCTCCTGTAGACCTCTCGACGTCTACGAAATGCCTTCCCTACTGTTATGGTCCGACCCTCCAAATCCCTGCCATTCCAATTCTTCTCTGCCTCTCTGGCGTCTTTTGTGCTGGCAAACGTGACAAAGCCGAACCCTCTTGACTGTTGCGTTTCCCAGTCTCTTACCAACCGCACTTCCACCAGCGGCCCATATCTGTTGAAGACAGAGGTCAGAACTTCTTCCTCTGTTTTGAAGTTCAGTCCCCCTACAAATAACTTGGCACTTTTGTCGCCATCCCGAGCTGGTGTGGTGTTATTTTCCCTGCTGGGCTCTTTACCAACCCTCAGGTTACCATAAACTTGACCCCCGGCCAAATCATTCCCGATAACCACAGATACACCCTCTACAGGAAGCGTGGCTTGTAAGCCGACGGTGACCGGTCCTGACACCAAATCGGACTCCAAATGGATGACATGAAGGGGAGCACTAACACCGCCCCCGATCCCCTGTAAACGAACACTATCCCCCGTTGCCGTCTCCTCGGACCATGGCAAAATGCCTTCAAGCATTAAAGATTGATGGGCCCCTGTGTCCCTCAATATCCTAACCGGTCTCCGGTTAGTCGAGGCTCCATCCAGTGACACAAACCCCTCTGAAATAAATGGTTGGTAACCCTTTTGATGGCGATTTCTTACGCTAGCCATCGCATTCGGAGTTGTAATAGTCGGACTCCGCTCTGGGTTGTCCCTTTTCATGAGGTAACAACTGGACATCAAGTGTCCAGGTTTCTTGCAAAACGCGCAAGTAGGCCCGGAGGAAAAACTCGTGGTCTGCCTCGGGCCCCCTGAAAAATAAGTTTGTCTTGGGCCCGCAGCCCTCTGACTTCGAACAGGTGGGGTATCCGCGTTGTCCCCATAATCCTCTCGAGGCCGCCGCCATGTATTGTCGTTCTCCGCACCTGCTGTTCCCCACCTCCCCTGTGGAGATCTAGGCGAGGAGTTAGGTTCGTGGACCCCTATTCGGTGGGTTAAGGCATAATCATCTGCCATGGTGGCTGCGTCCCACAACTTTGGTACCTTCTTTTCCTGCAGGTACACTTTGATGTCCTCGTGGACACACTGCTGGAATTCCTCCACCAGGATCAAGTCCCGCAATGTCTCGAAGTCTTTCCCGACTCCTTTTGACTCACACCACCGATCAAACATGTTTTCTTTCACTCTGGCAAACTCCACATGGGTCTCACTCTCCCTCTTCCTGGCATTCCTGAATTTTTGCCTGTAAGCTTCCGGAACCAACTCATATGCTTTGAGGATGTGCGTCTTCAGTACCTCATAATCTGCACATTGGTCCATTGGTAGCGCCGAATAAATTTCCTGAGCTTTCCCCACCAGCACACTTTGCACGAGTATGGTCCAGGCCTCCTCCGGCCAGTTTAATTGTCGAGCCACTTTCTCAAAGTGTGGGAAAAATTTCGCGACTTCCTTTTCACTGAACGGTGGAACCAGCCTCACATGTCTGCCCACATCCCAGGTTTTCTGGTTAGGTGTCGACCCCGTCAGCAAGGGTGGTGCCTCTCCCCGTTCTCTCATTAACTCCAGCTCCTTGAATTTGATTTCTTGCTGAAGCTCCATGTCACGTTCCTTTAATTCCCTTTCCGCTTTTCTCTCCTCTGCTTCGAGGTCCCTTGCAGCTCTCCTCTCCTCTGCTTTTCTCCCTTCTAACCTTTCCTGGAGTTCTCGTTCCACTCTCCTTTCCTCTGCTTCTGCTTTCCTTTCTTCTTCTTTTAACCTTTCCTGGAGTTCTCGTTCCACTCTCCTTTCCTCTGCTTCTGCTTTCCTTTCTTCTTCTTTTAACCTTTCCTGGAGTTCTCGTTCCACTCTCCTTTCCTCCGCTTGTTTCTCTTCCCTCCTCTCTTCTGCTTTCCTTTCTTCTTCTGCTCTTTCCTTTTCTGCTTTCCTTTCTTCTTCTTTAATCCGTTCCTGGCTCCGTAATTGCAACTCCAGTTTCCGGAGCTCAACGTCTTCTGGTTCTTCGGGTAGCCACTCCCAGGCTAACTCGTCCCATGTTCCTAATCCCACCATAGATTGTATCACCGTGGCCTGCAACTCTGCCTTCCTCAAATTAGTTCGGACCTCCAAGTTAAAATGTTTGGCCAATTTCAAGAGGTCCGACTTTAGCAACGCTCGGAACTGTGCCTCACTCGGGGTTACCCCAAAGTTCTGTGCCACAAACGCCATGGTGCCTATCGTTAACACCTGTTAACCTTCACCCAAGACTTTACCCCAATTTCTCAAATTTTTTTACCAATTAATAATTAATTAATTAATTTTAATTAATAAAAAAAATTATTATTTTATTATTTTATCCAATTTTAAATCCCGGACGAGCCCCCAATTCTGTTACGTGGTCCCCTCGGTGAATACCTGGTCTCAGTGACCCCCGGACCGTGAGAGGAACTTCGCCAGAAAGCTGTATTATATATGCGCTTTCGCCACGCAATCCATATGAATTTCACCCAAGAGACCACTGACGTTCAAGGATATATTTCAATGGTAATGATACCATAATATTTCAATGACACAACCACGGAGATTTTCCCCGAGCAATCAACAATACACTACCATCAACAATTCCCCAGCCACAATCAATTCCCTATGAGTAAGATGGCCATCTTATATACGTGTGTCCCGGTGAGTACTCACGACACCCTTTTGGTCTCGGTCCCGCACAATGTCTCTGGGCCCCTCCTGACCAAGATGATAGTCGGCGTCGCCGCACTCGGGCGGTTGAACGAACCCCGGGTGGACGTGTTTCCACCGGGCAGGTATCGTACCCGGCACCCCGGCTACAGCCCCTCGCGGCCACGCGACGCGGGGACGGGAAAGCAAGCCAAAAGCCCCACGCCGCTTGCCAGGCGTGTTAGGCCCCAACGGGCGACCCGTACGCGTCTTTTTAGACGGTGTTGGGAACGGTGCCAGACGCGGGGTCGATGCACGGCCCCACGTCAACTTGACGTCTCCACCGGGCAGGTACACGTCCCGGTGATTCCTCTCGCCAGGCGGGCTTCGGAACGCCGCTTTTCCACACGGCTCAATCAATCCCACCTTTCGTCGGTGCGGGGCGAGGAAGAAGAATCCTCGTCCTTTTTTCCTCGTGTCTTTTCCTCTTCCGTTTCCGGTCACTTCCGTTTCCGGCCACTTGTTCAGAAGGGCTCCTGACCCTCCAATCACAACAACCCTTAATATACTACACACGGATAAGCAAAGACCTGAATGGTAATCCACATACATTCACATAAATATGTAACAAAACATAAATGCAAATTTCGCATGTGGAAAAAGTAAGTACACCCCATGTAAAGTTTTGACTTTTTCAACATATTGTTGCGGATATGAGGACTGTATATTTTTTGGATTGTGTGAATTATTATTATAGTTTATTCTGCGCCTCCTGCCTCCGGAGCTGTGTAAAGGTCAAAGGGCATCCCATAATTAGTCCATAAAGCATCCACACCACAGCCAATCATAGAATACCCCTGTTCAATAGTTATATCTTATTATGTGTTTTAGGGTAAGGCTGTGTCTCCCATTAATTGAAATACTCCATTGCACCAGTGAAAGAGATAGATTCCCTTCATTCCCACTCCCAACACTTCCATTCCCCCCTTTTCGTCAATTGCAATTCGCATTGCCAACTGCATGTTGGGCGGTTTTCCCTTCATCCGCCATTGACCACGAGGCAGGGTTGGGGAAGAAAGGCGGGTCCCCACCTCGTCATAGAGGGGAGGAGTGAGTCAGCCCCACACAACCAACCACGAACAAGGGGTTGGACTTGGAGAGGGTGTGGAGAGAAACATCGAGGAGGTTCGCGAAGGTTGAGGGGCGGGGCCTATATAACCCGCAGGCAGGGGGTGTCCAAGGCAGATGAGCTTTGACGGGATGAGCTACGACAAGAGCGGAGTGTGTGGTTTTTTTGGTCAGAGCTGGGTTGGTCGTCAGTGGTGGTCAGTGTTTGCGGAGAGTGGAGGGGTTGCGTTGAGTTGTCGGTGGTGAGGAAGAGTTGGACTAAGCAAGAGAGAAAGAGTCCTGGAGTTAGTAAGAGAGAGAACCCGTCACGCCAGACCCCCCACCAGCAGCGTTGGCTTGGCTCCACCAAGCAGCTCCGACCCGCTACCCCGCGCACACGACAGGATCGGTGGCATCGGCAGCCGTCGAGGTCCAGCCCGACGTCCCGTGCGGGATCAAACTCCAGCCAGCTCCGGGCCTTCCTCCAGCCACCCACCTCCTGTCATTCCTGCCTGCAATTTCCATCCATTTGCGTACGTGAGTTTGTTTTGTTCGTGCTGTCCTGGGTAGTAACAATAAGTCTGTATAAGCTAAAGATTGCACTGTGTCACCTGCGTCTCATGTCCCTGTAAATAAACGTGACTGCTTGCTTCCTACTTATATGTGTAAATAATAAATCCAATTACTCTTCTGTCCGTCTTCTCGTCTTATTCCTTTTCCTCTTTGCATTCGGTCGTTTTAGAGTTTTCCAGATTGGGCAGCTGCGGTGCGATACGGCCAAAGTTTGGGTGGAATCGGGTTCTAGTCGGGGAATAACTGTTCGGTCGCGGTCATACCAAACGCTCGGTCAAAATAACATCTTAACCGCGTCCGCAACAATATTTTAACATACAGCTATTTGATCAGCATTTCAACAATATTGAGAGATAAAGGTGATATAATATAACAAATATCATGAAACATTTACATTTTGTAGTCCATTGTATAATTTAAATAATCATAAATGCAAATTTCGCATGTGGAAAAAGTAAGTACACCCTTGGCTCTAATAACCTCAAGTAGGCGTTTCTTAGAACTGTCTACCAGTCTCTGACATCGACTGGGAGAAATTTTTGCCCACTCCTCCATGCAGAATTCTTTCAGCTGTACGATGTTTGAGGGGTTTCTTGCATGCACAGCTCGTTTCAAATCCCCCCACAATATCTCGATGGGATTTAGATCCGGGCTTTGACTTGGCCATTCCAGAACCCTCCATTTCTTTCTTTTCAGCCATTCCTTGGTGGATTTACTGGTATGTTTAGGGTCATTGTCGTGTTGCAAGGTCCACCTTCGGTTGAGCTTCAACTTTCCAACAGATGGCCTCACATTATCCTCAAGCACCCTCTGGTACAATGAATAATTCATAGCGGATTCTATGATGGTGAGCTGCCCAGGCCCTGACGAAAAACCAAAGCTGCCCCAAACCATAATATTTCCACCACCATGCTTTACAGTTGGTATCAGGTTCTTGTGGTCAAATGCTGTCTTTGGTTTTCGCCAAACATGTCTTCTGGTACAGTGGCCAAATAGCTCTACCTTTGACTCATCTGTCCAGAGCACATTGTTCCAGAAGTGCTGGTCTTTACCTAGGTGTTCATTGGCAAAGATTAGTCTTGCCCTGATGTTCTTTCTGGACAGCAAAGGTTTCCTCCTGGCACACCTCCCATGTAGATCAAATTTGTGCATCCTCTTTCTAATGGTAGACTCATGCACTTTGACATCAACAGTGGCAAGAGCTACCTGTAGGTCCCGTGATGACATTCTGGGGTTCTTAGAGACTTCTTGGTCTGCTCTCGGGCTGAACTTGCTGGGGCGGCCTGGCCTGAACAAGTTGACAGTTGTTTGGAATCTTCTCCACTTGTAGATGGTCTTCCGGACAGTCGAATGATTGATTTCAAATTGTTTGGAGATCTTTTTAAATCCCTTCCCAGACTCGTAGGCATCTATAACCTTCTTTCTGAAGGCCTCAGAGAGCTCTTTTGAACTAGGCATGGTGACGCCGCACACTTCAACAACAAAGAGCAAACCAAACTAAATGTCTGAGGTTTAAATAAGACAGGTTCCTCCAAGATCCTCTCTAACGATGTTCTAATCATTTGCACCTGAGCTGGTGCACCTGATTCTAATTTTAGGTATTTGAAGTAGTGATAAATGTAGGGGTGTACATACTTTTTCCACATGCGAAATTTGCATTTATATTTATTTAAACTATACAATGGACTACAAAATGTAAATGTTTCATGATATTTGTTATATTATATCACCTTTATCTATCAATATTGTTGAAATGAAGATCAAACAGCTGTATGTTGAAAAAGTCAAAACTTTACATGGGGTGTACTTACTTTTTCACATGACTGTACAAATAGTAGTGGACTTAGTACCGACCCCTGCAGCACTCCCCCCTTCACCTCAAACTCACCACTGTTCCCGTCCTTCGTCCTTACAGCCGTGCGCGCTCTTTTGTACATTGCCATCACTACTCTGATCAACCATTCCTCCACTCCTAACTTCCTCAATGCCCATGTCACTACTTCACGTGGAACCCTATCGAATGCTTTCTCCAGATCAACAAACCCTAGAAACAACTTCTTCCTCTTCTCCATGTACTTCTCCTGCAACTGCCTCAATAAAAAGCGCGTCTGTCCTTCCTCTTGCAGGCATAAATCCATACTGCATCTCGACAATCTTCACTTTCTTCCTTATCCTCCTCTCCAACACCCTTTCCAATACCTTTATTCCATGTTCAAATAACTTTATCGCTCGGTACGAGCCACACTCCAGAGGGTCACCTTTCCCATTGTATAGAGGGACGAGGGTACTCTGTTCCCAATACACTGGAATGCGGCCTTCTTTCACCACCAGATTGCAGATCTCTGTCATTCTCTTCACACCCCAATTTCCCGCTGCCTTCAACATATCTCCCACAACTCCCGTCGGCCCTCCCACTTTTCTACTGTTCATTGCTTTTATCACTTAATCAACTTCCTTCTCGGTTATCTTCTCTGTGGGTCCTAAAACTGGATTACTCTCTATGCTGCCGTCCCATTCATTCTCTGCATTCAACAGTATTTCCATGTATCTCTTCCATCTTCCTTTAATTCCATCTGGGTCCACAACGATTTGTCCTACTTCATCCTTCAAGCACCTAACCCCCATCACATCACACCTCTCTTTTGCTATCTGCTTTGCAATCCTGAATAAGATTGAATACAACAAACAACAACAGGCATTTTAAGGCCATTTTCCCTGCAAGAGTGGGGGTTAGCCTTGTGGACCCCATGACAATCTTCTCCATTTTGCCCTATTTTCTGCATCTCCCCTTGTTAACCCCCTTGTCCGCATTTCTTCTTCGACCATCTTTAGCCAAGTCTGAATAAGATTGAATGAAAAATGCATATTCATGGTCCACCCAGGTTTTGCATCATCTCCGCTGGGGAGGTCCATGCGGGATCAATGCCTTTTCAGCAGCTAATGAGTGTGGATTTATCCAACAAAAGCATGGTTTTTCGCTCACCTGGAGCATACTGTAGTTCCTGGGAGTTTATGCGATGGCGCGTCATCCGTTTGTGAGTCCGTAAACATTGAAGCTTCTCATCTAAAACTGCTGATGGGATTGTGACCAAACTTGGCACAACTCAAAAAAAAGCGCAAAGCACCCCTCCCTATATATAAGGGATCGTTTCTCTGAATGCAGCTTTAACATGGGACCTGAATATTCGTGTCTCAGCTTCTACTGGACGAAATCTGCTGCAAAATTCAGAAGTAAATGCTTTGTACGTGAAGGTAATATCTATCTATAATTCCAGCAATCTCTGTGTGTCTGTCTGTGTGTCTGTGTGTCTGTGTGTTTGTCTGTGACCGCTGTTTCTCGACAACCACGGGTCCGATATACTTGAAACTTGCCAGGTATATTGCTGGGGACCCGAGGATGTGCCTTTTCAAGGTTTGTAATTAATCGGACAAGTACCTACCGAGATATGTCCAAAAAACGCTTCAACCAATCAGAGAGCAGCGAGCTATCACGTGTGCCGAACCGTTAATGCAATGCAAGCGTTAATGCGTTAATGCAAGGCTTTTCTTTTTTTCCCTCTTCTCTTTCTACTTTTCCTTGCGATTAAATTGCAAACAGCCAAAATACGTTGGCGCTAATTGAATAATTGGCCATTAACACTAAAATAATCGTAACTGCGATATGCCAACTTCCGGACAGTGCAGCCTTCCATGTTGTTGTTGTTTGCAGCAGCTGTTTGCAGCAAGGCAAGGCTTTTCTTTTTTCCCCTCTTTTCAAACTGCGATTAAATTAAAACGATTCATCCTAACTGCGATTTGCGAACTTCCGGACAGTGACGACTTATCTTCCGGCAGCCAATCACAGAACGCTCTGTTGCGTAGGCGTGGCCGATGTGAGACGAGCGGAGCTGAGCGCGTTACGAGCTGACCGCCATTACGGTACGTAATTCGATTTCTTATGCGCATTATTTCTCCCAATTCAGTCAGAGCGAAGGGCGGAAGCGAAGAGCGTTGCTTTTTTTGTTTACGGGCGTACGGGCGGGGTAGAGCGTACGGGTAGCGTTTTTTTTTTTTTTTGGCCACGGAACGGGCACCCACGTACGGGCAATGCCCTAGTGTTCCAAATTTCAGCAACGTCCGTTTATGCATTCTTGAGTTTTATTAAGAAAACCCTCAAATTCACATTGGTGTCTGTCCGTCCATCCATCCATCTGTCCGTCCGCCCAAAATGTGTTGGCGCTCATATCTCAAGGACAATACATTGAATTTAGCTGAAACTTGGAATGTACATCGGCCAATAGGTCTTGCTCATGGCTTTCAAAACAAATTCCACATAAGTGCTATAGATTTTGCTTTATAATTAAATATATATATGTATATACACTACTGGTCAAAAGTTTTAGAACACCTCAATTTTTCCCAATTCTTATTGAAATTTAAGCAATTCAAGTCCAGTGAATACCTGAAATGGTACAAAGGTAAGCAGTAAACTGCTCGAGGTTTTAAAAAAGTTTAGGTTAGCAAAAACGGGAAAATAATGTAAATTGCACAGTTATATTGTAAAAAAAAAGGGCCTTCTTCAGGGAACAAAAAAATGGTTAACAACTTACAGCTGTTCTGCAGCAAAGTATGTAAATTAAGCCTTGAAAATTGATGCAAGCAATTCCGACAGGTGTCCCAACCTTTGCTGATTACTTGATAACAAACCCCCTGTCTGTATAAAAGCAGTATTGGAACAGACTGTTATTACACCCTCTGAAGCATTCTTTGGACAATATTGCACTGCAGGAAGTAGTATATTGCTGTCATAATGGCGAGGAAAGGCAATTAACAAAGGAAGACAGACAGACCATTATAACCCTTAAAAGTGTAGGTCTTTCCTTTCGAGAAATTGCAAAGAAAGCCAAGGTGTCAGTGAGTACAGTTTCCTACACCATGAAAAGGCACTTGAAAACTGAAGGAAACTCTGACAGGAAGAGGTCTGACAGACCCAAAGCCACAACAGAATCAGAAGACAAGTTTCTGAGAGTCAATGGCTTACGTGATAGGCGGCTCACAGGACAACAGCTTCAAGCACAACTTAACACTGGTCAAAGTAAACAAGTCTCAGTTTCAACTGTGAAGAGAAGACTTCGAGCTGCAGGTTTGACAGGTCGAGTGGCAGTAAGAAAGCCTTTGCTAAGATGGCAAAATAAGAAAAACAGCCTTGCCTGGGCCATGAAGCACCGCCAGTGGACTACTGAAGACTGGAAGAAGGTCGTATGGACCGATGAATTAAAATTTGAAATCTTTGGTTCATCACGCAGGGTTTTTGTACGTCGTCGAGTCGGCGAAAGGATGGTTCCTCAGTGTGTGACACCAACTGTCAAACATGGAGGAGGAAGCGTGATGGTCTGGGGCTCTTTTGCTGGATCCAGTCGGCGACTTGCACAGAGCGACTGGCACCCTGAACCAAAACGTCTACCACAGCATTTTGCAGCGCCATGCAATAACCTCGAGTATACACCTAGTTGGCCAGGGGTTCATCCTACAGCAAGATAATGACCCTAAATACACCTCCAGGCTATGTCAAAACTACCTTCGAGGAAAAAAAACAAGACGGTAGGCTTCAAATCATGGAATGGCCAGCACAGTCTCCAGACTTAAACCCCATCGAGCTGGTTTGGGATGAACTGGACAGAAGGGTGAAAGCAAAGCAACCTACAAGTGCAACACACGTGTGGGAACTTCTGCAACAGTGTTGAGAAGAACTTCCCGAACAATATTTGATATCCATTGTAGAAAGAATGCCACGAGCCTGGTGTTGGCTTAGCGGTTAGGGTGCCAGCTTTGGATCCTAGGATCCTGGGTTTGAATCCCGATCGATCGCTGAATTAACGCCAGGGGGGTTGACTCAGCCTGTCATCCTTCTGAGGTCGGCAAATTGAGTACCAGCTTGCTGGGATGAATGATCACGGTGTGTACCCCGATTTAGAATAGGTACACTGTATCCCTGCGCATCGTAAGAGCGTCAGGAAGGGCATCCGGCCATAAAAACATTGCCTCAAACAGGGAACCATGATTGTCATGGGGCCCGCAAGGCTAACCCCCGCTCTAGCGGGGAAAATGGCCTTAAAAACGAACATTCATTCATTCATTCATTCAAAGAATGCCACGAGTGTGTTTGGGGGTTATATCTGCAAAAGGTGGCTACTTTGCTGAGTCAAAAATTTTAATTAAATTTTGTTAAACAAAATGATTCTATTTCTTTTTATCTCCAATTGTTTATTTGTTCTATGCTTAATTTCAGAGTACATTGAGACATTAAACTGCATAAATTTCAATAAAAACTGGAAAAATGTAGGTGTTCTAAAACTGTCGACCGGTAGTGTACATAAATAAATATATAAAAATATATACACACTTTATAACTCATCAAAATATAATTAAACAAAACAAGTGTGCTGACCCAATGGCCTAATGGATAAAACACAAGACTCCAAAGCTGGGGATTGTCGGCTCAAATCCCATCTGGGTTGAATATTTTCTTCCCCTTACTTTTTCAGGTCTTTTATATAATCTTGAATAATGAACAAATTAACATCTTGTACAATGACAAAATGCATTTTGTTTGTATTTAAAACGTAATTATTCTTCAACCTGAATTTCCGAGTCATTATGAATATTGTACCACATCGAATTGCTTATTGTGCAGAAATCAAGGGAGGAGGCGCAAAGCGCCCCTTCCTTTTTTTGGGACGGTTTCTCTGAATGCAACTTTAACATGGGGACTGAAAATTCGTTTCTCAGCTTCTACTGGTATATGATATATATTAAATAAGTTGACGACACAGGACATCATATACAGTCATTAAATGAGTTGACTACACATTACATCATATAGTCATTTAAAATATTCACTTGGTTCCTCCATTTTGTTAAACAAAACGATTCTATGATTTTGATTCATATGTAAGTATGTAATTTTTTTGTATACAATATTGAGGCTCGTGTAAGAGCTAGCACATTAAACACACATTAGCACATAAAACACAAAAAACATAAACGGACACATAAAACAATAAAAGGAGGGAGACACAAGATGGGGAGAGAGAGGGAAGCACACAAGCGCAACAGTAGAGAACAGGAACATCGAGAGATTTGTGGAAGGGAGAGGGCTTGGGGTGGAGGGGGAGCAGGAGGGGGAAGGAAGGGGTACACAGTATAAAACCAATTGACACTAATAGGAATTTCAGGAATAAAGTCTGAGATTGAAAGAGGTGGATTTTGGGGTGTATCCTAATGGATAAAGCATCAATGACCTAATGGATAAAGCATCAGATTCCCAAGCTGGAGATTGTGGGTTCAAATCCCATTTGGGTTGAATATTTTTTTCCCCTTACTTTCTCAAGTCTTTTATATCGTCTTGAATAAAGTCTTGTATGATGAACAAATGCATTTTGTTCCTATTTAAAATGTATCTTATGAAAAATGACAGGGGCATAGAAAAGACCCCTTTATATAAGAGTTTGTGCCATGCGGCAAAGTATAGCAAAGAAGGGACATTCCATAGCTTGTAGAAAATGTCGAACAATACCAAATAAGAGGCATTTTAAAAATCTCGTGTGCATGCTGGACTACCCTTGTGTTCTTAGGAGGAACCAAGCGATGCTCTCGAAAAGTTCATATAAAGGGGAGTCCGACATCTGGCAAATAAAATGCAATTACTTCTTCATGCAGGTGTAAGAATCAAATTGGCACCCCAAATCAAATTGGCGATATACGTAAAATCCTCGATGTGATTCTCTTGGATACCAAAGTTTATCTCACGCACGAGCTCCTCACTACCTTCCTGGTGGTATGCACTATTGTCAATACTCGTCCACTTGTACCGGTGTCTACAGGTCCAGAAGTTCCAGAAATCAAGACACCAGCAACCCTACTTACCATGAAGTCAAGTCCTCTTCGTGCACCACCAGATTTTAATCGTCCTACAGACATCTTCAACTACCAGTGGTGATGTGCACAGCATTTGATGAATACCATTTAGTCACAATGGCACAAAGAATATCTCCTGACCCTGCAGCCCCATACGCGACGGCAAGTCAAGGAACGCAACCTTTGTGCGGGTGATATCGTTCTGCTGAAGACAGATGTTCACAGGAACGACTGGCCCTGTGGAAGCTGATTTAGACATTGCCCAGCACAGACAGTCAGGTTCGAAAAGTGCGAATCCACACTATGAAGGGCAGCAAACCACACATCTACCTGCGACCCATACGTGAGGTTGTATTGCTTATACCGGCAGGGGAAGAGTACATTTCTTCATTGTGTTATATTGATTGTGAATTTCATATTCTCATGTTGTTTTCCACTCTACCCGATCAGTTAGCCAAAGTCTGTCCATTCACTTAATGACTGTATATGATGTATTGTGTAGTCAACTTATTTAATGACTGTATATGATGTATACCGGTATATATACCGGTGTGTACCCCGGTTTAGAATAGGTACACCGTATCCCTGCATGTCGTAAGAGGCGACTAAAGGGGTTGGCGTCAGGATGGGCATCCGGCTATAAAAACATTGCCTCAAAAAGAGAACCATGACAATTACGACTACATATGGGCAGGATACAGCCCGAAGTACCCCGTGGGGGACCCCACTCCCTCTCGTCAAAACTCAAGGTGGGGAACCCGATCGAAGCAAGGGTGGAAATCATTCCATTTATGACGACGAAACGTCTGATGCCCGACGTGGAGATCGGTTTCTGAGGTTTGGGTCATGGACTGTAGGGACAATGACAGGGAGATCAGGAGAAGTGGTGGAAGTATTGGTCAGAAGAAGAGTGGACATATGTTGTTTGCAGGAGACGAGATGGAAGGGAAGTGGTGTGAGAATGGTGAAGGGTAGGCAAGGACAGAAATACAAGTTTGTGTGGCAAGGGTGCCCGGAGGGCGTGAATGGTGTTGGTGTCCTGTTTTCTGAGGAGTTTGTCGACAGTGTGGTGAGTGTGACTAGAGTGAAAGGTTGATGATTGTGAAAATGATGATTGGAAAGCTCTTGGTGAACATCATCTCGGGATGCTCCGCAGGTTGGTCGGAGCGATGAAGAGAAGGACAAGTTCTGGTGTGCTATAGAGAAGCTGATGGAAAACGTGAAAGATGAGGAAGTTGTTGTGGTAGGAGGAGATCTAAATGGACATGTGGGAAGGAGTATGGACGGTTTTGAGGGAGTTCATGGGGGTTAGGGATATGGTATGAGAAATGGAGAAGGTGAAAGGATTTTGGAGTTTGATTTTATTTGATTTTATATTTATATGATTTTATTCTTGTGTGACCTTAATACAATACTTGTTTGTTGGTAACAATTGGTGTGGTTTCACCATTGATCTTCGACACACAGAATAACATCTTTCTGCCGTGACTCCTCTCGGGGCTCGGGGTACACCGTGACCGGGGTTTGGGGAGGAGCACGTAACACTTGGGAAGAGAACATGGAGGAGGTGCACGAGAGGAAGAGAGGAAAGTACAGTGAGCTGGAGGCAGAGTGCCGGGAGAAGGGTTGGCGAGTTTTGTGTCAGCCATTTGAGGTGGGGTGTAGAGGGTATATTGGCAATTCCTTTTCTGCAGTTCTTGCTCGTCTTGGAGTGTGTGGGACAGAAAGAAGGAGAATGTGTGACAAGGTGGCCCAGGTTGCCTTGAAAGGCTCATTTTGGATATGGAGGAAGTTTATGGAGGCACGTTGAACGGTTTAGGTTGAGGTTGTGGGTGGTGGTTCATTTCAGCCTAAAGGGGTAGTGACTGAGCATGGAAGAGAGATGGAGATGTGTGAATGGTGTGTGTGTGTGTGTGTGTGTGTGTGTGTGTGTGTGTGTGTGTGTGTGTGTGTGAATGGTGTGTGTGTGTGTGTGTGTGTGTGTGTGTGTGTGTGTGTGTGTGTGTGTGTGTGTGTGTGTGTATTGCAGGAGTGGGTGTAGTTTTCCATGAATGTGTTTTTGTTGGAGTGGTGCATGTTGTCAGGGTAGGTGGTCGGTTGGTTTTTTTTTTGGTGTGTGAGTGAGTGGATGAGGGGCTGTGGATTCTGGGAGTGGAGGCGGTTTTGTTGTTGTAGTCTGTGTTCTCACTGGCTGGGCTCTCTCTTCCCCTCTTGTCTCCTGCTCCCTGTATTGTATGTTTTATGTGTGTTTCTGTTTATGTTTTCATGTGTTTTATGTGTTAGCTCTTGCACGAGCCTTGACTTTGTATTCAAAAAATTAAATAAATAAAAAGACCCTTTAGAGTTTATTTCCTTCAGACCCCAAAGACCCTTTCGGCTATGAAGACCCTTAAGACCCTGAAGACTTTTAGCTTTAGACCACTTGGACCTTTTTAGATTACAAATAAATTGCAAATAAATAATATCACCAATATTACAAATATATTTACACAAAATAAAATATGTTTGTATTATGATTGGTGTAAATCATGACAACAGAGTAACTCGCATGTCGTCATTATCCTCAGTAAAAACAAGCCTGTGACTCTGTAGCGACCCGTGTGGTGAGGCAAGTGTCACGAGCCAATCCACACTTATCTACATACAGGGTGATTGAAAAGTCACCAGCGATTTTTAAAAGGCTGTTCTTGTGGTGGTAAGTCACAGACAATTTTATCAAAATATGTCTGGTAGGAAATTTTATGCCATTTTAGGTCATCTCATCTCTAAACTCAGAGATGAACATATAAAATGGGTCATGATGTCCGGATGTCCATCTGTAAGTCCGTCAGTCCGTCCCTTTGTCTGTCTGTCCAGTCGTCTTAACTTCTTGCTATTTTTGCTACTCCGCCCTCATCACCTGGCTGATTGTTCTGAAACTTGACACATGAATACAAGACAGCAGAGCGCACAATCGGGCTTCGATTTTTCAATTTTGGATCATGGGGGCTCCAAGGGGGGCACCTCCTGAAACTTCAGATCCGTACGCATCCATTAGTCACCAACCTATTGCTCTGAAACCCGATACAGCCCTTCTACTCGAAGGTCTGCAGGATCTCTCAGTCTTGGGTTTTTCGATTTCGGATCAGGGGGGCTCCAAGGGGAGTTCCCCCAAATCTCAACCTCAAGAGATGACCTCCAACCCACTCGAGGCTATGTTATATCATGCACTGCAGTTTTTGTTTCTATTTTTGTTTCTGATTTGTTTTTGTTTTGTTCAGATACGTAATGGCTGGGCAATTGAGTATCAGCGATAAAGCAAAAATTGCAGCCATATATGAAGTATGGAGGTCAGTGACAGATGTTCAGAGATGCTGGCAAACTGAACGAGTAAGGAATGCAACACTGAATCCTAAAACCATTAAAAGTTGTCACCAAAAACTGATGACAACGTGATATGTGGCTGATAGAAAGTGCAGTGGAAAGGAAGTCTGGAAAAGGGAGAAAACCCGACGTTCTTGAGGCATTATATGCCAGTGGATCCGAGCCCAGGTCTACTGTAAGCTATATACTCCAGAGAGCCTCATAGGTTTCCTCACATAATCATATAGGATGTCTGCCCGCGGAGCATCACGACAGGCCAGAGAGCCTAATGGGACTCTTCCTGTCGCTGCCATAGGGAGTGGGTGTACG
>NC_136266.1:257500-267500 GCF_964187855.1 Myxine glutinosa
TGCGGCGGGTGGGTACAGCAAAGTCTCGAGAGCCTTTCCGTGTCCTTTCTGTAGCAAATAGAAAGGGTTGTGGAGCATAGGGAATAAATTATATTGAGGACAAACTGAAGACGCTTTGAAGTTTAAGTATCACAGACAGCAGAAGAATGAGGTATGAGGCTTCACAGTCATTCTGAAGCAGTGGAGAAAGAAGAAAACCTCAATGGTATTGTGACAGGTGTGACTCAGGGAGGACTTTGTGCACCCTCCGAGAGAATAAAAGCACACACACATGAAGTAGATCAGTTATGTCATCGTATTCTCTTTCAAAATTAAGTAAATCGTATTCATATGATAGATATGCATTGCGCATGTAATCAACATAAGGGTCTGTTCCTTTCCCCCCTTTCTATCTTTCTGTATCTCTATATTTCTATCTCTTCCATTTAGCACCATTCTCTTCCATTCATTTTCACGACAAAACTGACTTGCAAACCTGTTTAGTTGATTGCTTGCCGGCTGTGGCAGAGCAACAACCACGGTCACAGGGCGGTAGAGGTGGAGACAGAAGCTGCTGGAAAGGACTCACAGATTTCACCTCCCCCCCCCCCCCCCCTAACTCCTTCCCCCCTTAGCATGACACGCAAAGCCACTGAGATGCAACCAGCACGAGAGAGGCGAGTCCTGCATGAGTCCAGGGCAAAAAGGGGGCGGGAGGGGGGGGGCAAGAAGGAGAAGATAGAAGGGTAGAGCATAACAAATTCTCTCTTTCAACAGCTGCCTCAGCCAGAACAGAAATTTGAGAACCTGTTCCCCAACTGGGATTTCCCCACTCTTGGCTTCAGTCCTCCAGAATGGAGCTTTACACCCTATTTGCCTCACTTTCTCCTAACACCCCATGCATTTCTCAATTGCCACACACATCATTTACATGGAGTCACTTCACTTTTTCCTCAGACAGCAATGCATCTTTCTCTTCACTTTTCTTGAGTCCGCTTTCTCTGAAGCTGCCTCAACACCACACGGTCCCGAAATACAGTTTTCAGCACCAAGGTTTGGGCCGGGCTGCCTCCCGAACACCAAATCCCTCATATCGGAGCCGTACAAGCTTTCCTCGAGTCTAAAAGCGTAGGTCGGGGGGCATGAGGAGCAGATTGGGTGCAGGGCCATGGTCTTGGTCATTGTTGCTTACACAGGGGTTGGCAAAGGTTCGCTAGAGCACATCTTCAGACCCCACCCTTTCTTTTTTGACCCTCTTATTTCTTCATCCCTCTTCTCCAAACACTCTGTGCCTTTCTTCAAGTGTATTGGATCCAGTAATGTATTTGTGTCAAGTGATTGTTGTAAGTTTCCTGAGGCGGAACGATCGCGTAAGAGTAAGCGCGAATGTTTTAAGTGTTTTATGTGTGCTTACAATGCGGTGTCTGATATTTCCCGTTATTTTCTGATTAACGATTTCTCCTTCCATTTATTTGTATTGGAAAATCTCCTGCCATTTTCTCTCGAACATCTCATCACCGTTCATTCAGTCATTTCCTGCTCTATCGCTTATTTGCTGTGTATATAAATTCATGAAACTGTTGATTTGTGTCCTAACGTGTCCTGCTCACGTTTGTTCTGGGGTAGTGCTCCCGGACTGATTGGTCCGAGTTCTCAATTGTAGTGGTAGCTCACATAATGTGATACATGGCGTTGGTTTACTCGGCCAATTAATTAGCCACCGCGCAGTTGCCAGTTCGGTTCCACATCTGCTTCATTAATCTCGCCGGTACGTAAACTGATCTTGGGCGCGAAGATCCAACCAGAGGTGGTGTTGCAGACAGCGTCCTTGGTCTCTTAAAGATGCGCTACCCTCTTGGAATTATCCAGAGGCGATGTCCCTGACAGTATATTAGGAAGCTAAATCCAGAGTATAAATAATTACTTATTTATTATTTTTAAGAAGTACCAACTACAAAACCAACATGACTTTCGAAGCACCAAGATCAATTTGTAGTGTCAAAGCAAAGAGGTTGAATACTTATTGACTTAAGATATTTCAGCTTTTCATTTTTAATTATTTTGTAAAGATTTCTAAAAAAACAAAAATCCACTTTGCCATTATGGGGGGTTATGTGTAAATCAGTGACAAAAAATTCAATTAAATCCATTTTACATTCAGGCTGTAACAACAAAATGTGAAAAAAGTCAAGGGGTGTGAATACTTTCTGAAGGCCCTGTATATGTGTAAAGTCAAAACTGAGGTAAAGTCCCAGAAGTCATCAAACATTTTTGGTTTAAATGGATAAATGCCAGAGGCCATTAACACACAATTAAGGGCAGAGAATAGAAGAACATTGGAGGGGATTACCCTCAGGAATAAAGGAGGTGGGGAGGATATAATTAGCTTTGCATGTGTCAAGGTGCAGACTGAGAAACAATTTCGGCATGGCTGGCTTTAATGATAAATCCGTGAGGAGGTTATAAAAGTTCGATAAGGCAGAAATAAACGTGTGAGTTTATTCAAACAACACGATGGCCAAACACAACACGCAAGCCCCATGCTACAGGCCATCAGCGAGCACCTGACTCCACCCACCCCGGAACGGAACAAGGCTACATAATATGTCATGCATAATACCAAAGGGTTTTTGTAGTATCCAACATGTCCCCTTCCCTTCAAACCGACGACACATGGAGGGGGTTTACATGAGGTAACAGTCTCCCCAAATCGATCAGTATGAGTACATATGTTACCACAGCTGTCCATGACCATCTGAATGCTACAAGAACACCATAGTGGGGCGGCTTAGCCCAAATATTCAAAAGAATTGTGCATTTTGTGATACAAGCACCAAATTTGGCACACTAGTAGACTATCATATTATGAAAAGATCTGGATATTGGGCCATCTCAGATTCAGAGATTTGATTTTTGCAAGATTTGCAGATTTTGCAAGCTGAGATTGCAACGCCAGGGACTGCCGACTCCTTCCTACGAGCTGCCCATGTCACCCGCACAAGAAGAGCTCATCAAATCACTGCAGCGGCACCGCACATCCTGCAACACCGTGCGTATGAACGCCACTGTATGACATATGCTGATGATGCAGAAGACCTGCCTGAGTTCGAAGACTGGTGTCACCAGAGAGGAGAAGACATTCCCAACTTTCAGTACTGGGCAACTGTGCTGGAACTAGAGATGTTGGTACTGGTCTACGTGCGTTCTCTGCGACAGGCTTCATTCACGACGTACCTTGATGCCCTGACGGAACTGGTCCCATGGTTCCATGCCTTAGACCACACACACTATGCCAGGTGGGTCCCTGTTCACCTGAGGGACACGGTTGCACTCCCAATGAAGCACCCAGATGTAGCCAGAGAATTCAGGGCTGGCAACTTCACTGTACAGAAGACGAAGAAGGTGTTCTCTTCGATCCCAATCGAATCGAAATCTTGCAAAAATCAAATCTCTGAATCTGAGATGGCCCAATATCCAGATCTTTTCATAATATGATAGTCTACTAGTGTACCAAATTTGGTGCTTGTATCACAAAATGCACAACAGGTTTGCTATGCTGCTACACTACCAGCAAAGATGGAGGAAGAGTTCATGCAAAACAAATTACAAATTGAGGTGCGCAGGTGCCCGGCGTTCACTTGGGCTGCAACAAAGAGGTAACGGTAAGTCGAATCTCACTCGCTTCAGTGAGTAGGAAGCTGGTCTGTCCTTGCTTCCTCCAGTAGATGGATTTTGGCCCTCACTATCCATATCAGAGCATGGAGGGACATAAGGACAAAGGAAACACCGGTTCCTCCAATAGACTCTGCCAGATGGTAGTTTAACATGGTAGTCCCACTAAGCCAGTGGTAGTGGACGTGCCTTCCACAGCTGGAAAGGTAAAGTATCATCTTTCAGGTTACCACACATAGCGCCATCCTCCATCAGTCGAATGCTATCATCCGTGGTAAAACATCTCCGAATTCGGCTATCAGATGATCACAAACCTGTGATCGTTGTTGCTGATTAGGTTAGTCATCTAAATCCAACATGCTGCAGTTCATTGTTAACATGGAATGTGAGTCATCACGGGATGGCTGACTGTGTTATGTTGCAAAGGCTGTGTTTTTCATGTCACCAGATTCATCGAATGATCTGCCATAATTGCACCATGCCAAGTCGTTCAACAAATAGAATGCCAGACAGGGTGTTCGGACCCCATCACACACTTACACAGTTTCACCAAAATTTTTACCTCTATGGCGGATAAAAGTGTGAAGAGTGCCCATGCACTTCATCGGAGCACCGTTAGTGTTCACCACTCGTGGATCATCGTCGCCATCATCCAAGTTATCTGGGTGCATGCCAAGTTGTTGCAGATGTGCAGTTGCCTCAGCCCCAGTGTCCGGGATCGCCTCCAGGGTACCAATATAATCACCCTCAAAGTCGTCAACATCTACTCGAATCCGTGGTGAATGTTGCTTCCTCTGCAATGTGCAGAACACATCAGTGACCAAGACAATCTGCCGAACAGCTGGGGGTTGCTTGTTATCAGTACGCTGTTTAGACTTCCATACAGGCTTGCAAGCTTCAATTTTCCACATACACAGGCGAAGTGACCCATGGTGCCGCACTTCTGGCACTTCCTATCATGAGCTGGGCAGCTCTTTGAGTTATTGGCGGCATCACCCCTGCAATTTCCACACTTGGTGGTCTCGGGTCGGAACTGACTGCAACACCAAAATGGTTGACGAGAGTTCTTAGTGATGACAGCCCAGGACTGACTTCCGGCCATCATATCATCAGCCTTCCTGCCGGCTTCCTCGCTGTGACACATGTCCAGGGTACATTGTAGTGCGAGTTCTCTCTCAGCCATAAGCTTACGACGCACCTCGAAATCAGATATGCCAGTGATGATCCGAATAACAAACTGTTGGTCGACAGTCATGGGTGAGAGATCAATTGGCAGCAATCTCCTTTAGTGCACAACAAAACCTCATGCCGAGTGTCAGACAGTTCAAGAGTTGCTAACTGCCCACAAACTTGCATACGATGGAGACGTGTGATGAGGTAGTAATCATCCCATTGTTTTCTCCATGCCTTGAAATGCTGCAAGGTTGTAGACTCGGATAACACTGGTGGTTGTTTAACCAAGAATTTCGGAGAAGATACAACTGATGTCTCAGAGGTGTTTTGACAATCTGGCACGCCGTCATCACCGACATCACCAGAAACAGTGGAGATGCCTGGGATGGCCTCACATAACGGTGTAGCGGTTACCAGTAGCATGACACAATTACCCTGCACCGGCCGATGACGCAACCGGCGAGCGGTCACGTGTCTGGACTCGCCCGGGCGTGTTGAGACTTGCCTTTACCGGGTGAACGCTTGCCTTGCATACCACACCCCGTTGAGAGGCGTGGCTTATCTATTTGCATACCACGCCCCACCTGAGAGGCGTGGCTTTTGTGTGTTGAGTTTCTGATATATATTGCCGCCCGTTCGATGGGCTGATTCAGTGCTTTGGAGTTCGTTTGAGTGAGCTGGGAATAAATAGCTCAGAGAAACTTAATTCCTGGCGTCGTCCATTTTGTCCGATTTATCGTGCGAGCACAGCTCCCACAATTGGTGACCCCTTTCTACGAACACGGCGATGGAGTCAGCTGTAGCTTTGAAACTCCCGGGCTTTTGGGAATCTCACGCGGCCGTTTGGTTTGCTCAAGCGGATTCTCAATTCGCCCTGCGAAAAATTATGGAGGACACGACGCGCTACCACCACGTGGTCTCCGCGCTCAACGCCTCCTCCGCTGCCCGGGTTCTGAGCTTCCTACAGCACCCGCCGGACGCCGACAAATACGGCGCGCTCAAAGGCCTACTCCTCGGTGCGTTTGGACTCACAGAGACCGAACGCGCACGACAACTACTACACCTCCCGGAGCTGGGCGAGGCCCGTCCGTCCGAAAGCATGGACCACATGCTTGCTCTTCTCGGTGACCACAGCCCAGACTTCCTCTTCCGCGAGCTGTTTCTCCAGCGGCTGCCAGGGAAGGTACGGTTAGCTTTGGCTAATTCGCCCATCACGGACCCTCGCGCCCTGGCCAAGGAGGCCGATTAATTTTGCTCGGCCAGGCGACATGTCGGAGCGGCCGCCTGGGACCCTGGGCCGACCGAGGCAACGCCCGGGCCACGACCGGCGCCTCCACCGGCCGAGTCAGCGCCACTGAGGGCAGCGGC
The DNA here is from genome assembly GCF_964187855.1 of Myxine glutinosa. NCBI lineage: Eukaryota > Metazoa > Chordata > Myxini > Myxiniformes > Myxinidae > Myxine > Myxine glutinosa. The sequence continues at coordinate 263,693 of NC_136266.1, forward strand.
CGCCGCGACGCCCCCTCAACCGAACCCGACGCGACCGCCGGAGCCTCCACCAGAGCGGACCATGTGCTATTACCACGCCAGGTTCGGGCAGAAGGCCAGAACGTGCCGCCCACCGTGCACTTTCGGCGGGTCGGGAAATGACCAGGCCGGCGCTCGCTGCCTGCCATGAGCGTCGGCCATTCAGGCAGCCTTCTGTTTATCACGGACACGGAGTCCGGGTGGCGTTTTTTGTGCGACACCGGCGCTCAGCTGAGCGTGATACCCGCCTCGGTGGAGGACAAACAGGCCACGCTTTGCGGCCCCGCTTTGGTCGCCGCAAACGGTTCCTCCATCCGCACCTTCGGTTCGCGCAGCGTCCAATTCTGCTTCGGGGGCCAGCGCTTCAGGTGGGGCTTCACCACGGCGAACGTGCCCATGGCCTTGCTGGGTGCAGATTTTCTTTGCGCGCATGGGCTTTTGGTCGACATCAAACGGCGTCGGCTTATCAACGCGGAGACCTTCAGCTCGCTCGCTTGCTCATTGAGCGGCTCCGCTCCGACCAAGCTAGCCTGCGCGCTCCCGGTCGCGGAGGATTTCACCCACCTACTCGCCGAGTTTCCTGCCCTCACGCAGCCGACGTTTTCGGCCGTCGCCGTCAAGCATGGCGTCGAACACCACATCCCGACCACAGGTCCACCGGTCTACGCCAGGGCTCGCCGCCTCGACCCGGCCAAACTCGCCGTAGCGAAGGCGGAATTCGATGTGCTGGAGCGATTGGGAATTGTGCGACGCTCGAATAGCGCATGGGCCTCGCCCCTGCACATCGTGCCCAAACCGGGTGGCGGATGGTGACCATGCGGCGATTACCGCCGCCTCAACGATGCCACCACCCCCGACCGGTATCCGATACCACACATACAGGACTTTTCCGCCCGTTTGGTGGGGCGGGTGATCTTCGCCAAGGTCGACCTCATTCGGAGCTACCACCAGGTACCTGTCCGGCCGGCCGACGTTCCGAAGACGGCTGTAATTACACCTTTTGGCCTCTTCGAGTTCCTCCGAATGCCGTTCGGCCTTAAGAACGCGGCCCAGGCCTTCCAGCGGCTGACGGACAGTGTGCTGCGCGATCTCACCTTTCTGTTTGTCTACCTGGATGACATTCTCATCGCCAGTACTTCCCGGGCGGAGCACCTCGTCCACCTGCGCACGCTTTTTGAGCGCCTCGGCCTCATCATCAACCCGGCGAAATGCCAGTTTGGCATAACGGCCGTCGACTTCCTGGGGCACCGCATCACGAAGCACGGGGCCGTCCCGCTGCCTACCAAGGTGGAGGCAGTCACAAGTTTCCCACGCCCTCGCTCCATCAAGGCCCTACAGGAATTTTTGGGGATGGTAAATTTCTACCACCGGTTCGTGCCTCACGCCGCCCAACTCATGCGCCCCCTGTACAAAGCCCTCCGGGGCAAGCCGGCCAAGCACGACGTCGCCTGGACCACAGAGATGGACGCGGCGTTCACCGGCGCTAAGCTGGCCCTCGCCAACGCGATCATGCTGGCGCACCCGGCACTCGACGCACCCATCGCCCTCACCACGGACGCTTCCGACTACGCGGTTGGCGCCATGCATGAACAGTGGGTGAACAGAGCTTGGCAACCGCTGGCCTTCTTCAGCCGGCAGCTTCGCCCTAACGAGCGCAAGTATAGCGCTTTCGACCGCGAGCTCCTCGGCCTTTACCTGGCTGTCCACAACTTTCGCCATCTTTTGGAGTGCCGCCCGTTCACGGCGTTTGTGGACCACAAACCCCTGGTCTTCGCCATGGCCAAGGTTACGGAGCCGTGGTCGGCCCGCCAGCAGCGCCACCTCTCCGCCATGTCCGAATTTATGACGGACATCCGGCACGTCGCGGGCAAGGACAACGCTGTGGCCGATTGCCTCTCCCGGTCCAGCGCGAACGCCGTCCACCTGGGTGTGGATTTCGCCCGCATGGCGGCCGACCAGACCGCCGACCCCACGGTGCAAGCCCTCCGGACAGCGGACACAGGCCTGCGGTTGGCCGACGTCCCCTTCGAGGACACAGGCACAGTTCTCCTGTGCGACGTCTCCCTGGGCCAACCACGCCCCATCGTGCCCACCGGATGGCGGCGGCACATTTTTGACGCCCTCCACGGCCTTTCCCACCCGGGCCGGAAAGCATCACAGAAGCTCGTGGCAGCGAAATTCGTCTGGCACGGACTCCGTAAAGACGTCCACAACTGGGCCAATGCCTGTGTCGCCTGCCAGCGCGCGAAGGTCCACCGGCACGCCCAGGCCCCGTTGGCACCATTCGACGTGCCCACGCGGCGCTTCGACCACGTCAATGTGGACCTGGTGGGACCCCTTCCCTCCTCGCGGGGCTTCACCCACCTCCTCACAATGGTGGACAGGACCACCAGGTGGCCGGAGACCGTCCTGCTGGCATCAACAACTTCCGCCGACGTGGCGCAGGCCTTCATTGGCACCTGGATTGCCCGTTTCGGCGCCCCCTCGGACATCTCCTCCGATAGAGGTCCGCAATTCACCTCCGAGCTTTGGGGCGTGGTCGCCCAGGCCTTGGGGGTCAAGCTTCACCGCACCACGGCCTACCACTCCCAAGCCAACGGCTTGTGCGAGCGGTTCCACCGCTCGATGAAGGCCGCTCTCAGGGCCAGCCTCCAGGACGATGGTTGGGCCGACAGGCTCCCGTGGGTCCTATTGGGCCTCCGAACGTCCCCTAAAGAGGACCTCCAGGCTTCCACCGCCGAGCTGGTCTATGGGCAGCCACTGCTCGTGCCGGGCGAATTCATCCCTGACGCCACCGGCCCCTGGTCCGCGGCTCGCCAACGCTCGGTCCTCCAGGAGGCCGCCAGGAGATTTGCCCCTGTGCCCACGTCCCACCACGGCTGCCCCCAACCCCACGTCCCCCCAGCACTTCGCACTGCGGAGTACGTTTTTATCCGGCACGACGCACACCGGGGACCGCTCCGGCCGCCGTACGATGGACCTTTCCGGGTCCTGAAGAGGGACGACAAGTCGTTCACCATCGACATCGGCGGCAAGGCGGACCGCATCTCCATGGACCGCCTCAAGCCGGCCCATTTGGACCTCGACCAACCTCCACAGTTGGCCCTTCCTCCACGACGGGGCCGTCCCCCGTCAACCAGGCCCCCCGCCCGGCCATCCACCGCCCCGCCACCTACCACCCCCACACGAATCGTCAGGGGTCGTTTCGGCCGGTCATCAAGACCCCCCTCAAACTGACTCTCCCGGTGCATGTTAATTCTGGGGGGGCGCGTGTATCGGTTACCGGTAGCATGACACAATTACCCTGCACCGGCCGATGACGCAACCGGCGAGCGGTCACGTGTCCGGACTCGCCCGGGCGTGTTGAGACTTGCCTTTACCGGGCGAACGCTTGCCTTGCATACCACGCTTGTTGAGAGGCGTGGCTTATCTATTTGCATCCCACGCCCTGCCTGAGAGGCGTGGCTTTTGTGTGTTGAGTTTCTGATATATATTGCCGCCCGTTCGATGGGCTGATTCAGTGCTTTGGAGTTCGTTTGAGTGAGCTGGGAATAAATAGCTCAGAGAAACCTAATTCCTGGCGTCGTCCATTTTGTCCGATTTATCGTGCGAGCACAGCTCCCACAACGGTTTCATTTCCTGCATATGGCCCTGTTGTTGATCAGCTGTGGCCTGTTGTTGGTTCAGCATGGCACGTTGTTGTATAGTGATCATGTCATACCAGCCACCAACAAAGTGACATCGTGAGAAGGCTCGTCAGGTTTTCCTTTGGGTGGCATGTCTGTGTGTT
>NC_136266.1:272500-357500 GCF_964187855.1 Myxine glutinosa
TTATTTCACCTGCAACCGTACCATAAAATAGCTTTTTAGGAATGTTGCTGTCGAAGAAAGGCATTCGGACAATGTGGAATGGAAAACCAAAACCGTGTTGCAAAACCAAAAACGTGAAAATTTTGTGTGATTACCCTTGGTGAACACTGTAGGGTAGCACGGATGACCAAATGAGCTTTAACACTCCGAGGCATTCAGTTCAAAAATATAGCGGAGCATACGCGTGGGGGCAAATTGGGGAGCAGAGAAGCCGAAAAGCTTACCTTCGTGGGTCCCACCGGCAGTCCTCGAACCTGCAATAAATAAACTCACACGAAACGGAATTAAAATGTACAAAAATAAACAGGTTTATTTAATAAAATGCCAGTAACAAGGAAACAACGCGATAAAACTGAATTCCTAAACGGGAATCCCCACAGACCGACACAACATACAGACAAAGGGGAAAAAACGGGAAAATAAATGTGTTTGGTTATTTAGTGGGCACTTAGCTCAACTTGGGTGTCTGGGTGTCTCGTCAAGAATCGTCTAGGCCCTCCCCGAGCATGCAATCCGGACGCAGCTCTGGTGTTGAAGGGAAAAAGGCCTCACTCGCCCGCGTTCATTAGGCCGCGCTGGTTGGCACGAAACAGGCCTTACGCGTGAAGCGAACGGCAGGCATGCAGCCCGCTCTTCCACGCCGTGCTTATCCACCCATCCTCTATACGTGAAAAGTAGGGTTTGAAATCCTACGGCAAAGGCTAGCTAGTACGGAGGATAATAGAGAACAGTGGATCCAGGATAAGGGCAGTGATCAAACAGTTCGGACAGGACGAGACACTAAACTCCCTTTCGGCACAACATTTAATAAAACAAGGCAAAGATGGCAGCAAACAACTCACTCACACGAGCCATCAGCAAGAAGCCGGAAGTCTCCTCCCTTTCCGGTGCAACGTAAGAGAAAAAAGTAAGAATTACAGGCTTGCACTACACCAACATGGCATCAACATATTGCAAGAAAACATTCATAAGCAAAGCAGGAAACGTTCACGTAGATCATACGCATAACATCAGAGACTTTCTAACAACCACCACCAAATTTGTGGAATAAATTTGAAAAAAAAGGGAAGTCTTTCAGTCCATTCACCCCTCACCCATCATCTTGAAGCTTCGACAGCCGGATCAATTTAGCAAGTGGTCGAACATAGTTCTTGCCACAAACTTGAACGCTGGCAGTTCGAGCACGGCCATCTGAGCCCAGAAAGGTCTCGTGAGGTTTCCCTCTACGGGCGATGAGGGGACGGACGGACATTAGAAAGGCATCAGCATCAAGGCCCTCCAGGAGGCCCAGATGTACGCTGCGGGTAGTGAGGCACTTGAAGATTATACCCCAGCGCTTCTCCGTTCGTCTTCCAATTTTTATGGTGAAAGGACCGAAGCAGTCCACTCCAGTAGAGTAGAAGGCAAGCTTGTATAGTCGTAACCGAGCATAGGGTAGATCAGCCATCCTTGGCACCTCTGCATTGGCACGCCATCTTCGGCACTCGTGGCATTGATGTTGTTGTCGACGAATAGCCTCTCGACCATGCAGAATACCGTACTTGCGACGTACTTCAGCGAGAATTCTCTCCGGACCACAGTGAAGCAGTTGGTCATCACATTCTTGAATGAGGAGCTTGGTTACTGGGTGAGGAGGATCTAAAACAATAGGATGCACGGCATCTTGTGTAAGGACATCTGCATGGCGTAGTCTTTCTCCTACTCTGATGAGAACAAGGGTACGGTCATATTAAGGTGAGAGAGATGCCAGTCGACCTCTGATGGGCAAATCCCTACCCGTGGCAAGTATCTGGACTTCGTCCGGAAAACTATTGTGCTGTGAGCGTTGAAGCAGAAGATTCTCTATCTCCCCATGCTGGTGAGCGCTTAAGGTAAGATAGTCTTGATCGCAGGCCACCCCATTGGGACACTGCTGTGCAGCCACAACCAGAGCGTTCCAAGTCTTGTACTGTGAAGGGTCAGGTAAGGCCTGTATGTCCACCGACATTGTTCCACAGAAGGTTGACTTCCGGAGCTCAGTCACATCACTTTGCTCTAGTACGCTGACCGGTCCTTGTAGTGACCAGCCCAGGTTGGTACAAACTGCTACTGGAGCACCCTTGGGGCCAAATCGCACAGGTTGCTTTGGTAAGATGAGGTGCGGATAGTCTGACCCGATCAATATTGCTGGTTGAGCCTTGTTAATCAAAGGGAGTGGTATCCCAGCTAGGTGGGGGTGCCGTTTCTGAAGATCGGCCACTGGGTACGAATACTCAGATAAGCACAGCATTGTGGCAGTGAATGCTGCATCTATCCGATACCTCTGGTTCGGGTTCTCGACCGATGATATCTGAAGCTTGACAGAGGCCTCGGTACACTGCAACGTATCTTCTCGCACTGTCTTGAGCAGTAATGCTTCAGGTTTACCCACCAGGTTCAGCCGCTCCGTTATTGAATTCAAAAGCATAGTCCTTTCTGAACCATCGTCTGGAATGGCATAGATCTCTATGGACCCTTGTGGGCCATGAAGAAGCACCTTTACGACCTTTAACAGGACATCATGTGGACGGGAAGGCTTGTCAAGGTACACTGCAGATGGTGCGGAGCCTGTCATTAGGACGGTATCGCTGGATCTCTGCGCTGCATCATGTAGGATGGTTAGGTGCAACTCGTTGCAAGCAACGCATGGCTTCCTAAGTGTACAGCGATCAGCTGGGTGTGACCGACCGCACCTCCAGCAACGGTCATGTTCCCTTATCCACTTAATAATATGGTCTGTGGAAAGCTTCTTGAATTCCGCACAGGAACCGAGGTAATGATCACTGGTGTCACAATGAGGACAATAAGGCTTGGTCTTGGTTGTTGAAGAAACATTACGCAATGGCTGTGGCCTTGTGCCAGCTATTAGTGACTCAGAGTTGTGAAACACCGAGGCCTGTGATTCTTTCTTCTTGAAAGATGAAGAATGCTGTTCCTTTCTCTCTAATCCCTGGCCCTCGCATTTGTAGAGGACAGCAGCTTGGTTCGCTATACGTTTAGCTCGGGCCTTCGCCTGCAGCCAAGCTGCCAGATGGTGCAACGTGTAGGACACTGTAGGTCTGATTAGAATCTGCATTTAAAAGTCCTTGGTTAATGCAGTGCTCAATGAATCCATCACGATAGCTCGATGGCAGTTTGCTAATTAGCCTGTTTACATGTGAGCCACATCGTAGTTCAGATCCATGCTCACCCTCGAGGGATTGTAACATACCCACAAGGGAGTGCACTGCGAGAGCAAATTCTTCAAAGGCCTCTGCATCTCCAGTCCTCACTGGTGCCATGTTCATGATGGCACTAATTTCGCTCTGTACGAGTTGCCTTGGCTGTCCATACTTGTCCTGTAGGGCCCGTAAGGCCACTGTGTATGGCTTCGGATCATGCATGTAGGCCTGAGCAAGTTTGTATGCACTTGGTAGCTTAAGGTGGGTTAAGAGTACTTGATATTTGTACTCCTCTGACAAGTAGGATTGTGATTACGTAACCAGTAGGTGTGATTACTTATCAGGCTATCCAATGCAAGCTTGAGAAGGGCAAAGTCACTTTCTCTGCCACTCTGGATATAAGGCAGACTCGGTTTTGGTACGCCATAGGATGAAGCTATTAGTAGGTCCATGAGGTTGGGTGTTGCAGGCGTCTCAGATGGGTGAACTGGATGCCCATGTGGTGAAGTCGAGGGTGGTAGATGGGGTGCCTGATGACATGGTAACATGTTAGGATGAAAATTTGAAGCTTGGAATGGAGCTGTGGTGGCGGATGAATATGCAGTTGGATGAGTTTGCTTCACCTTCTCTTTCGGTGATGGATTGTCATTAATGATTAATCGAGGAGTGGATGTGGATTGTAGGTCGGCAGTGATGGCAATTTCCGGTTCTGGCCGCAGTAGCGGCAGCTGCGTTGGCAATGGTTTGTTTGGTTGAACTGAGGGAGTACATGAAGCTCCACCACCGTGCAGAATCGTATGCTGGGCGGTAACGGTTGGACGCCCGGTTGGAGAGGTAGGCGCTTCATCTCCTGCATCCAAGAACGACACTATCAACCGTGCTTCCTCCAGTTCCTGTTCGGCCTTCCTCAGAAGTCTCTGTCTTGTTAGCTGGACGGACAAGGCCTCGCGTTCCCTCAGAGCCTGGCGCTCCATCTCCTGAGCCTGGCGCTCCATCTGCTGAGCCTGAAGGACTTCATCCTGCAGCTGCTGTCCACGTTTCTCAGCTCTCTCATCCTCCCCAACTTGACATGTTAGTTCATCCAGTTCATACTGTTTTCGTTTTTCCATTAGAATAGCCGATTGTATACCACTGAGTTGGGATGTAATGGATGAACGACTGTAGCTGGAACAATGGCTGCGTCGTGAGCTATGTGCACTGCATCGTGAGGCAGTCTTTGGTCGGTGGCTTCCTGACGAATATCGTCGGTAAGAAGAACTCGGCCCACACTCCTGATTAAGGGAAGAACCACTCGTGTTTGCTGGTACGTAGTTAAGAACAAAGTCTTTCAAACGTTCAGGGATACGTATATTCCTTTCGTGTCGGGAAGACGCCATTAATTCATTGCCAGTGCTGATGATGGCCGGACCCGGTAATTCGGTGGCTAATACAGACGCGGGGCTGACGGCGGCCACCGAGACAGTGACAAATGGATTCGTGCCATGAGTGGTTAAAGGACTAACCGGGATAATGTCTCTGGTATTGTCTGCTGTTTGAGTACAATTGGCAGTCAGGGTAGCGGCGATATTCTCGTCCATGATTTCCTTGTCCAGCTGTTTGTTATCCGGCTCGAAGGACCATGAAAAGTAGGGTTTGAAATCCTACGGTAAAGGCTAGCTAGTGCGGAGGATAATAGAGAACAGTGGATCCAGGAAAAGGGCCGTGATCAAACGGTTCGGACAGGACCAGACACTAAACTCCCTTTCGGCACAACATTTAATAAAACAAGGCAAAGATGGCGGCATTCAACTCGCTCACACGAGCCATCAGCAAGGAGCCGGAAGTCTCCTCCCTTTCCGGTGCAACGTAAGAGAAAAAGTAGGAATTACAGGCTCGCACTACACCAACATGGCATCAACATATTGCAAGAAAACATTCATAAGCAAAGCAGGAAACGTTCACGTATATCATACGCATAACATCAGAGACTTTCTAACAATACGGAAAACCACAGTTCCGTCGCGGCTCTTCCTCCACACAACCACCAGCAAGATGTCCCAACACAGCCGCTCATGATCAAGCTTCCCCGTGCAGAGAGCAAAGCACAACCGTACACTCATCGCTTTTGGAACGAGAAAGCGCAAAAGGGAACGCTCGCTCTCAATGCCCAGATGCCAGAAGTAAAAGAGGAATGAGGAGAAGACGCCGGTACACAACCGTTCACTGCCAGACCCAAACCGAGAAGGGAAGATGTCCGCCACTCCAACCCTTTTGTCCGCGTCGCTCTCTCATCAGCTCCCACCACCTCTATCTCACCCAACCAGTTCGTGCCACCTCCACCAGTCTTGTCAATCAAAACCCCGACCAATCACTGCTCTTCGGGCCGTGGCTCTTGGCCTTGCCCGTCCTGTGTCCTCATCATGTCGGGGTAATCAGCTGTAGTGCTTCATGTCTGGGTTCCGGTGGTATTTATTAATTAGTGTATGAATTAGGGTGTCGATTGCGTGGCTTGGCTATGTGTCTAGTGTGGTGTCATAAGGAATAAAGGAATAAATTACAGAGGCATCGACACACAGGGGATTAATTTACCCATAATCCCTAAGCTAATTAACATACACCACTCCTCTGATGGGGACGAAGATACAAACTTAACCCGACAGTCAAGTCTAATATGAAGTCCCTACTTATTACATGGGGTGGTTCTTCTTCACGATAATCGGAGCACACTAATCTATACATTCTACCTGTACTAAAGTAATCACTGCCTACCCCCTAAAAACGTAGCAATAGCTTTTTAGGAATATTGCTGTCTGAGAAAGGCATTCGGACAATGTGGAATGGAAAAGCATCTCATTTATCAAATAATTTGGTGTGAAATTTATTATTATGGATATCGATTTGTAATTCCAAAAAGGAAACTGAAGTGGAAGTTTGGTTTTGCTTTTTAAATTCAAGTAATTTTGGATATATATCATCATGACACACACACACACACACACACACACACACACACACACACACACACACACACACACACACACACACACACACAGACACACAGACACACACACACACGATCAACATACAAACATTTTTTTTTGCCAAGTAACAAACACCCAGGAACACAGAAAATGACTTTAGTTAGAAGATTGTGTGTTTTCGTTATTTCAGATCGCGAGAACGCTTCATTTTTGCCCATTTTGTGCAATCGTGTCCGACTATCTTTTGTCCCGGGATTTTACATTTTCGTTGTCCTTTGCCTTCTTATAATAAACTATTCCGTAAAGGCACGTTTCGTGTGGCGACCCATCATTGCAGATTTTGCACGTGACAAACCATTTCAGCACGGCTTTAATGGTAAATCCCTGGGGAGGTTATAATCCCTGGGGAGGTTTGTGTCCCAAACCCATCCCTCTCTGTACCCACCATACCCAGTCGTACCCAGCTGCTCCTGGACTCTGTGTCCTTTCCTCCTGACAAGGTGGAAAAGTTTCTGTCAACCCTCGACTCTGATTCTGCAACTGGGCCTGACGGCATCAGCCCACGGGTCCTAAAATCCTGTTCTTCCGCTCTTTCATTCCCTCTCTCTGTTCTCTTCACCCTCTCTTTTGCTCAAGGTCATCTGCCCTTTGCTTGGAAATCAGCCAACATCACCACTTTGCACAAAAAAGGTGCAAAAACAGATCCTAGCAACGACAGACCAATCAGCCTTCTCCCAATTATCAGCAAAGTCATGGAATCCATCATTGCTTCAGATATGAAATCTTTCCTCTTCTCCAATGGCTTGATCTCTGATCATCAATTTTGTTTCAGACCTGGACACTCTACTCTGGACATGCTGCTTCTGCTTTCTCAACAATGGATGGAGGTCCTCAATGCCAAACAGGAAATTAGAGCCGTCTCCCTTGACATATCACGTGCCTTCGATACGGTCTGGCACCCCGCTCTGCTCACCAAACTCTCCTCTTTTGGTATCCATGGAAATCTCCACGCATGGCTGGCGGACTTCCTCTCTAGTCGTAGTCAACGTGTGGCCCTGAATGGGTTGCTCTCATCTCCTCTTCCTGTTCAGGCTGGAGTTCCCCATGGCAGTGTTCTGGGCCCTGTGCTTTTTCTGGTCTTCATCAATGATCTCTCTGACTCTCTTGAAAATCCTCTCTATCTCTTTGCTGATGACTCTACTCTCTGTCGCTCCATTCCTCATCCCTCAGAGCGGCAGTCTGCAGCCTCCTCACTCTCTGCAGACCTGGACAAAATCACAGACTCGGCAAACAAGTGGAACATGTCTTTCAATCCTGACAAATCTCACACACTTACGAAGTCTCTCCGAAAAGACCGACTGGACAACCCTCCCATCCACTTTCTGAATAATCCTCTCCAAGAAGTTCTGTCACTCAAGCTTTTGGGTCTCACTATCTGCCATGATCTTTCCTGGGAAAACCACATTTCAAATCTGGCCTCCAAAGCCAGTCGCAGACTGGGCATCCTCCGTTGTGCGAAGTCCTTCCTTGGCACACCTGAGCTCCTCACAACATACAAGGCTTTCATCCGCAGCTCAATGGAATACTGCTCTCCCTTCTGGGCTGGTGCTCCTGCCTCACACCTAGCTCGTCTTCACGCTGTTGAAACCAAAGCGTTCAGAATCATTGGAATCTCCCGCGATGAAGCTAACTCCAAGGGCCTTTCACTCACTCACCGCAGGCAGGTTGGTGATCTTTCCGTCTTCTACCGACTCCTCTCTGGCCTTGCCCCCCCCAGCTCTCTCTGGGCTCTGTCCCCCAAATATTCCTACAGGTCGCACAAGATCTACCTGCAGCCCTCTTATGGTTAAACTGCCAAAATCAGGACTCTTTGCTCACCTTCACTCCTTCATTCCTCTTTTCTCCCACCTCTGGAACAAACTCCCTCACTCTCTTCAATCCCACTCCACCCTCCACGTCTTTAAAACAGCTGTTCACCACCATCTCTTATCTTCCCCCATCCAAAACCTTGATCTTTTCTACCCCCGCTAATTTCACCCCAAATCCACTTTTTTGAAATACCAACTTCTGTCCTGGAAGTCCTTGGTGTCCTTGTGTTTTATACTTCTCCCACCCCCCCCCCCTCCTCCCACGCCTCCTCCCCCCAAGCCCTCTCCCTCCCACACATCTCCCTGCTCTCAAATGTTGTGTTTGTGTGCTTCCCCTTCTCTCCCCATCTTGTCTTCCGCTCCCTCTTTTTATATATTTTGTTTGTCTTGTTGATTTGTTTGTGAAATAAATGTGAGCTATTTCACGAGCCTCGATTCAGTATACAACAAAAAAAAAAAAAAAAAAAATTTGGTAATGTTCTCTTAAATAGGATGGCACGGAAGTAACAAATCCGACCAGGGGGGATGGCAGATTATTTATATTTGCCCAATTTTTTCCCCATTTTCGGGGACTAGGACAAGTTATTTAGGACTTTCCAGTACTGGACAATGCTTTTCACCCCTCAGCCCAAATTGGGCTAAGGGGTATTGTCGTTACGGGCGTCCGGAGGTCCGTCAAGTTTTGGTTTCCGTCAATTTCAAGGAGAACGGCTTGTCCGATAAAATAAATTTTTGCAGTGTGTGTTGGGGTTGAGTAGAGGAAGGTTCCTTTCGAAAATGGGCGCGCTGCGATTTTCAATATGGCCACCACGGCAGCCACCTTGAAATTGGCTTCCGTCAATTTCGAGCAGAACGGCTTGTCCGATTAAATCCATGTTTGCAGTGTGTGGTGGGGGATGAGTAGAGGGAGGTGCCTTTCGAAAATGGGCGCGCTGCGATTTTCAATATGGCCGCCACGGCAGCCATCTTGAAATTGGTTTCCGTCAATTTCGAGCAGAACGGCTTGTCCGATTAAATCTATTTTTGCAGGGTGTGTTGGGGTTGAGTAGAGGAAGGTTCATGGGCGCGCTGCGATTTTCAATATGGCCACCATGGCAGCCATCTTGGAATTGGTTTCCGTCAATTTCGAGCAGAACGGCTAGTCCGATTAAATCCATTTTTGCAGTGAGTGTTGGGGTTGAGTAGAGGAAGGTTCCTTTCGAAAATGGGCACGCTGCGATTTTCAATATGGCCGCCACGGCAGCCATCTTAAAATTGGTTTCCGTCAATTTCGAGCAGAATGGCTTGTCAGATTAAGTTCATTTTTGCAGTGTGTGTTGGGGTTGGGTAGAGGAAGGTTCCTTTAGAAAATGTGCGCGCTGCGATTTTCAATATGGCCGCCACGGCAGCCATCTTGAAATTGGAATGAAAATGAAATTTCTTCACTGCAAAATCCTACTCAGTGTACAACTTCGCTTCAAATAACAAATTATCATCAATGCTTCCTTTCACCATGCATGGGCTGAGGGGTTATGCCTGCGATGCGGTGCTATTTATTCATATTGCAGGAATTCAAAGGAGTTTCAAGGACTGTGAGAACCCTATGCCTCCAGACATTCACTCCTCTTTCATATTTAATACCTGAAATAAAAACCTTCTATTTCTATTTCATAAGGATTTTTCTAACTTTAAACCATGCTTTCACACATCATGGCACAGCTGTACTGCTGATATAGTCATGGATGTTGTTATATTGCTCTCACTGGTATGGGTTCAATTCCAATTGATGCTCAGAGAGTTTCAGGACCATTTGACGTATTGGCAACCCATGCAGAATTGCTTCTTGGCCACAGAAACGTCCACGACTTGTTACAAATGCCCCAACTCTTAGTCCAGAGCATCATAAGCCTCCACCAGCACCATTCAATATGACATTAGGTGTCCTTTCTGCAATCAGGCTGTGGATGTCGAAGGTCTCAAGTAATCTTTTACAAATCGCAGGCCATTGTGTGCTGGCACTTTTTGACAAAATTTATGCTTATGAGTTAGGTTATTATTAACACAAATATTAGATGGGAACACTAAAGTGCTCGCTTCTAAACCCCTGGATAAGCACCATCATTCTTTATCTGTGTGCCAAGTTTGAACAACATCAGTTAATGTATGTCCGAGAAATGGTTGAGGACTTGTTCAACATCGGGCCTTTTACAACTAAAATGGCTGCCAGTCGGCCATCTTTGATCGCAACGCAAAACAATATGATGTGAATGTGTATACCATCATGTATTGTCTTTGTAACAAGTATGAACAAAAATCGGTCGTTACATCTGTGAGATATGGTTGTGGACAGATGGAAGGATGGATGGACGGATGAGACCAAATCCATCAGCCCCCAATCCATAATGGCCACCTGGCTTATGTGGGGAACCCAGGTTCAAATTCCATTCACCAGGCATTTGCTCATTGTAGAATAATGCTCATTGTAGTTGCTATGGCACATGTGTATGAGGTACCACATGAGGCCGACGTAGTGGACAATTATCAAACAAGGTAAACACCGCTATAAATACAAGATGGCGGCAGAACATGGAGGGCAATGTCTTTCTTTTAATCTCACCTTTTCTCTCCACAACCGAATTGGCTGGGAGATAACCTTGCTGGAAAAGTTCTGCAGCCATGTTTGCATCAGCTTGTATTTCAGACACCATATTACAAGGAACAAAACCGAGGCAACCTCCAACTTCACCCCGGTAGAATCCGTCCCCGTCTTTCTCTCCAAATACCTGTGGGGATGATGGGAAGTGAAAGGCCAAGATAACTTGTAAGCTTGTCTGAGACAAAGTCATGATGATGACATCCTTTTCTATTTTTTTCCACAGGTTATTTAGGGAAAATATCTCAGATAAATGAAGAACAAAGTGTTTAGAGTGGAGGAATATCTCAGCTAAAGGTTTTGGATGGGGGAAGATAAGAGATGGTGGTGAACAGCTGTTTTAAAGACCTGGAGGGAGGAGAGGGATTGAAGAGAGCGTGGGAGATTGTTCCAGAGGCGGGAGAAAAGAGGAATGAAAGAGTGAAGGTGAGCAGAGAGTCTTGATTTTGGCAGTTTCACCAGAAGAGGCTTGCTGGCAGATCTTGTGCGTCCTGCAGGAATATTTGGGGGACAGAGCATAGACAGACTAGGGGGGGCTTGGCCGGAGAAAAGTCGGTAGAAGACAGAAAGACCACCAACCTGCCTGCAACAGTGTATGAGGTACACTGTAAGACCCTCAGAAGCAAGTGAAAGACCCTCAGAGTCAGCTTCATCGTGGGAGATACCAATGATTCTGAAAACTTTGGTTTCAACAGCCTGAAGCTGAGCTGGGTGTGAGGCAGGAGCACCGGCCCAGAGGAGACAGCAGTATTCCATTGAACTGCGGATGAAAACTTTGTATATGGTGAGGAACTCAGAGGTTCCAAGGAAAGACCTCGCACGATGGAGGATGCCCAGTCGGCGACTGGCTTTGGAGGCCAGCTTGGAAATGTGGTTTTCCCAGGAAAGACCATGGTAGACAGTGAGACCCAAAAGCTTGAGAGACGGAACTTCTTCAAAAGGATTGTTCAGAAAGTAGATGTAGTCCGTGGGCTGAGTAGGGTTTACATGCACCCCCCCCCCCCCCCCCCCACAACTTAACTTCCCGGGTATGTCCATGTACCCCCCACCATAGGGGTTAGGAAAAACCATGTTAACAGCAAAAAACTCATTCCCAAGGTAGCTCCCACGCATATTTTGATGTTACCCCCCCCCCCCCCCCCTGTGTCAGTGATTTCCGAAAATTAGGAGTAGGCGAAATTCAAATGGCCATAACTTTTTACCTAGTCATCCTATGGTTGCATATGACCCCTCAAAATGTTTGTCCTGGGACACTCTTTACAATGATATGTGTTATATGCAAATGGGGTCACTAATGAGGTCACCAGAGGTCAAACTATGAGGGAATGAGTTTTTTTTCTGTTAACATGGTTTTTCCTAACCCCTAGGGTGGGGGGTACATGGACATACCCGGGAAGTTAAGTTGTGGGGGCGGTGCATGTAAACCCTACTCAGCCCACGGACTAATGGGACAGTTGTCCAGACGGTCTTTTCGGAGAGACATTGTGAGAGTGTGAGATTTCTCAGGATTCAAAGACATGTTCCACTTGTTTGACCAGTCTGTGATTTTGTCCAGGTCTGCAGAGAGTGAAGAGGCTGCTACCTGCCAATCTGAAAGTTGAGATATGGAGCGGCAGAGAGTGGAGTCATCAGCAAAAATATAGAGGATTTTCCAGAGAGTCGGAAAGATCATTGATGAAGACCAGAAAAAGTACAGGGCCCAAAACACTGCCTTGAGAAACACCAGCTTGGACAAGAAGACGAAATGAGAGAATTCCATTTAGAGCAACACGTTGACTAGGACAGAAGAGGCAGTCCAAGAGTCATGTGTGGAGATACCCATAAGAGTAGAGTTTGCTGAACAGGGAGCAGCACCAGACCATGTCAGGTCTGAACAAAATCGGTCCATGCATGTCCGAGAAGTGGTTGGGGACACGTTTAAGTCACAAAATGGACGAGAGTCCGTCATATTGGATCTGATCTCGAAAGAAAATGGCGTGCATATGTAAGCCATCATTCTTATCTGTGTGGCATGTTTGAAAATCGTGTGTGTTTCGCCGCCATTTTGGGAAAACCGAAAAACTTTGCACCTCTATTATATCTCCGAAAGTGCTGAACAGAAAAAATTGAGACATGGCTCATTGTAAAGAACTCTCCATGGGGAATAAAATATGTTAATGATGATGTCATAGGTGCCTTCATTATGACGTCATAATTTGAGAAGTACAAAACTTCATCCGATCAAGATGAAATTTCTTGAGCATCATCAAGGAATAAATTAGTTTAGAAAACAAATAATGATGACATCATCAGTCACGTGGTTCGGTCACCATATTTGTCCAAAATGGCCGATAAAAAGCGCATTCCGGCAAGGCTTCCACTTTTCCACCCTTTTTCTTAGCCTTGCGGTCCCCATGACAATCTTCTCCATTTTGCCCTATTTTCTGCATCTCTCCTTGTTAACCCCCTTGCCCGCATTTCTTCTTCCACCATCTTTAGCCAAGTCTTTCTCAGTCTTCCCCGTCCTCTACTTCCTTCTACATTCATTTCCATCACTCTTCTCAACCAGTCACTTTCATCCTTCCTCAACACATGACCAAACCATCTCAACCTGTTCCTCTTCACAGCATCAATCACAGGCTCTATTCCCATCATCTTTCGCAATTCATCATTTGTCTTCCTCTCTCTCAACGATACACCGCACATCCACCAAACCATTCGCATTTCCACTCTTTCCAGCCTTCGTTGCTGCTCTACGTTCATTACCCATGTCTCGCTCCCATAAATCATAACACTTCTCACACATGCAGCATACACCTTTCCCTTCAGCTTCAACGACACTCCCCTCCTCATCAGCACGCCACTCAGTTCCCGAAACTTCTTCCATGCACATCTCACTCGAGCAACCGTTGCCGAGTCTGATCCATCTTCTCCATTCAGCATGTCTCCGAGGTAGCAAAATGTTTTCACACCTTCCAGCTTCACGCCGTCTCCAAGATCCAACTCAACATTTCCTCCATCTGCAGCTCCCTCTGAGCACACCTTACATTTGAATGTAGCTGCCACACTGGTTAATGACCCTCTCAGACCACTACATTTTTGATGAACCCACTCAGCACACATTGTACATTGAATGGAGTTCACTCCAACACCCTTCCTGCACACAGCACACGGCCACTTCCCACTTCTTTCCACCTCACCACATGCTTTACCACTTGTCATCACCTTCGTCTTTCCTATATTCACCTTCAGACCTTTTGTCTCCATCCATTCCTTCCACTTGTTCATCTTTTCCTTCAGTCCATCCATACTTTCCGCAATCAACACCAGATCATCTGCATACAACAACTCCCACGGTAAACCCTCCTTTACGTTCTGAGCCAGCACCTCCATCAAAGCTACAAATAGTTGTGGACTTTGTACCGACCCCTGAGGCACTCCCACCTTCACCTCAAACTCACCACTGTTCCCGTCCTTCGTCCTTACAGCTGTGCGCGCTCTTTTGTACATTGCCATCACTACTCTGATCAACCATTCCTCCACTCCTAACTTCCTCAATGCCCATGTCAATACTTTGCGTGGAACCCTATCGAATGCTTTCTCCAGATCAACAAACCCAAGAAACAACTTCTTCCTCTTCTCCATGTACTTCTCCTGCAACTGCCTCACAATAAAGAGCACGTCTGTCGTTCCTCTTCCTGGCATAAATCCAAACTGCATTTCGTCGATCTTCACCTTCTTCCTTATCCTCCTCTCCAACACCCTTTCCAATACCTTCATTCCATGCTCCAATAACTTTATCGCTCGGTACGAGCCACACTCCAGAGGGTCACCTTTCCCCTTGTTTAGAGGGACGAGGGTACTCAGTTCCCAATCCACTGGAATGCGGCCTTCTTTCACCACCAGATTACAGATCTCTGTCATTATCTTCACACCCCAACTTCCTGCTGCCTTCAACATATCTCCCACAACTCCTGTCGGCCCTCCCGCTTTTCTACTCTTCATTGCTTTTATCGCTTCCTCAACTTCCTTCTCAGTTATCTTCTCTGCCGGTCCTAAAACTGGGTTACTCTCTATGTTGCCATCCCATTCATTCTCTGTATTCAACAGCATTTCCATATATCTTTTCCATCTTCCTTTAATTCCAACTGGGTCCACAACGATTTGTCCCACTTCATCCTTCAAGCAACTCACCCCCATCACATCACACCTCTCTTTTGCTATCTGCTTTGCAATCCTGAATACTGCTTTCTGACCCTCTTCCGAATCCAAGCGTTCTCCGAACATTTTCCTACATGTCTCCTGCGCCTTTGCTACCTCTTTCTTTGCAGCCTTCTTGGCTGCCTTATAACTTTCATGCTCTGCCTTTTCTGCCCCCGTACCCTTCGCCTTCTGCCACTCCTTGAACTTCTTCCTCTTCTTGCCAATCCTCTTTCCAACTTCCTCATCCCACCACCATGTTTCCGAGTGCCTCGGTGGTCCTTTTGCCCATCCACATACCTCACCAACGGCTCCCAACAGACTAGCTTTCATTGACATCCAACCACGTTCAAGCTCAACCACATCATCCTCTACCCTACTCAGCCTCTCTTTTAATGCCTCCCTTACTGTCACCTCTTTCAACCTCCACACCTTCATTCTCGGTTGGTACTTCACCCGCCGAGCTCTCCTCCCACCTTTCACCCTTATGTCGCAGACAACCAAGTGGTGCTGTGAAACAGCCTCCTCCCCCGGGATCACCTTTGTGTCTTGGAGGTGCCCCCTATCTCGCTTACGCACCATCAGGTAGTCAACGGTTGTCGTCGACCCACCGGACGTGTATGTACCAAGCTTATTATCCTCTTTCTGGAACTGAGTATTACAAATCAACAAATCAGCTCCATCAGCAAACTCCAAAATCCTTTCACCTTCTCCATTTCTCACACCATATCCGTAACCCCCATGAACTCCCTCAAAACCGTCCATACTCCTTCCACATGTCCATTTAGGTCTCCTCCTACCACAACAACTTCCTCATCTTTCACGTTTTCCATCAGCTTCTCTATTGCACACCAGAACTTGTCCTTCTCTTCATCGCTCCGACCAACCTCCGGAGCATATCCCGAGATGACGTTCAACAAGAGCTTTCCAATCATCATTTTCACCATCATCAACCTATCACTCACTCTAGTCACACTCACCACACTGTCTACAAACTCCTCAGAAAACAGGACACCAACACCATTCACGCCCTCCGGGCACCCTTGCCACACAAACTTGTATTTCTGTCCCTGCCTACCATTCACCATTCTCACACCACTTCCCTTCCATCTCGTCTCTTGCACACAACATATGTCCACTCTTCTTCTGACCAATACTTCCACCACTTCTCCTGATCTCCCTGTCATTGTCCCTACATTCCATGTCCCAAACCTCAGAAACCGATCTCCACTTTGGGCTGTACCCTGCCCATATGTAGTTGTAATTGTCATGGTTCTCTTTTTGAGGCAATGTTTTTATGGCCGGATGCCCTTCCTGGCGCCAACCCTCTTAGTCACCTCTTATGACATGCAGGGATACGGTGTACCTATTCTAATCCAGGGTACCAGGGTACACACATTTATCTTATCACTTATACTTATATATTTCTCTTATCTGAGATATTTATTCCGTGGGTCAAAAATGGCCCGCGAATCACTTATATTTATCTTAACACTTATAACCATAAGGGACACTATCAATTCCATTTTCCAAAATAATCCTCTTATCATCAAAAGCTCCTAATGCCTTCTTATTCACCTCCTCTGTATATAATTGATGTTTATAACTTCTTATCGTATTCATTTTTCTGAACTTTTCTTTCTTTAAAGTCACACAATTATAATAATTTTCAAAGTTTATTGTTTCTTTCATCACATTTTTCTTTATTCCTTTCAACTTTTTATCACTCTTTTCAATATTATGATCAATATATTTATAAGCATAAGCCTTAGACCTCAATCCTATAAATTCACTCATTACCTTACCCCCCAATTCATCCTTAAACTTTCCAACAACCTTTTTATTTTTTGAAGAAAACAACTTATCACCCGGCTTGTAATTACTCGTGTCATACAAATCAATATCATCAATCATATCTGAATAAACATCTTCTGTATCAATTTTCAAAATAAAACTATCTGTATCCATATAAAGGAGATTAACATCATTTTGATATTTCTTCCTTAAGTTATTGTAAAAGTAATCATACATTAATGACTTTGATAAATCAAGAATTGATGTTCCAATATAAATAGGTTTATCCATTTCAATACTTTCTTTAACCAAATGGATAGCACAAAAGTTCTCTGAAAACACCTCTGCTCTTTGAAAACTGGGTCTATTAATTAATTTTGTTGCTTGTTTCCAAGATGTAGCAAGTCTTATGTTTTGTCTATTCCTAACATTTTCCATGGTCTTACCAAAGACCACATTATTCATCAATTTATAAAAGTCCTTTTCAAAATCTGTTTTTGCTTCAGTTCTCTGGAGTGTATTAAAATCAATATATGTTTTCAACCAATGGCTTTGTTTGAACTGGAAAACTCTATGGATCTTCTTTATTCTCAACCCTGCTGATAAACATTGTCTCAAGTTCCTTTGGTGTAAAACATAATTTCCTTTATTATATAATGTAGTAAGTAATTTTTCTGTTGATTTACCTTTGGTATTAAATGATTGTTGATAATCACCGAACCATTCTTTTCTTGGTCTTCCTTTATCAGGAGCGTAAGGCAGATCTTTATGTTTATTATGAAGTTCTTCAGGATATTTCAAATCAACCTCAAAATAATGTCCAATTTTAGCTTTATCCAATTCTTTTTGTGTAGAGATAACGATATCCTGTAAAACCTTTTCATAATCTTTCTCTTTAACCCACCTAAGTTCTCCATAAGGTAGGGCTTGAGACATAGCCCATCCATACAAATTGTTAGCATCATAATACATCAAATAAGAACTATCTTTTGTGTCATCATAATTAGAAAGATATTGGTTGTTAGCTTTAGCATATCGACTCGAACAGACTTGTGATATTCCTCCTCGTTTAGTCTTTTCTATCATCAAGAGCATATCGACATCACTGATTAAATCCAAAGCCTGTTTTGTCATTTTTGACGTAGCACTCCAAGCCAAACTAGGAGCAGTGTTAGTGAGCGGGGTCTAATCCATAGGAATTTTTATTATGGCAGACGGTTCTAAAAGTCTCAAATACATCAGCCAATAGTAGGACATCAGTTTTAAGATACAAATCATGATACTCTCCAAGGTTCTTTATATTAAACTTTTCCCAAACATTTTGTGCTCGAGTATAATCTTTATCAGATGTATGACTTTTATTTAACTCGTTATACAAATTTTCTTTTGAGGGAAGTTGTGTTTCTTCAAATCTCTCAAATGAATCCATATAATCATACGGATACGGATATATCCCCTTTTGTGATAAGAGTTCAATCCCTTCTTGGTTTATGAAATACTCTGAAAGACTCGGAAAGTTTTTAATATTTGATACCAAGTCAGATAATGGACTTGCCATAAATTTAAATGTATCAAGAAACCTGATATGAGTTATAGGAGATTTATTTATTGTTTTTGTGAATGAAATGTATTTCTGATCCATGTTAGGAATTGCTGAAATGTCTCCAGATGTCTTTGAAAGTTCATTAATAAATAGATGCATATCATAATGAGCATTGTTATGAAGAAAGACAGGAATGAAAGAGGGGAGTTTATAATTAATATTACAACTTTGATGAGCCGGACCTCTATATTTACCAGTGAGATGACAATGATCTCTAACCTTTAGACCTTCACCAATTTTCTCCTCACAAATATGACAAACATTGTTTTTTCTAAATTCCCTTTTCTCTTCACTCGTCAAGAACATTGGTTTATTTGTTTCTCTCATTATCTTGGTTAATCGAACACAGTCTTTTTCTAGTCGTTTCACAAACTCCTCTGGGGTATTTGAGCCTCCATACACCTCTAATGTAGCGGTTACCGGTGGCATGACACAATTACCCTGCACCGGCCGATGACGCAACCGGCGAGCGGTCACGTGTCCAGACTCACCCGGGCGTGTTGAGACTTGCCTTTACCGGGCGAACGCTTGCCTTGCATACCACGCCCTGTTGAGAGGCGTGGCTTATCTATTTGCATACCACGCCCCGCCTGAGAGGCGTGGCTTTTGTGTGTTGAGTTTCTGATATATATTGCCGCCCGTTCGATGGGCTGATTCAGTGCTTTGGAGTTCGTTTGAGTGAGCTGGGAATAAATAGCTCAGAGAAACTTAATTCCTGGCGTCGTCCATTTTGTCCGATTTTATCGTGCGAGCACAGTTCCCACACTAACTTGTTATATTCATCACCAACGGATGATTTGATATAATAACAAAAACCACAAGGAGTATGTTTTTGATATTTATTTGTGTATGATTCTTTTGGATTTGGAGAAGCAGTATCTATTTTTTCAGGGGTACTTTCAAAATCAGCATATATCACAATTGGAAGTTTTATAGTCGTGTTGAAATCTTTAAATGATATGTATGAACCTACTTTTGGCATTTTAATTATGGTGGATTTATGATCACTACAGTATTTTGAATGTTGGTTTAATCTTTCTTTAGTATGAAAGAAGTTAAGACAACGCTTACAAATATATCTTTTACATTTTCTTTTGACTACTTGTGGGGTGATTAATCGAGACAAATTTTTGATGTAAGCGTGATGTGAATTTTCTTCTAAACTAAAACAAAGAAGGTCAATATGAGTTTCATCATTTTTATAGTTATCAGAAATTTTTTAAATCTGAACTTTGTTTGTTTTTGTTGGTCGATAAACATTAACGGATATATTATTCATTTCCTCAAATTTTAGAATATCAATCAATGACATTGGAAACTTCAAACCTTTAACATTTAACGTATTCTCATATTTCTTATAATGTGACACTCTCTCAGGGTTCCAATATGGGGGATGAAGGTGAGCGAGAACAGACCATAGGAAACATTTATTATCTTTGTTTTGAATATT
This sequence comes from Myxine glutinosa, assembly GCF_964187855.1. NCBI lineage: Eukaryota > Metazoa > Chordata > Myxini > Myxiniformes > Myxinidae > Myxine > Myxine glutinosa. The sequence continues at coordinate 292,205 of NC_136266.1, forward strand.
AACAATGGCTTTTTAAAGTTTTATAACCCTTGGTAAATCAATGTAAGAAGAAGCTTTAAGAGGATCTGATTTCAGAATGTGTATATCTAAGAAAATGATTTTACTAATACTATATCCACTACCCACCACAGTATTATCTACATCCTGCTCCTGTTTTACAAGTTCACCACAAACACCTGATGATAGGAAATATTGGAATGATGTGATAATGTGAGGGTCTGTTCTCATATCGGGAGTTTCTTCAACACCATCTTTTACCATACCCATTTTTACTTCCATATAAAACTTTAAAGTATTAATCTCAGTCAACGTATCTTTTACAAGTGTTTCAACAGCAGGTTTAACCATCTCAACCGCCTCTCAAGCTATTGATTTTGGTCCTGGAGTTCCAAACTCAAAAACCCTTATCTTAACATGTCCCTTAAATGCTCCATCAGAGTTTTTAATAGAGTATACAACTGTCGCTTCATTCTTCTTGTGTTTTTTTGATTGAAGGTTTCTGGGAAAACTTTTCTTCAAGACATCCTTAGAACAGACATCACAATGTTTTGTTTCTCTCTCAAGAGGAGATAGTCGATGAAGTAGATTAAATGTGTGTTTGTGGGTTTGAAGGTGGTTTTTATAATATTTGTATTCATGATTACAAACATCGCAATACGTTGTATTCACCATATTTTTTAGTAAAACTTTATTTAAACTAAAAATCTCGTGGTAATTTATAGATACGTTTTCGCTCAAAATAAAATTTTCTTGATGAAAATCTCATATTTTATAGATATTTTTTCGCTTAAAATACAATTTTCTTGATGAAAATCATGTAATTTATAGATATTTTTCGCTTAAAGTAAAAATGGTTTTCGAATATCTGGGTAGAATCTCTTCCCTTTTATCTATATATTTATGCTTAAAGTAAAAATGGTTTTCCAATATCTGGGTAGAATCTCTTCCCTTTTCTTTTATCTATATATTTGTGCTCAAAGTAAAAATGATTTTTCGAATATCTGGGTAAAATCTCTTCCCTTTTATCTATATATTTGTGCTTAAAGTAAAAATGGTTTTCCAATATCCGGGTAGAATCTCTTCCCTTTTCTTTTATCTATATATTTGTGCTGAAAGTAAAAATGATTTTTCGAATATCCGGGTAGAATCACTTCCCTTTTATCCACATATTTGTGCTTAAAGTAAAAATGGTTTTTCGAATATCTGGGTAGAAGGAAGGGCATCCGGCCATAAAACATTGCCTCAAAAAGAGAACCATGACAATTACAACTACATATGGGCAGGGTACAGCCCAAAGTGGAGATCGGTTTCTGAGGTTTGGGACATGGAATGTAGGGACAATGACAGGGAGATCAGGAGATGTGGTGGAAGTATTGGTCAGAAGAAGAGTGGACATATGTTGTGTGCAGGAGACGAGATGGAAGGGAAGTGGTGTGAGAATGATGAAGGGTAGGCAGGGACAGAAATACAAGTTTGTGTGGCAAAGGTGCCTGGAGGGCGTGAATGGTGTTGGTGTCCTGTTTTCTGATGAGTTTGTAGACAGTGTGGTGAGTGTGACGAGAGTGAGTGATAGGTTGATGATGGTGAAAATGATGATTGGAAAGCTCTTGGTGAACGTCATCTCGGGATATGCTCCGCAGGTTGGTCGGAGCGATGAAGAGAAGGACAAGTTCTGGTGTGCGATAGAGAAGCTGATGGAAAACATGAAAGATTAGGAGGTTGTTGTGGTAGGAGGCGACCTAAATGGACATGTGGGAAGGAGTATGGACGGTTTTGAGGGAGTTCATGGGGGTTACGGATATGGAGTGAGAAATGGAGAAGGTGAAAGGATTTTGGAGTTTGCTGATGGAGCTGATTTGTTGATTTGTAACACTCAGTTCCAGAAAGGGGATAATAAGCTTGTTACATACATGTCAGGTGGGTCGATGACAACCGTTGACTACCTGATGGTGCGTATGTGAGATAGGGGGCACCTCCGGGACACAAAGGTGATCCCGGGGGAGGAGGCTGTTTCACAGCACCACTTGGTTGTCTGCGACATAAGGGTGAAAGGTGCGAGGGGAGCTCGGCGGGTGAAGTACCAACCGAGAATGAAGCTGTGGAGGTTGAAACAGGTGACAGTAAGGGAGGCATTAAAAGAGAGGCTGAGTATGGTAGAGGATGATGTGGTTGAGCTTGAAAGTGGTTGGATGTCAATGAAAGATAGTCTGTTGGGAGCCGTTGGTGAGGTATGTGGATGGACAAAAGGACCCCCGAGGCACTCGGAAACATGGTTGTGGGATGATGAAGTTGGAAAGAGGATTGACTAGAAGAGGAGGAAGTTCAAGGAGTGGCAGAAGGCGAAGGGTACGGGAGCAGAAAAAACAGAGCATGAAAGTTATAAGGCAGCCAAGAAGGCTGCAAAGAAAGAGGTAGCAAAGGCGCAGGAGGCATGGAGGAAAATGTTTGGAGAACGCTTGGATTCGGAAGAGGGCCAGAGAGCGGTATTCAGGATTGCAAAGCAGATAGCAAAAGAGAGGTGTGATGTGATGGGGGTGAGTTGCTTGAAGGATGAAGTGGGACAAATCGTTGTGGACCCAGATGGAATTAAAGGAAGATTGAAAAGATAAATGGAAATGCTGTTGAATACAGAGAATGAATGGGATGGCAACATAGAGAGTCACCCAGTTTTAGGACCGGCAGAGAAGATAACTGAGAAGGAAGTTGAGGAAGCGATAAAAGCAATGAAGAGTAGAAAAGCGGGAGGGCCGACGGGAGTTGTGGGAGATATGTTGAAGGCAGCAGGAAGTTGGGGTGTGAAGAGAATGACAGAGATCTGTAATCTGGTGGTGAAAGAAGGCCGCATTCCAGTGGATTGGGAACTGAGTACCCTCGTCCCTCTATATAAGGGAAAGGTGACCCTCTGGAGTGTGGCTCGTACCGAGCGATAAAGTTATTGGAGCATTGAATGAAGGTATTGGAAAGGGTGTTGGAGAGGAGGATAAGGAAGAAGGTGAAGATCGACGAAATGCAGTTTGGATTTATGCCAGGAAGAGGAATGACAGACGCGCTCTTTATTGTGAGGCAGTTGCAGGAGAAGTACATGGAGAAGAGGAAGAAGTTGTTTCTTGGGTTTGTTGATCTGGAGAAAGCATTCGATAGGGTTCCACGCAAAGTCTTGACATGGGCATTGAGGAAGTTGGGAGTGGAGGAATGGTTGATCAGAGTAATAATGGCAATGTACAAAAGAGCGTGCACAGCTGTAAGGACGAAGGACGGGAACAGTGGTGAGTTTGAGGTGAAGGTGGGAGTGCATCAGGGGTCGGTACTAAGTCCACTACTATTTGTAGCTGTGATGGAGGTGCTGGCTCAGAACGTAAAGGAGGGTTTACCGTGGGAGTTGTTTTATGCAGATGATCTGGTGCTGATTGCGGAAAGTATGGATGGACTGAAGGAAAAGATGAACAAGTTGAAGGAATGTATGGAGACAAAAGGTCTGAAGGTGAATATAGGAAAGACGAAGGTGATGGCAAGTGGTAAAGCATGTGGTGAGGTGGAAAGAACTGGGAAGTGGCCACGTGCTGTGTGCAGGAAGGGTGTCGGAGTGAACTCCATTCAATACACAATGTGCGCTGAGTGGGTTCATCAAAAATGTAGTGGTCTGAGAGGATCATTAACCAGTGTGGCAACTACATTCAAATGTAAGGTGTGCACAGAGGGGGCTGCAGATGGAGGAAATGTTGAGTTGGATCTTGGAGACGGCGTGAAGCTGGAAGGTGTGAAAGCATTTTGCTACCTCGGAGACATGCTGAATGGAGAAGGTGGATCAGACACGGCAACAGTTGCTGGAGTGAGATGTGCATGGAAGAAGTTTCGGAAACTGAGTGGCGTGCTGATGATGAGGGGAGTGTCGTTGAAGCTGAAGGGAAAGGTGTATGCTGCATGTATGAGAAGTGTTATGATTTATGGGAGCGAGACATGGGTAATGAACGTAGAGCAGCAACGAAGGTTGGAAAGGGTGGAAATGCGAATGGTTCGGTGGATGTGTGGAGTATCGTTGAGAGAGAGGAAGACAAATGATGAATTGCGAAAGATGATGGGAATAGAGCCTGTGATTGATGCTGTGAAGAGGAACAGGTTGAGATGGTTTGGTCATGTGTTGAGGAAGGATGAAAGTGACTGGTTGAGAAGAGTGATGGAAATGAATGCAGAAGGAAGTAGAGGACGGGGAAGACCGAGAAAGACCTGGCTAAAGATGGTGGAAGAAGAAATGCGAGCAAGGGGGTTAACAAGGAGAGATGCAGAAAACAGGGCAAAATGGAGTAGATTGTTGTGGAAGTATAGATCTTTACTTTTAATTGATTGAGATTGGTGAGTGAACAGGTGGCTCAGAGAATGTCAGGAATTTGGAAAACCTGGAAATCTCTTGTTCACCTTGTCACGGCCCCGGGCTAGAGCACATTCCTAGGCTTTCACTATTGTGAAGCAAATGTAGCAAATGTAAGGTTGGAGGATCTCCCAGCAGGAGGGGATGGTTGTCAACGCCTGGGGGGGGGGGGGGGGGTGGAGGGAGCTGGTGCCGTTGAGGCGAGCGTGGATGACCGAGTAACGTTTGCGGAGAAGGGATTAAGATTAGCGCAGAGAGGATTAAGATTGCTGTGCCCATAAAAACGTGAACATTTCTTGGACTTGAGAGACTTGGCACCAGAAGCTTTGACCTACGGAACGGAACGGAACCCTGTGAACAGCGCTGCGAGAGGACCGGCCAACGAAGAAGAACCATTGACTTGAAATTGTTTAGTTATTATAGTTCCTTATTATTTTTAAACAAGTGACTTATTAATTGTAATAAATCCTTATTGGTAAAACTGTCTCAGTCATTGGAGTCTCCTGAGTCTTCTCAACATTCTCCTACAATTTGGTGGCTACCGTACAGGGATCAATTGGACACATCGACAAGATCTTTCTAAAAGGTAAGCGTGGTCTTGTAAATTGGTCCAGTATGATTTACGAACCTATGTTTAGTTATTTTGTATATATATGGAGGAGGTGGTGTCTGGGTGTCTCCACAATGCACTATTGGTGCACGAAAGCCGTGAGAAGGAAAAATACAGATGAGACCCTTTTGCTCGGTGCTGTGCTAGCTACACAAAGATCAATTTGAGTTGGTCTGGGTGCTGGGTAAAAAACCACAAAGAACCATTTTTTGAGCTGTGGACTTACCCAAAGAACCATTTCTGTATGATTAAGCCATTATAATTTATCGGCGACCTTGTAAAATATATGTAACGATTTTAACGTTGTAACGTTGTATCGTCCAAAGTATCGTCCTGAAGATGTCTGCTCGTTCCTTTTGTTGAATCATAATTCCATTGAATTCTCATTACAATGCAGGATTTAGTACGCTGTGTAGTGATAGAGATCCTTGATGGCGAATCAGGAATAGTGAATGAGCTAACAAAGTCACGGATGGGACATCGACAAACGATTTTTAGCTATTATTCGTGTTTTTAACGATTTCTGTAAATACGTTTTTTCTGCGCTGTTTAATTAATGCGCCAGTTCTGACACGCGCCGCTGAGAAATGCGCCACTGATGAGCGTGAAGCGCAGGCTGTGAGACGCGCATCTGTGTGTTTGCCTGCATTCACCTGGGTAACTGGGACTGCGTGTTTGCAAGGATGCGTACGTCATACGCTGGTTATTAAAAGCCTTTTACTGGGAACAAATCGACCCATGAGTGCACCATGGGGCGATTTGTTTGCGACCAAGGCTCGTACACTCGTACACCCGTTTACACTTGTACACTCGTTTGCACACTCGTACACTTGTTTAGCACTTGCAACGTACCTTTGAGTTGCCCGCCCAAATGGTAGAGGACTCGCTTGGCATGCGAGAGGCGGCGGGAAATGGAAATATATATATATATTTTTTCTCTCCTTCCAATTTGTGGTATCGCGACTAAACGGCTTCCATCTTTGGAACGTCTAGTTGGATTTAGACAAATTAAACGAAATTGTGTAGGACGAAAACCATGGGTCCAAGGTAAGAGAAAAAAAAAAGGGTGGAGGAGAGGGCAAAAAAATTCCCGCCAATTTTTCCCGCCATTTCTTATAACACCTAAAACTCGTTTGATTAACATATAAATTAATGACAGACAATGCCATCTGATGCCGGTCCAGAATTATTATGAAAGATGGCGATTGGATGAAAATTGCATACCGACGCCCCCAGGGTAAAATCGAACATTTTTTCCCTCATTGTCCCTCATTGTTCCTCATTGTCCCTCATTTCCATTTCGGCTACTTGTGCTGCTACCTGTCTCTTGCTCCCGCTCCTTCTCCCTCCCCTCCCTCTAGTTCCCATTGGCTGACGTTTTGCGGGAAGCAAAGCGTTTTGCGGGAAGCTTCCAGGAAGCAAAACCAGTGCTGTTGTTTATTTTGTGTTTTTTCCTGCGCTTCCTGTGCTCGCATTGCTGTACGTTATTTCACTTGGGTTGAGGCTCTTGGGTTCGTCATTTGGGTTCATTTGGGTTCACTTGGGTTCTTCATTTTGCACTTGAACTCACTTGGGTTGAGGCTCATATAACATGACTAGCTGAGGTACCCGGCTTCGCCCGGGTTGAATAAAAAGAATTGGTGGTTCAATTTCAGTGACTTGATATGCAAATCCGCTTCACACTTCAAGTCAATCAGATGAAAGTTGAGGATTTTAGAAATTTGAAATTGTTGTTGACTTTTGGCCTATGGTGATCTCAAAAATAGTTGTTGGTTGAATTCAGTTTGCTGATATGTAAATCCCATTCAAATTTCAAGTGAATCGGATGAAAATTGAAGTTATTTAATTATTAGCGATTAATGAAGTACTTATTTAATTAATCAAATTTCCTTTCTCTTCTGTCCATTAACTCAGGTACCTTTTGAGTTAGGAAACTGATATTTGGACATGGCAGTGACCAAGTGATGTGGCTATCAAGGATATTTTGATTTATTGATTAATCATTTAATCAATTAATTATTTAATTTTTATAAATGACTTATTTAATTAAATTCCTAAAAGATACATCTTCGGACGAAGCACTTGTGGATTGGTTATGCTATCAGCCAATTGATTTAAAAAAAATAAAAAATTTGTGATAATCTTTTATTGAGTTTAATTATACAATTAATCAATCAATTAGCATACACCTCTCCCTCCAAATGCAGCCTCTATGAGGCGCCCCCACAATGCCGCGCTGTAGGATATTTAATTATTTGGCATGGGGGCGGTGTACTTTGAATGTATCTGTACTTGTTAGGGGACCATAGGTCACGTTTTGTGGTGGCTATGTTGGAGTTAGTGAAAATCTATCTCCTCTTTCATGTTTGACTTAGTGAGTTGAAACTTGGCACACATATACCACACCCCAAGGCGAAGAACGCTCTTTTCTCTGAACTGTTTATTTTTGATTAATTAGTCTACGACACGCCAATTTAAAAAAAAAGAAAAAAAAGTGCTGACTGCATTTCTTTTATTTAATTAATATTGTGATGGCATGAACTTGATATCGACCTGCAGGCCAAACCGTTGGTCAGATGAGCTTGATACCATGACCAATTATAGTAGGTCACTTGATTGGATGCATATACTAATTATGACGTCATAGGTCACGTGACATGGTGGCCATATTGTATTTCTTGAAAACCTTTAAAATGCATCCCTGCGTTCATTTTTCGATCGATTCAGTTGAAACTTTGAACAATCGGATCTGGGCTGTCGTTGTCAATGACTCTGGTGTGCACCCGTCCAATCAGGATGGAGCGGTATGGTCCCTGGATCATCACTGCCCGCAGTTTTAATTAGTTTTATTTTTACTTTTCACTCTTTTCGTTCATTGTTCTCTTGGTCATACAGTTTTTTTTTGTTTTTTTAAAGACATGTATGTCATGATATATGCAAACTGTTTATACAGGAAATGTTTGTTGTTCTTGTTGGTTGATTATGAGAGATGATTATAAAATCATGGTGATTATTATGAATGATATCATCGGGTTCCAATGCAGAATGATTGCACGAACTTGGAAAAGAGCTTTCAAGCCCTATGGGATCAATTGTGTATTACAAGCAATTGAGTTTCAATTTTTTTTTAGCATGATTGAAGAAAAAAAAAATTGGCAAATTATGAATTGATCGTCGTTTGTTCATACAACATTTCAGGAGTTTTACGAAATTTAGATTACCAAGAGATTTTGGGTACTATTAAAAAAAAATGATGAGACATTTTTTTCACAAATGAACTGTTTAATATCTGCCATCAATTTTGGCTGTCTCACGAATGAAGGATGAGTTGCCTTTAGTGGTTGCAAAGATAATTTGTGGTGACCAGGCAAAATTGGGAAAATATGTCAGATATGACCCGAGTACAGAACAGTGATTCGTCAATTAACATGAGCTATGGAAAAAGAGGTGACGACCGATGATCTTCGATCTCAGTCAATGGATGGATCTATCCTGACATCATTGGGGAGACGGCTTGTGCAGGGAGTCATCTAGAGTGATTAATTTGATTTATTGATGAATATTGATAGATTAATTGAAATTGATTGATTGATTGATGAGGATGCGGTCTCAAGAAAAGAAGCTTTGATATCTTTGTGAGATATTATCAATGTGAAGACAACCTTGGAAAATTGAGCAAGGTGGTGAGTCTATGTATGGTAAGTCTATATGTGCGGTTACCATTGTGTGATTCCCCCTTCGACAGAACGAGATACCTGCGGCTTCACCCATTTCATACTGACCCGTTTGGCTCATCTGCAGTACCGATCTGTGAGATTGGGTTGTGCAAAAGCCACAGGTGAGAGAGATTCTCTGGAAATCACCGTTTGAACAGGTGGACAGATCCTTCCTGGAAGTACGAGTGAAGCTTTAGAGGAACCTGGAACAAGCTACAACACATCCAACGCTACTTTGATAAAAGGTGGAACAAACCCCAGTAGATTTATTTACAGTACATATAGTACAGGTGTGTACAGGTGTATTCCAAAGTGCAAGTCCAAATAGTTATCTGATACATTGAGTGAGTAAAGAGTGTTATTCACATACAGGCAAAATGGGAAATGGAGCCTGCAAGAATACACAAGGACAACCAGAGATTCCACAAAAAGGTACTTGTACATATTATATGTACGACCGTTATGGTGCCGAAGCTATAAGGCAGGTCGAGAATTGGTATTTGTGGACAAAGGGACATGCTAAGGAGTTTCCAAGAGATGGTACATTTGAGCGAAGTCGATTGGAAAGATTAGGACAAAAATTGAAAGCCAGGAAGAGCCAGAATCTTACGGTAGACTGGCCTGCATTCCATCTTTGGGATGGTGAATCCAGACAACGGGAACAGCAAGAACGGATAACGGACCTAGAACTTAAAATAAAAAGGATACAGGATACAGTGGAGGAGATAAATGCACAACTGCCCTCGAAAATAGGAATAAAAGTGACAGTTGTCCCATCTGATTCCCATTTGTCTCCCCAAAAAGGACGGTACAGAGAATTTTTTTCGTGTTTCAGGAGATAACCAGAGATTGCAGTGGCAACTCAGGGATGTAGAGATGCAGCCCAGCAATACAAGTGCACAGGTGGATAGACCAGGCAACGACAGAAACCAGTGTTTCAAGTGTGGAGAGATGGGACATTGGAGAAGAAGATGTCCGTATGCCAACAGGAAGACAAGTTCAAAGGGCAAACCAAGATCAAGGGTACCAGTGCTTACCGGTACCTCAGACAACGATTAGGCCTTCATTGCTGCAAATCCCAAATGATGATTGGCCTCAACAGATTAGATTACTGGACAAACATGAATAACTGTCAATGATTCTTGTGTCTGAAAAGTTTTCGGAGTAAGAATGATTCATTTTTTCTTTTTGCTTATTAGGAAATTAATAATTAATTGATCAAATGCCAAAATTGGATCTTTTATTTTGGGTACAACAATTTTTAAATTTACAAAGTTTGGAACAATTGCTTTGCAATTTTTTTGGAAACCAAGTGACAAGAGTCACATGATGATCAGGTGGGAATTTCGGACTATTGTTTCGCATGATTGATCGGTCAGTGGTCAACTGGAAATCCAAATTTGGATAAATTATTGTGGGAATCAAAAAAAAAAAAGGGGTAATTTCAATGTGACATTATAGGGGTTTTCTAAGAATAGACTTTTAGTCCATTTGTGTATTAGCATTTCTAAAATTGAAGGACAAATTTTATGAAATTGAAATAAAATTGACACCCATCTTGATCTGTAAATAATGGTTCCAACGCAAACAAATACGCATAATGCATGTGTGTGTGTATTTTTGTGTGTCAATGTTAGTGCTTTTGTTTTTGTGTATCAATCTTACAAGATTGATGACACCGACAGTGTGCCTGTCTGCAAATGGATAGTTTTATGTGGATGGGATTGAATACCCAGAGAATCCGTAAAATAAAATAGAAATATAATTTGATTATGAAAAAAAATTATCTCTTTTGTCATGGGAGATGGAATATAAAGATTTGATTTGCTGAGTTATGAGCAGCCATTCATTAATAGTAAAAAATTGGGAGTAATCTTGGGGTTCCATTTTGATACAATTTATATGAGAATCAAAGCTATTTATGGATATGAGCTTCATAAAAAATGTGGAGTACAAAATTAGTCAAATTTGGGAGAGGTCTTACACTGACTTCCCAGAATACATAATTTACACAGGGTAAAGGAATTAATTTATCGTAGTGGATTGTTAACAGCAGCCTGAAAATGTCCTGAGAGCAACATGTGCATCCATGTCATCAGAAATCCCAGATTTGTTTTTACAAACAACATTTTGGTAGAGGTCTTGTGTGGACGAGCACTTGCTTGGTAGATAAAAAAGGTACTGCATGTTGGCAGCCACTTTTGCGGTCAGTTAGGCCAAACAAAATGAGAGGAAATTGTAGTTAAATACGTAATTTACACATGGCTATTTGAAAAAAAAAAAAAAAGGAAATTTGTTGAGATGGGAAACATTTTTCGAAGGTTTATTAAAGTGTTATAATATGACATGTGGCAAGGCAAACTATTGGATGGGAAAATTAGATCTGGTTATAGAATAAATTTCTTGACCCCTTGAAGATAATTCTTCGAATCATTGTTTCACTGGCATTTTGAGTTCACATTGGAAATAGTTTGGTAGAGCTTTGGTTAAAACCTTTGGTTGTGGTATTTTGGAACGAATTGATAAACCATAGGAGATTGATAAGAATAGAAACAAATATGGACCCAAAATAGAAAGTTGGATTCATGCCTCTCATTGCAAGCAAGCACATGGGGCTAAGGTGGATGGTCCCACAGAAAATGAGGCTGCACCTAGCAGCCCAGCAGAACATTCAGTGGCGGATAAATGATAGTCGTGATTTACATTCATTTGAATTACATTTTAAACACCCCTTGCATTGATAAACATTACATTTTCAACATTTAATATTCCTACTTGTATTAGGGAAGATAGTGACATTTATTTGCCTACATGACATACCATTATCTACTGATATTAGCGCAGCATGAGGGATAATGTATCACAACTACACTCATGATTAGGGGATTTAGTTCGACCCCGGGAGATAGGGGGATCAGGGTAAGACAAATAATCTGATTTATGTTACATATTAAGGGATTTTCTTAATTTACCTTTTAGGAAGCTTGTTAGTTTGGTATATAATGTTGAATGTCATTGACATATAATTATGTTATAGGTATGAACATATACAAGGGTAGCTCACATGTTTTACAGATGGCTACAGGTGGGACAAGAGGGAGCAAGATTCCACGATTATATAAAAGGGGGTGCCTTTGCATGGTTGGGAAACACATTTGGAGGAGTAGCAGCTAAGATACTCCAATACTTGTTTGTTGGTTTTAGTCGTTATATTGGCAATTGTTTTAGTGGTGGCTTGCTTGAAAGCCTTAGTCACGGTGTGTTTGAATAAGGTAACCAACAACACTATGATAATGTATGAAGTGACAAATGAGGAAAGAAATGTGGAACCACAAGAGGAAGACTTTTATGGCGACATAAATACCGAACTTAAAAGAATGAATCAAGTGATGTTGCAAATGAATACAGTAGAGTTAAGATAAGGGCATAACAAAATGTTGTGAATTGTGTTAACCGGTGAACTTCTATCACCACAAGTTACACACTGTTTGAGAAAAAAAAAAAAAAAAAAAAAAAAAAAACAGTGGGTGGAATTATGATACTAATACATTATGCTTAATTTGTTGGTTTGCAAAATTTGTTGGGAATTAGATATTCCTGTTTGTGAGTGTAATCATATACACTCATTATAAAGGCATTTATTTTCTGTGAGTAGTGTTAAAATAACTGCATGAATTTTAATTTTCAAACTATTGATTTGAAAGCAATTTTAAATGCTATTTCTTAGTTTAGTCACAAAATACATACCTGATTGAATATTATTTGTGTGACGCATATAAATGAATATAACTTTTTGAATGTTTTAAGGAAAAACAACAAATTGTTGAATGTGAAACTGTCGGAAGATATACATGATTATGCTGATTTCATGGTAAGATGTACCCTATCTGATTCAGTGTGTGTGGAAAGCAGATTCAGATGTGACTGAGCATAAGGATAAGACGAGATCACATTTTGAAGGGAGTGCTAACGGAATTGGAAGAAGTTCGAGAAAGAAAATTTGTGGCTAAAATGAAGTTAATCGTGGCATACACCCTCCTTCTCAAAGAATGATGAAGACATTCTCCTGTGTAACTTGGAGATGGATGCTTACATTCACCAAGGAAATTTATGTGACCATTTGCCTGGATCACACTGCAACATATGAAAGAAAGGCGATCACTTACTCTTGTTCGAAGGCTTCGAACATTCATCACATCAGAAGTTGCAGGACAACAACATTTTACACGCAGCCTCTACGAAATGCGGGGACATATGTTATTACTTCACCAACTTCCGGGGAACCAGCATGGAGCTGCAAGCAAACGGCTGTGCCTTTTCACAACAGCTGTGCACGATTCTGCTGGTTGCTCCTGGTATGGACCATGGATGACCTGAACACCATGGTCCCAACATCATTGTGGATGCATCTGGCATCCGTGTTCCACATCTTGCTGGCCAATAGACATCACACCAATACTTGCTGCCCACTCATAATGAGGGAGGAGGCAAGTCGACTACAACTGGGCGAAGGCCTTGTTCAGGAATTATTATGGTTTGCAGCAAGAGTGGCAAGAATGCTACGTGGAGAGCGGGGTCAGTCTATGACTCCGCACAGTTATTACAACAGCAAGACCCTACAAGAAGTAGTGCAGGTGCTATGAAGACATAGAAGAAAATGTTTCATACCTGAATTCAAACACAAGTGATCAGCCCTTCCTTTCAAACAAAGAGTCAACATTTGTTTGGAGGCAAACGTTTTTGCCAGATGTTGCAGATGCTTTATAAATTCGAAAAATGGTGAAGTGAAATTGTTGTGTCTTGGTGATGGTGAAGTGTTGTTTTGCAAAGATATTTGTGATGCAAATGAAATAGATTGAATTAACAATATGGAAGGAGTCAATGACCAACGAAATGTTTTGTGATCAGATTCTTGCAGGATGACGTTGTATGCCTAAGGGAATTGGATTACCAAAGTTGTGGTTTGAGTACCTCTATTGATGTTTAATTGTAGTGATTGATTGTTTACTTGTACTTGTATTGATGTTTAGATTAATGGTTAATATAAACAAAAACAAAAAGATGAGGGAATTGTGGAAGTATAGATCTTTACTTTTAATTGATTGAGATTGGTGAGTGAACAGGTGGCTCAGAGAATGTCAGGAATTTGGAAAACCTGGAAATCTCTTGTTCACCTTGTCACGGCCCCGGGCTAGAGCACATTCCTAGGCTTTCACTATTGTGAAGCAAATGTAGGGTTGGAGGATATCCGAGCAGGAGGGGATGGTTGTCAACGCCTGGGGGGGGGTGGGGGGGGGCGAGCTGGTGCCGGTGAGGCGAGCGTGGATGACCGAGTAACGTTTGCGGAGAAGGGATTAAGATTAGCGCAGAGAGGATTAAGATTGCTGTGCCCATAAAAACGTGAACATTTATTGGACTTGAGAGACTTGTCACCAGAAGCTTTGAGCTACGGAACGGAACGGAACCCTGTGAACAGCACTGCGAGAGGACCGGCCAACGAAGAAGAACCATCGACTTGAATTCGTTTCGTTATTATAGTTCCTTATTATTTTGAAACAAGTGACTTATTAATTATAATAAATCCTTATTGGTAAAACTGTCTCAGTCATTGGAGTCTCCTGAGTCTTCTCAACATTCTCCTACATTGTCATGGGGACCGCAAGGCTAACCCCCGCTCTAGCAGGTAAAATGGCCTTAAAATGCATGTTGTTGTTGTTTCTTGAATATCTGGGTAGAATCTCTTCCCTTTTATCCACATATTTGTGCTTAAAGTAAAAATGGTTTTTCGAATATCTGGGTTGAATCACTTCCCTTTTATCCACATATTTGTGCTTAAAGTAAAAAATGGTTGATGAACTGTATTATTGTAATTATCTACAATGTCCTGAATTATAGGTACCCATTGTTGAGAACCGAGTTGTGTGAATTCTTTATATAGTCTCTCTTTCAAAGTGCGATTAAAACGCTCAATAGTAACTGCCTTTCCTTCATTAAAGATGCTGTACAATTTAATACCATTATCTTTTAGAAATTTTATGAATATTTTGTTATAGAACTCTGTTCCCTTGTCAGTCCATAACTTCTTTGGTTTTCTTTTACTTTTACTAAATATTCCACTGAAAGCTAACATAAGAGTATTACCCCTTTTGTTTTTCAAAGGAGCAACCCAAGCATATCTCCTCCTCAAATCAATAACGGTTAAAGCATACTTGTATCCCTTATCATTATTTAGTTCAATTAAATCAGCGGACCAGATGTGGTCGGTGCCTTTAGAATAAACCTTCCTTCTTTCAAACTTTGTGATTACTGGTCTATGTAATTCATTAGCCAGCTCCTAAGTCTTGATGTCATCATCAGAGTTTAATAGTTTCTTGAGGGTGAAACACCTGGAATGCCAACCACAAGTCCCAACCTCAATTTAGCACTTATCAATTTTTTCACAATAAACCTATCAACTTTCTCTCTCAGCATTGGATTTTGTACCAAAGACAAATTATACAACATTTCTCTGTCGACTTTATGTTTTTCAGTCAACGTAGTGGTATTCCCATAAGCAATATCATGCTTCATACACGCTTCATCAACCCTATTTAGAGGTTTAGACCAAGGTTTAGGATTGTCAGCCTCATCTAATCTTTTATCCAAGTTTGTTCCTGGACCACAGAAAGAATACCCCGGAAGGTGTAATTCCCCTGGAATTCCAGTTGTTGTAAATTCCCTGACAAAAACTTTTGTATATCACCTCCACTTTTAGGTGAGATGAATCGACACGTTTTAGCACTGCATATTACACATTCTCCCTTTTCATAAACTCTATTCACTTTATTTATATCGTAGGAGATGTTTTTAGTTTTAGTTTTAGTTTTACATTGGATGTAATAACTCATTTCATTTTTTACTTATGTCTATGTATCCATAAGGGATATAATCATTTCCATTGTCTAAAATAAACCTTTTATCATCATAAGCCCCAAGAGCTTTCTTGTTCACCTCCTCAATATATAATTGATGTCCATAACTTCTTATCATATTCATTTTTCTAAACTCCTCTTTCTTTAAAATTAAACAATTTAAATAATGTTCAAACTCTATTTCTTCTTTGATAACGCCTTTCTTTATTCCTTTTAACTTCTTATCACATCTTTCAATATTATCTATATAATAATAGCATAAGGACTCGACTTTGTTATCCCTTTTACGCCGCACCCAGTGACCCGATGCCCATGGCACGAATGGATTTACGATCTACGAACCGCGCTCTTTGTTTATCACGTACAGCCATACTCGATAAATCTGAATTAGCTGATGTTGGGGCCCAAAAGCATCCGATTAACTGCCGATACGACGCCATCTTACGACGCCATCGTATTGGCGTCTGCTGGGCGAAGGCGAAGCAAGCCGTCCGCTGATTGGACAGGCGTAGGCGAAAGCAAGCCGTCCACTGAGTGGACAATCCAGAGCATGCATTTGTGCTGGTGTCGGCGATCGTTGTTCATATATGCACTCTTCATTCTCATCTTTCTTCCTAACTCTTACTCGGACAAGCAAATCCCCGATGCCATCCATAATGGTACACTCTATCCATACACCACATCCTCCCTTCCGTGGATGTTCCACGGGTTTCGGCTAGTTAACAATAGATTTATAAGCATAAGCCTTAGATCTCAATCCTACAAATTCAGTCATTACCTTTCCTCCTAATTCATCCTTAAACTTTCCAATAACCTTTTTATTCTTTGAGGAAAACAACTTATCATCCAACTTGTAATTACTCGTGTCATACGAGTCAATAACCTCAAGCATATCTGAATAAACTTCTTCCGTCTTAATTTCTAAAATGAAACTATCCATATCTGTATAAAGTAGAGAAACATTATCTTGATATTTATTCTTCAAGTTAATATAAAGGTAATCATACATGAGTAATTTTGATAAATCAAGAACCGTCGCTCCTATATAGATAGGTTTATCCATTTCAATACTCTCTTTTTGCAAATAAATAGCAACAAAGTTCTTTGAAAACACCACTTCTCTTTGAAAACTAGGTTTATTAGTTAATTTTGATGCTTGTTTCCAAGAAAACTTTATGTTTTGTCTATTTCTAAGGTTTTCCATCGTCTTTCCAAATATAGAATTATTCATCAATTTATAAAAGTCTTTCTCAAAATCAGTTTTTGCTTCGGTTCTCCTTTGCTTGTTAAAATCAATATACTTCTTCAACCAATGACTTTGTTTACCCTGTATCACTCTATGAATCTTTTTTTTTTTTTTTTTTTTTTTTTTTTTTGTTTTGTTTTGTATACAAGATCGAGGCTCGTGAAAGAGCGAACATTAATCACACAGAAAGACAAACAGACACATAAAACAAATAACATCGGGAGCGGTAGACAAGATGGGGAGAGAGGGGGAAGGACACAAACACAACATTTGAGAGCAGGGACCGAGAGACATGGAGACATCGAGAGATCTGTGGGAGGGAGAGGGCTTTGGGGGGGAGGCATGTGAAGGGGGGGAGGCATGTGAAGGGGGGGGGGTGGGAGAGGTATAAACATATGGACACTGCCAGGATTTCCAGGAAATAAGTTGGAATTTCAAACAAGGTGGATCTGGGGTGAATTAGTGGGGGTAGAAAAGATCAAGGTTATGGATGGGGGAAGATAAGAGATGGTGGTGAACAGCTGTTTTAAAGACCTGGAGGGAGGAGAGGGATTGAAGGGAGTGTGGGAGTTTGTTCCACAGGCGGGAGAAAAGAGGAA
Organism: Myxine glutinosa; assembly: GCF_964187855.1. NCBI lineage: Eukaryota > Metazoa > Chordata > Myxini > Myxiniformes > Myxinidae > Myxine > Myxine glutinosa. Next base: position 309,653 of record NC_136266.1, read on the forward strand.
TGAAAGAGTGAAGGTGAGCAGAGAGCCGAGATTTCGGCAGTTTAACCATCAGAGGGTTGCTGGCAGATCTTGTGCGACCTGTAGGAATATTTGGGGGACAGAGCACAGAGAGAGCTGGGGGAGCAAGGCCGGAGAGGAGTCGGTAGAAGACAGAAAGACCACCTACCTGCCTGCGGTGAGTGAGTGAAAGGCCCTCAGAGATAGCTTCATCGCGGGAGATTCCAATGATTTTGAAAGCTTTGGATTCAACAGCGTGAAGCCGAGCCAGGTGTGAGGCAGGAGCACCAGCCCATAGGGGAGAACAGTATTCCATAGAGCTGCGGATGAAAGCCTTGTATGTGGTGAGGAGCTCAGGTGTGCCGAGGAAGGACTTCGCACGACGGAGGATGCCCAGTCGGCGACTGGCTTTGGAGGCCAGCTTGGAAATGTGGTTTTCCCAAGAAAGATCATGGCAGATAGTGAGACCCAAAAGCTTGAGTGACAGAACTTCTTGGAGAGGATTGTTGAGAAAGTAGATGGGAGGGTTGTCCAGTCGATCTTTTCGGAGAGACATAGTAAGAGAGTGAGATTTGGCAGGATTGAAAGACATGTTCCACTTGTTTGACCAGTCTGTGATTTTGTCCAGGTCTTCAGAGAGTGAGGAGGCTGCAGACTGCCGATCTGAGGGAAGAGGAATGGAGCGGCAGAGAGTGGAGTCATCAGCAAAGAGATAGAGAGGATTTTCCAGAGAGTCAGAGAGATCATTGATAAAGACCAGAAAAAGCACAGGGCCCAGCACACTTCCTTGGGGAACTCCAGCCTGAACAGGAAGGGGAGATGAGAGAAATCCATTCAGGGCCACACGTTGACTACGACCAGAGAGGAAGTCCGCAAGCCATGCATGGAGATTTCCATGGATACCATAGGCGGAGAGTTTGGTGAGCAGAGCTGGGTGCCAGACCGTATCAAAGGCTCTTGATATGTCAAGGGAGACAGCTCTGATTTCCTGTTTGGCATTGAGGACCTCCATCCATTGTTGAGACAGCAGAAGCAGCATGTCCAGAGTAGAGTGACCTGGTCTGAAACCAAATTGATGATCAGAGATCAAGCCATTGGAGAAGAGGAAAGATTTCATATCCGAAGCAATGATGGATTCCATGACTTTGCTGATAATTGGGAGCAGGCTGATTGGTCTGTAGTTGCAAGGATCTGTTTTTGCACCTTTTTTGTGTAAAGCGGTAATGTTAGCTGATTTCCAGGATGCTGGCAGATGACCTTGAGCAAAAGATAGGGTGAAAAGAACAGAGAGAGGGTGAGATAGAGCGGCAGAGCAGGATTTTAGGACCCGTGGGCTGATGCCGTCTGGTCCAGTTGCAGAATCAGAGTCGAGGTTTGACAAAAACTCCTCCACCTTGTCAGGAGAGAAGGACACAGAGTCCAGGAGCAGTTGGGTTCGACTGGGAAAGGAGGGAACAGAGAGAGATGGGTTTGGGACTAAGGATTTCGAGGCAAACACAGAGTTGAGGCATTCGGCTTTGTCACGTGCGATGTCAACTGTGTGGCCATTTGAGGTAAGGGAGGGGATGGAGGGGGAACAAACACCAGAAACGGATTTGACCAGACGCCACCAGGATTTGGAGGAAGGAGACAGGTTTGAGAGTTCATTCTTGAGTGAGGAGAGATAGTGCTTCCTGGCACTCCTGAGGGTAGACACACACTTGTTCCGAGCTTGGTGGAAGGAACTGAGATTTCCTTCAGTTGGATTAGCCTTCCAAGAGGCAAAGGCAAGTTGTTTCAGGGCAACTGCCTCACCACAAGATTCAGTGTACCATGGACGGGAGGAAGGGTAAGACAATTGAAGGCGAGATGGGATAAATCTGTGCATGAGAGAGATCAGTTTGCTTTGGAAGAATTCCCAGGAAGAATTGATGTCAGCGGCAGTGGAGATGGGAGACCAATCCAGACGATTGATGGCTGCTTGAAGACCGTCCCAGTCGGCCTGAGTGAAATGCCAGACTCGACGACGCTGAGGAGGCTCTCTGAGAATGGCCAGAGAGATGTCCACTTTGACAAGCACATGATCAGAAGAACCGATTGGAGCAGAAGAAGAGCAGCAGACATTAGCAGGGAAGTTTGTCATAACCAAGTCTAGAAGAGAAGATACTCCATTGGCTGAGATCCGGGTCGGGAAATTGACAGATTGTGTCAATCCCAGTGAGTCACAGAAGTCCTTTGCTGAGATGCCATGACTAGTGAGAGAGGAACCCACACCCAACCAGGTGGCATGATGACAGTTGAAGTCACCACATATGAGGAAGAGAGAGTTGGGATGAGTGGATAGAAGTTGGTCCGTGTTGTCAGACAGTGAAATGTAGATGGAGTCATCACTGTTTGGGGGACGGTACAGAACACATATGAACAAAAGGTGGGAGCGGAGAGGAAGCCGTAACCAGAGATGTATCAATTCTTTAGTATCAATCCTGCTGATAAATATTGTTTTAGGTTCCTTTGGTGTAAAACATAATTTTCTTTATCATATAATGTAGTAAGTAATTTTTCTGTTGATTTACCTTTTATATTAAATGATCGTTGATAATCACTTAACCATTCTTCTTTCGGACATTCTTTAGTAGGGGCATATGGTAGATCTTTATGTTTATTATGAAGTTCTTCAGGATATTTTAAATCGACCTCAAAATACTATCCAACTTTCGAATCATCCAATTCTTTTTGTAAGGATGCAACGATGTTTTGTAAAACCTCTTCATAATCTTCCTCTTCAACCCATTTGAACCCTCCATAAGGTAAAGCTTGAGACATAGCCCACCCATACAAATTATTAGCATCATAATACATCAGGTAAGAACTATCTTTCGTATCATCATAATTCGGAAGATACTTATTATTGGCTTTAGCATAACTCTTAGAACATACTTGTGATAGTCCCCCTCTTTTAGCCTCTTCTATCATCAAAAGCATATCTACATCGGTGATTAACTCTAACTTCTGTTTTGTCATTTTTAGCATAGCACTCCAAGCCAATCCGGGAGCGGTGTAGTAGTGAACGGGATCTAACCGGTATGATTGTTTATTAAGGCAGACTCTTCTAAAAGTTTCAAAGACGTCGGCTAATAGTAAGACATCAGTTTTAAGATATAAATCATGATACTCACCAAGGTTCTTTATGTTAAACGTTTTCCAAATATTTTGTGCGTGAGTATATTCTTTATCGGTTATATGACATTTATTTAACTCGTTATAGAAATATTCTTTTGGGGGAAGTTGTGTTTCTTTAAATCTCTCAAATGAATCCATGTAATCATACGGATATATCCCCTTTTGTGATAAGAGTTCACGTTCGTTTTGATTTGATACATACTCTGAAAGACATGGAAAGTTTTTAATATTTGATGCTCAGGTAGATAATGGACTTGCCATAAATTTTAATGAGTCAAGAAACCTTTTTTTTTGCTGTAACATGCTTTGTCAAAATTCTTTTTGAATGACAATGTTATGGTTGAAGGAACTGTTTTTGTGAATGAAATGTAGTTCTGATCTGTGTTCGGAATTGCCGAAATACTCCCATATGTTTTTGAAAGTTCATTAATAAATAGATGCATACCATAATGGGAGTTATTGTGAAGAAAGACCGGAATTAAATTGGGGGTTTTATAATTAAGATTACAGTCTCGATGGGCCGGGCCTCTATATTTACCGGTGAGATGACAATGATCTCTAACCTTTACATTCGTTGGATCATCCCTCAAATCAATTTTCTTATCACAAATATGACAGATGCCTATTTGATTGCCCAAATTCTGTTTCTTCTTTTTTTGTTAGAGGATTCATCGGTTTATTGGTTTGTTCCATTATCAACGTTAAGAGAGCACAGTCCTCTTCTAATCGTTTTATAAACTCAGAAGCCGCGTCTTCCCCCCTATAAATTTCTAGTTTGTTGTATTTATTGTCAACAGATGATTTAATATAACAAGTGAATCCACTTGGATTCCGCCCAGGTTGGCACATGGAAATTATGATGTAGCATAATTATCATCTCGGGTCAAGATTTGAAATTATGCCATGGTTTTTGTAAAATTGCTACTAGTATTCACATTATGTACTTTCACCAAAACATACATCATCATAGAAACATACATATAATTTGGGTCCTCTGGGTCATTTGGGTCCTCTGGGTCATTTGGGTCATTTGGGTCCTCTGGGTCATTTGGGTCCTCTGGGTCATTTGGGTCCTTTGGGTCATTTGGGTCCTCTGGGTCATTTGGGTCCTCTGGGTCATTTGGGTCCTCTGGGTCATTTGGGTCCTCTGGGTCATTTGGGTCCTCTGGGTCATTTGGGTCCTCTGGGTCATTTGGGTCCTCTGGGTCATTTGGGTCATTTGGGTCCTCTGGGTCCTCTGGGTCATTTGGGTCCTCTGGGTCATTTGGGTCCTCTGGGTCATTTGGGTCCTCTGGGTCCTCTGGGTCATTTGGGTCCTCTGGGTCATTTGGGTCCTCTGGGTCATTTGGGTCCTCTGGGTCATTTGGGTCCTCTGGGTCATTTGGGTCCTTTGGGTCCTCTGGGTCCTCTGGGTCATTTGGGTCCTCTGGGTCATTTGGGTCCTCTGGGTCATTTGGGTCCTCTGGGTCATTTGGGTCCTCTGGGTCATTTGGGTCCTCTGGGTCATTTGGGTCCTCTGGGTCATTTGGGTCCTCTGGGTCATTTGGGTCCTCTGGGTCATTTGGGTCCTCTGGGTCATTTGGGTCCTCTGGGTCATTTGGGTCCTCTGGGTCATTTGGGTCCTCTGGGTCATTTGGGTCCTCTGGGTCATTTGGGTCCTCTGGGTCATTTGGGTCCTCTGGGTCATTTGGGTCCTCTGGGTCCTTTGGGTCATTTGGGTCCTCTGGGTCATTTGGGTCATTTGGGTCCTCTGGGTCCTCTGGGTCATTTGGGTCCTCTGGGTCATTTGGGTCCTCTGGGTCATTTGGGTCATTTGGGTCCTCTGGGTCCTTTGGGTCCTCTGGGTCATTTGGGTCCTCTGGGTCATTTGGGTCCTCTGGGTCATTTGGGTCCTCTGGGTCATTTGGGTCCTCTGGGTCCTCTGGGTCATTTGGGTCCTCTGGGTCATTTGGGTCCTCTGGGTCATTTGGGTCATTTGGGTCATTTGGGTCATTTGGGTCCTCTGGGTCATTTGGGTCCTCTGGGTCATTTGGGTCCTCTGGGTCATTTGGGTCCTCTGGGTCATTTGGGTCCTCTGGGTCATTTGGGTCATTTGGGTCCTCTGGGTCATTTGGGTCATTTGGGTCCTCTGGGTCATTTGGGTCCTCTGGGTCATTTGGGTCCTCTGGGTCATTTGGGTCATTTGGGTCCTATATTCCTATCCTATAACATATATATCTCCTATAACCTATCCTATAAATATAGATTTGATGACGTCATGTTTACACATCTGAGCGACAGAAATGAGCGACAGAAATGGGTGACAGAAACTAGCTTCACTTTTGAGCGCCCGAAATTCCCAGGCAAACGCTATAACGCACCAGGTTTACAACCTGTGCGTTAATAACAGAAGCCGCAAGGAGTATGTTTTTGATATCTATTCGTGGATGATTCGTTTGGATTTGAAGAAGCGTTATCCATCTTTTCAAGAATACATTCAAAGTTGGCATATATCACGAATGGATGGACTATAGTTTTATTGAAATCTTTGAATGATATGTTTGAACCTTCTGCCGGCATATTAATTACGGTGGCTTTATGTATGACACAGTATTGTAAGTGTTTGTCTAATCTTTCTTGACTATTAAAGAAGTTGAGACATCGCTTACAGATGTATTTTTTAGCCCCGTGTTTGTTTATTTGTGAAGAAACCAATCTTGATAATTTTTTGATGTAAGCATAATGTGAATTTTCTTCCAAATTATAATGTAGAAGGTCAATATGAGGTTCATCACTTTTATAGTTATCAGAAGTTTGTAAAACCTGAACTTTGTTTTTATCCGTTAGTCCGTAAACATTAACAGATAGATTATTCATTTTCTCAAATTTAGGAATATCTTTCATGGACATTGGAAATGGTAAGCCAGTAACATTGAACTCATTTTCATATTTCTCATAATGTGATACCCTTTGAACATGATGTTCAGCGGGATGTAAGCATGCAAGAACAGACCGTAGAAAACATTTATGATCTTTGTTTTGAATATTAATAATGGCCTTTTTAAGCATTATATTTTTCGGTAATTCAATATAAGAAGAAGCTTTTTATTTAGGGGGTTTGATTTTAGAACATGTATATCGATGAAAAGTATTTTTGTAATAGTAAATCCACTACCCACAAGCGAATGAGCTACCTGTTATTCTTGTTCAATAAGCTTATCATAAACGCCCGTTAATAAGAACCCCCAGTGTGATGCGATAAATTAAGGTTTTGTTCTCATATAGCGTTGTATAATAAGATCCCCGTTTTCAGTATTTGGTTTTCTCAATTCCATTTTTACACCCATCTAAAATTTAAGGGGATTAATCTTGGCTAATGTATTCTCTACATACCTTTCAACATCGGGTTTGACTATTTCAACCGCGTCAGCTATTGATTTTGGTTCTGGGGGTGTTAAATTAAAAATCCTTATTCTAATATGACCCTTAAATGCTCCATCAGAGTCCTTGATGGTGTACCCTAGCCTCCCCATGTGTTTGGGTGATTTAAGATGAGTGGTGAAGGTGCTCCTCCAGACAAACTCACCAAAAACACCACAATATTTTCTTTCTCATTCCAACACGGTTGTTAAATGTGAAAAGTAAACACTCTTGTGTTTGTGGAATTGAAGTTGTTGTTTGTAATTATTTTTATAATCATGTTTACAAATATTACAATATGTTGTTTTGGGTTTTTCTTGTTCAAGCGGAGCAATCGTCTGTGAAAGTTTGGCCTTGTGTGTGTTACTGTTGAGGTGTCTTTTGTAATTGTATTTATAGTCATGTTCACAAACATCACAATATGTTTGGACCATGCTGGTCTTTGTAAGTAAATTCATCTCTTTATATCTAGGCATCTTGGAGACGGCGTGAAACTGGTAGGTGTGAAAACATTTTGCTACCTCGGAGACATGCTGAATGGAGAAGGTGGATCAGACTCGGCAATGGTTGCTCGAGTGAGATGTGCATGGAAGAAGTTTTGGGAACTGAGTGGCGTGCTGATGATGAGGGGAGTGTCGTTGAAGCTGAAGGGAAAGGTGTATGCTGCATGTATGAGAAGTGTTATGATTTATGGGAGCGAGACATGGGTAATGAACGTAGAGCAGCAACGAAGGTTGGAAAGGGTGGAAATGCGAATGGTTCGGTGGATGTGTGGAGTATCGTTGAGAGAGAGGAAGACAAATGATGAATTGTGAAAGATGATGGGAATAGAGCCTGTGATTGATGCTGTGAAGAGGAACAGGTTGAGATGGTTTGGTCATGTGTTGAGGAAGGATGAAAGTGACTGGTTGAGAAGAGTGATGGAAATGAATGTAGAAGGAAGCAGAGGACGGGGAAGACCGAGAAAGACTTGGCTAAAGATGGTGGAAGAAGAAATGCGGGCAAGGGGGTTAACAAGGAGAGATGCAGAAAATAGGGCAAAATGGAGAAGATTGTCATGGGGACCGCAAGGCTAACCCCCGCTCTAGCAGGGAAAATGGCCTTTAAAATGCATGTTGTTGTTGTATATCTAGGCAATATAAAAAAAATCCTTTTTTTTTTGTTATTTTTGATTTTTATTTAAAAACATATATTATATATATATATATATATATATATATAATGGCACTGAGCTATGATAATTTTGATATTAAAAACATAATTTTTGGAACACCGACATATTCCAAACACAGGGGAGTTGAATCTTGTGAGATATTAATTAAATCTAAACATTCGAATGAAAACATGACAAAACTATATATTGAAACACCAGAGGTATTGCCTTGGGGTATTAAACCAAGCCGGCCTGTTGGTGTAGGTAATAATAAAATTATTAGGTCACTTTCTTTCCCAATTGCTATATTCAATTCACGATCATCTACATCAGCCGAGGAAAGGAAAACTATGAAAATATTTGAAGCGATTCTTACATTGGTTAAGTCCCATGTATTAAGAGAAACCAAATTTAAATATCCTCTTAACAAAGTAAATATATTTTGGCGTAAGTGTGATGAGGGGGCGTCGTCTATGGGGGATTGTGCTATCACTATGTACCCAACGCTTATGACAACTGATGAAAATAATAATAATAATAATAATAATAATAATAATGGAGTCTTATATAGCCCCATCAAGCAGAGTTAACGACCCTCGTGGCGCTTTACATTATCATGCGAACGCACACACACCGCACACACACAAACATACACACACACAGACACATCTTCACTCTTGCCCTATTCCTCTCCCTCCCCATTCAAAACCCACAGATGTGTACTCTCCCCTCCTCCTCCTCCCCCCCCCCCCTACACACAAACACAGACATACTCTCGATCTCTGTCCCACCTCAAACCAAAGGGAAAATAGGACTTAGACTTTGAAAGACTTGTGAAACAGATAGGTTTTGAGGGAGGTTTTAAAGGCAGGAAGAGAGTCAGCATGTCGAACAGAGGAAGGCAAGTCTTTCCAGAGCAGAGGTGCAGCAAAGGAAAAGGATTTCTCGCCAAACGACTTGGTGCTGGTGCGCGGCGGCTCTAAGGTCATAGAGTCGTCGCTTGAACGAAGCCGTCGCCGAGGTACATAGAGAGTGAGCAAATCGGAGAGATGGTGAGGTCCCGTTCCACACAATGATTTATAACATAGTGTGCAAATTTTGTATTGCACACAAGCAGAGACAGGCAGCCAGTGAAAAGATTCAAGGAGCGGAGTAACATGGTCAGACTTCTTCGCCTTACAGACAAGACGAGCGGCAGAGTTTTGAACCTTTTGTAACTTATCCAAGAGAAACTGAGGGCAGCCAGCATACAAATAATTACAATAGTCTAGCCTTGAGAGGACAAGGGCACAGACCAGAGTTAGAGCAGCCTGAGTAGTAAGAAATTGGCGAATGGATGCGCTCTTTCGCAGCTGAAAGTATGCTGAGTTGCAAGTTTGAAGTACTTGCTTGGAAAATGTCATGTTACAGTCGAAAACCACACCAAGGTTCTTGGCCGACGAAGCAAAGTTTACATCGGTTTCACCAACATGAATAGTGGTAGGAAGTGAACATTGTAGAGGACATCTGTGCGATCTTACAATCAGAGACTCTGTTTTAGCATCGTTCAGCTGAAGTTTGTTTTGGGTCATCCACGCCTTCACGTCGGCAATACAGCCTTCTAACACTTCAATAGTGGGCACGATTTGTTGAATCATGCTTCCTTTGTACAGCTGATTGTCATCCGCAAAGGCGTGGTGATCAACTGAATGTCTGGCAACAAGATCAAATAGAGGCTGAGTGTACAAAAGAAAGAGGATAGGCCCCAGGACTGAGCCCTGGGGAACGCCAAAGGAAAGCGGAGAAGGGGCTGATTTCTGGCCATTGACAACAACTGTTTGCACTCTATCAGTAAGATAGGACATCAGCCAAGAAAGGGGAGTACCAGTTATACCAAATGCGAGTTCAAGACGACAAATTAAGACACTATGGTCAATCGTGTCAAAGGCGGCAGACAAGTCTAAAAGAGCAAGAACGGAAACCTTACCACAGTCAAGAGAGGTCAGAAGATCATTGGTTATTCTTAGGAGAGCGGTCTCGGTGCTATGGCCTGGTCTATATGCTGACTGGCGAGAATTGAAAAGATTATTTGAAAGTAGATGGTCATTCATCTGTGATAGCACAATTCATTCTGTGATTTTTGACAGGAAAGACAGGTTGGAGATGGGACGGTAATTTTTCATGTCGTTAAGGTCAAGGGTGGGCTTTTTAAGAAGTGGTTTAACAAGAGCTTGCTTAAAGAGAAGCAGAAATGAACCAGTAGTCAGAGAATCATTGATAACTGCAGTAATAAATGGGAGGTGGGTGTCCAAACACTCAATAAACAAATCGGTGGGACGGGGGTCGAGATCACATGTTTTTGTGTTTGACTTGGGGATTGTACATTTGACAATTTCCTCAGTAACAGGAGTAACCGAACGAAGAGGTCGCCCGTGAAAGCAGTGTTCAGCATCATCCGAGGAAAGGAGTGACTGCTTGTCAAGATTGTTTCTTATTGACTGAATTTTATTGTGAAAGAAATGCAGGAAGCGTTGGGGTAGTTCGTTTTGAGGAAATACAGTGGGAAGAACGGATTTATTTTTGGTGGCAAACAGGCGGTTGGTAATGCTGAACAGTTGCTTGCAGGAGGAGCTCCTAGTAATCCGATCAGAAATATATGACGTTTTTGCTTTCAGAATGATTTTTATGACGAGTCTTTCAGCTATGTTATACAACTGTTTATGGACTGTGAGGCCAGTCTTCAGCCACTGTCTCTCGGCACGTCGCCGTTCCTTTTTGGCAGCCCTGACTTCGTCGCTGACTGTGCTGAACTACGGAGTACTCCTGCGTCTGGGAACGGCGCGCCGTGTTGTTGGAGCATGACAGTCTAACGCTGTGCGGAGGCAAGAGTCGAAGTCTTCTGCAGTGACGTAGGAGCGGCCAGAGAGACAGGTGTGAAGGTCCTCTTTAAAGGCGGAACGGTCGATGGCACGAATGTTGCGGGCAGTGATGAAGGTGGGCTGAAGACGAGGAACAGCAATACTCAGGTGGCTGGTGACACATAAGTGGTCCGAGGCGATAGCACAGGTCACTGACGTGGACTGCACCAACTGATCATCGCATCTGTGCACTAACCAATCCAGGATGTGTTCTGTAACATGTGTAGGTTGGGAGACAGACTGAGACAAAAGTAGAAAGGAGGTCAATGATCTTTGAAGTGAGAGGATGTTGTGGTTGGTCGTAGTGGATGTTGAAATCTCCAAGAATCAAGACGAAACCAGGAAGAGTATTGCAGTGGTCGAGCAGATTAGGAAGCTGGGTCACAAACATAGAGTCAGTAAGCTTGTTTTTCCGGTTCGGTGGAGGTCGGTAGAGGCAGAAGAAATGAAGAGTGTTTTCTGACAGAGTGAAGGTGACATGGGCTAGCTCGTAGGATGAATGGTCGAATGAAAAAGTCGTGGTGAAGGAGACAAAGGGAGAGAAGTTGTCTCTGTAAATAACAGCCACGCCCCCACCCCTAGAGGAGCGAGGAAATGACTGCAGGGTGTATCCAAGTGGGGTGAGATCAGCACATCTCACTTCGTCGCCACTGGGTCGGAGCCAAGTTTCGGTCAGAAAAAGCACGTCAATATCATTATCTTGAATAAAAGAGGTAATTTTGGTTTGCTTTTCAGGACTAATTACAGACTGAGCGTTGAATAAGGCGAGAGACAAGACAGAACGGTGTTGTTTTGGTGCTGTCTATGTTCCACAGGGATAGATGAGGTTATTGAAGTTGATAGGGACACTTTTTCGCAGGAATTATTAAAATGTGGGCCAGGCCGTCGCTGGTCGCGAAGAGAAATCACAATCGGTGTTTTTCGCTGCTTTCTCCTCCCACCTCGCTTTGTGCGTTTTCTCGGGAGACCAACGCTGATTTCAAGTTCTCTAAGGCCTGAGACGAGTCCAGGAGTCAATCGAGTGGTGTTGTTTAAAGACAAAAGTTTTTGCCGAGTGTAGCGAATAGGCCTCGGGACAGAGGAGTTAGAGCGGATAGTCGAGCTCGGTACATGCAGCGGTGCGCTGCAGAGGTGGGGCGAGAGGTGGGGCGAGCGATGGGGTGAGCGATGGGGCGAGCGATGGAGCGAGCGATGGGGCGAGCGGTGGGACGAGCGATGGGGCGGGTGATGGGACGAGCGGTGGGGCGAGCGATGGGGCGAGCGATGGGGCGAGCGATGGGGCGAGCGATGGGACGAGCGATGGGACGAGCGGTGGGACGAGCGGTGGGACGAGCGGTGGGGCGAGCGATGGGACGAGCGATGGGGCGAGCGATGGGGCGAGCCATGGGGCGAGCGGTGGAACGAGCGGTGGGGCGAGCGATGGGGCGAGCGATGGGGCGAGCGATGGGGCGAGCGATGGGGCGAGACGGGGAAAAGAACTGTCTTGTTGAGAGGCGCACACCGGGGCTGCGTGAGGCGCAGCGATAAAACATGGCGGGTACTCACAGAACGAAATTGTCAACTTGGTGGCTTGTAAAAACCAAAGTACTGCAAATCTCAAGGGCAGACATGCCACCATAAGCCAGGAAACGAAACAGGGATCCATCACAATCATTCACACAAAGCACAACACGACAGCACACACTAAATCCAACGGAATCAATCAAATACACAGGACGACCGACTCAGCTCAGCCTGCTAGGCGAGTGACCCGGAAGCGGCATATTCTCCAATAGAGATGATTCTCCAATAGAGATTATAACAACATTTTATAAGGATAATGTTTCTGGTGCTAATATTGATGATTGTTGTGTCAATCCTCAAGATTTGATGGGGGCAAACTGTAAGGTTATTTGTGCAATCGAGGTTTCTCAGATCCTGGTTGGTGAGCATGGGTTATTCATTCGATTGAAAGTTAATGCTGTTGTTGTTGAACAAATATTTGAAAAAACACGTAAACGAATGGTTCGTAATATGTAAGGGATGAGAGTTCCTATATATCGATGGATTGCATTGTCCATGGTAAGCATGCGGGTTTTTTTTGAGTACCTGCTGTAGGAAGGCTCATTTGCAGTCATAAATGTTCACAAACTTGCAATGTTGTACTCAAAATGTTTTTTTTCCACATGGTTAAAAAATAGATGTTATAATTATTTAATTGTTATAAACTGGAAATTTCGGGAAATCGAGAAAATGGGGAAAATGTCAAATCGGAAATTTTGAAAATCTTTTTCTTTTTTTTTTTGGAAAATCGTGAAATCTGAAATTTAAATAATTAATTGGACACTTCTGGTTTGTGGTGGGTCGCTTCCTGTTTTTGGGTTGAGGCAGTTTCGGTTTGGGGGTAAGGGGGTGTGGGGAATGTGGCCTGGCCTGGAACCAGCCATTTACATCTACTGACGTTGTATTCTTTCCAAATTGTTTAAACCATTTATCCATTTATTTATGAGAAAGATATAATCCATTACCCCTTTTAGTTAGTTTAACACCTGCCTGTGCGATAGAAGAAAGCACATCTCCAACTAACAATCTCGCTTTATCAGGTAGGCTTTCAAGCTTTTCAGCAAAATCTACAATTACACCACTTCCACTAATTTCTTTCTCCAACTCCTTGTTACGTCTTTCCAATCCTTTTTGAGCTTTTAGTTGTGCCTTCCTTTCGTTAGCAGTTTTTACCGCTGCTGAAATACCACCAGTCAATGCTCCCGCCGCACTTAAACCAGCAAATAAAGGAATTAGAAATGGGAGAAATCCTCCACTCGTTTCCCTTGTTGAATATTTCTTTAACATAGGTTTTGTCATTTTAATTGTAAGTGATCCAGCATCATTTAGTGTTTTCTTCTGCTCTCTTGTAAGCAAAACATCAATTCTTACTGCTCCTTTTCTTTGAATTGTATTAACATTAATAATACAAGGCTTTTGATTTTGAATACAAGACGATAGTTTATCAAGATTGATTTTATTAACATATACATCAGTTGATACTTTAGCACTCATTTATTTAATCGAAAAATCTATGTGATATTAATCATAACACCATTATCTGTGTTAATCTGCAATTCTGTTTCTTCCAAAAGCAAACAATATGTATCAACTTCTTCACTCTCCCCCCTTTCAATGTATAGAAAAGTATCCACTCTATTAGACTTTATAGTTTCCTTTTGAGAACTCAGGTCAATTGCATAGATTGTATGAAGTTTTTGAAACGCAGTCATATCCAGAATAGGATCTTTATTACCGTTGCTTTCACACACCTTTTGGTAAGACTTGTAGGCTTCCACATAATCATTTTTTTCCCAATCAATTTCCAATCTATCTCGTAGGTAAAATGTACCATCAAGAGAAACCCGAAGTTGTTTCACCTTAGCATTATCACTCAGCGCATTATTCTTATCAGTACCTTCATCTCCATCTGGTTTCTTAAAATTAACCAAAGGTATCGTGGTTTCCTTGAAGAACACCCAAATTCCAAGTGTAGGTAGTGTGTTCCAGTTTAATGTGTTGGCATCTTCTTTTAATAATAATAATAATTCATTTATTTTGTATAGCGCTTTTCATGAAGCCCAAAGGCGCTTTGACGGAGTGCAAAACATAATGCATAACAAAACATGAAAACAACAATTGCAAAAAGACAAGAATCAATAGGGAAATATTTAAAGCAAAAGGAGGAAGGAGACGTGATAGTCAGGGGTTAAATGCTGTGGGTTGAATGTTGAATGCAGTGCTGAACAGGTGGGTCTTGAGTGATGTTTTGAATGTGGTGAGTGAGGAGGAGTCTCTGATGGTGTGAGGTTGTGAGTTCCAGAGGGTGGGAGCAGCGATGGAGAAGGCCCTGTCCCCCCAGGATCTGAATTTGGTCCGGATGGGGGGGGGGGGTCAGGAGGTTGGCACCAGCAGAGCGGAGGTTGCGGGTGGGAGTGTGTCTGGAGAGGAGGTCAGCCAGGTAGGATGGGGCCAGGTTATGGAGGGCTTTGTAGGTCAAGAGGAGGATTTTGTACTGGATTCTCTGGGAGATGGGGAGCCAGTGAAGCTTGTAAAGGACGGGGGTGATGTGGTCACGGGTCCGGGAATGGGTGAGTAGACGGGCAGCGGAGTTCTGAATGTATTGGAGTTTATTGGTGATTGTTGAGGGTGAACCATAGAGGAGGCTATTGCAGTAGTCCAGACGGGAGGTGATGAAGGCGTGGATGAGGGTTTCTGCAGCCGTGGAGGACAGGGATGAGCGGAGACGGGCGATGTTTTTCAGGTGAAAGAAGGCTGTCTTTGTGATCTGTTTAGTGTATTTGTCAAAGGAGAGGGTTTGGTCAAAGATGACGCCAAGATATGATACATTTAGGTATGATACATTATATGATACATTTATATGATACAAGGTATGATACATTTAGCGGTTTCTTTGAATTAAGTCTTCTATTCAACATCTCTTCCGTTTTAAGATTAGGAGTATATTCAATGATATACCAACACAAATCATTAATAATAAATTTATAATTATCGCCAAAAGCATTTTGAGCCCCAAAAAGCAATCTATTTACATTATCATTCCTTTGTAGTTGAAATCTAATTTTAAGCCCATAAAAAACTTTATCATAATCACAAAATCCAAATATACCTTTCAGACCCTGCTACAAATATTTCAAATATACCTGCTACAGTAAAACGATTCTCTGCTTTTGTTTCATCATTATACATTGCCTTCCTTTGACTATAACCAGGGTCAGCATTTGTTCCCGTTGACATATCAGGAATAAAAACTTCAACAGCTCCCTTACCCATTCTATCACTAAACAAAAAAAGTGTAAATTTCATCATTTCAGATGCAGCAGAGACATAATCAACCACTTCAACCTCTTGTGTTCCAATATACAGGCGGACACTATCAAACATTTTCCAGAAGAAATCATTTACGAGTGTAGCATTAGTATTATTCGCAGCCTTAGTGAATTTAAATTTACACAACAAGAAACTATCAGCTAGATTCAAGTAAGTTTGTTGATTATTTATTTCAAAACTTTTTGTTCCGTTTGAATTCCAGTCTGTTCCTGTTATAGCATTCACGTTAAAATAGTCTTCCTTTTTAGTGGAGTTTGAAATGATAATTGTATCATCCAAATCATAGATACTATCAATCGCTTCCATACTTGTATTTATTTCGTAAAAAAAAAAGATGCTAAAACTTTTGAAACCCTGACCCAAGTATTTGAATGATTTTTTGCCATTCTTGTGAAGATAGTTGAGTTTTACCTTTTTTAATTTCTTTGATTACTTGTAATTTATGAGACTCCTTTTGAGCATCTTTTATACTCTTTATAGCACCTGCTACATTTCCCACAGCAGAAGCGGTTGAACCAATTAGGTCTTTATGTTTAAGAATGGTTGAACCAATACCCATTAGAGTATCAATTATCCCATCTCCTGTTTTTCTGAATTGATGCCCCACACCCTGTTGTCTCTTTGGTTTATAGTATCCTCTACCAAGAAACATACCTTCACCCTTATAGTATGGTGAAAGGAACATGCCTGAGCCTGTAATTATTTTATATTTTCCCAACTCGTGTTTCCTCACAATAACCATTATTTATTTATTGGAAAACTTCACGTAGGTGAATTCTGATGGATATAATTTCTTCATTAAAGGAAATCATACGATTATCTTGATCGGTTATTCTAAAATTTACTCTGTATATGGTTTTTTCTGACACAGGTAAATAGACAAGATTTTTTGGTTCCATATTGAATTTATAACCAATCGTGGTTGAGTATGCGCTGAATGCAAATATTGTATTTGTTCTTATTCCATCGTTATAAGCACCATCAATCAAATCACAATGAATTAATACCGAATTTATACCGGAGGATATTTGAATGACATTATCACTGTAAAACGTCCCGTTAGTTTCAATCTTTTTTGAAGAGAAACCCAATAGCTCTGTGAATGAATTTTCAATCGTGAAATCAACTTTAAAATTATTTTTAAGTTTAACAGTTGATTTTGAAGTATGTTTTTGAATATCTATTTCATATTTTTTGGTTCATCACCTTGTTCTTTCATAAGGCAAGAAATTTCAGAAGATATTTGGGAAATCTCATCTGCTCCGGATGAAACTGTTATAGTTTTGTATCCGCTTCCTGAATCACAACTAAACTTGTTATTTTTCTCTGCGATATTAAAAAGGGTATTGTAAGTTTCCAATAAAGATGTCTCATATTCTTTTGTGGGGTTAAGTTGTAGTGGGTAAGGGAATGAAGCTGTGTAATCACTCGTTGTGAAATTAAAACTAAGAATTGTGCTTCTCATCTCATTTAATATGTAATAAAATATCTTTGCATTGACATTTATTAATTATTTTGATCAACTGATCTAAAATGGCTGAGGCTTCATTAAAACAATTGTTGTTCCCAGCCTTCTTACTACCTAACAGCAATAATAGCCTATTAACTAATTGTGATGGGTCATTTGGAAGAAAGCTAACACCTGAACCCGAGGCTAAACCAAGCTTGCTTAAAGCATCAATGATATGTTTTTCCTTCTCATTCTTCTTACTTTTACCAGCAACAGAAACTCCATAATCAAGTGAGTTTAGTAAATCAATATATATCCTATCATCTTCATTTTTAATATTCAATGGTTCATTGAAATATGTTGAATCACCCCTCATACTTGTTGCTTGTTTTCCATCTTTTGTTGGAAGAAACATTAATCTGGGGGTTAATTTAACATTTGGTTGAGCAGAACTTAAGAACATCAATTTATCATTAAATATCAATACCTTTTCTTTAACAAGATAGAACTGTGCTGGTTCTTCTGTTGGAACGAGACCTGCTCTGGTTTTTTAATCTGCCGAATATTCATTGTTTTGAAGAGCTTCCACAATATAATTGGGAGGTCGATTTACCTCCTCAAGTTGCCGAAATAATCCTTCATCATCATATTCTAATTCTCCTATATCTCCAAGTTCTTGCTCCGTCATTTGACTAAAATCTTTAAGCATTTGAAGTTTTATTGGAGTATATTCTATCGCAGGAACTGTAAACTAAGTCATTTTTTGTTGGGAAGTTTTAAAAAGCGGTTTTAAAAATTTATCTTGTTTTCTTTCAAACGCTTCTTCACCCGTTAGTTTCTGTCTGCGTTTCTTCTTTATGCCTTCCTGTTGCTTTACAACTTTTGAAACTAACTCCTGATGTGCCTTAAATCTTCTTCCTCTTTCTTGTGCATTCATTTTCTGGATTTATTTGTTGAAAAATATCATTTGGTATCTCATCTTGTTTCACAACAATATATTTATATTTTCCAATCGTGTGTTTCGTGTGAGCCTCAAATTCTTTTTTACTACATAACGTGGAACAATTGTCTCTCCAAAAATTATTTACATCTATTGAATTTAACTTGAATAAAATAAAAGTATTGGCATTGTTTCGTATTGAGCGACGAGGGAGTTGAAAGTATGATTGACTGAGATAAATACAATTACAAGAAGAATGTCTCCCTCTTGTATAGTAGCTATCCATAAGTTTGGTTTCTCTCATTAACACAATCATCAAAGATAACGAGGTTCTTTTTTGATTTATCTAAATCTTGGGGTGAAGGTATATCATCCGTATTATCACTGAGAATACATGTTATGGGTTTTGGTTTCGGTTTTGATTTCTGTGTATCACAAAATAGTTGTATTATATCTTCAATGTTATAATCATTTAGTTTTTTTTGAAGTTTAAATAAACCGATTATATCTTCTTTTTGAAGGCCTGCATTAAAACCTTGTGTGAGTAGTTGATACTCAGATTGAAAACATGACTTTGTGAAAATTATTAAATTATCATAATCTAAAAAGTTGGGTGTAAGGAGCATCTTTAAAAGCAAACAGGTTTTTCCACATCCGCTTGAGACATCTTAATGAATTTGGGAGATGTTTATGGTTGTTAAATTTTATCTTGTTTTCCAAAACGGTTAAAAAAATCATTCATTTATATACTGTATTTGGAAAACAAGTCATCTATTTTTTTATGAGCTTTTTTAGAAACTCTATATTTTATCCTGAGTTCATGTTTAATTTCAAGATAATCCATTATTTTATTGATACTAGGGCATGCCCGTACTATATATAAGCTAGGACGTGCCCGTACGTGGGTGCCCGTTCCTTGCAAAAAAAAAAAAACTGCAAAAAAAAAAAAACTGCAAAAAAAAAAACAATGGTTTGGTCCATTCGCAACGACCACAGAACCCCCCCCCCCCCCCTCTATTTACATGAATGGTTTGGTCCATTCGCAAAGCCAAAGCGAACGACCACAGAACCCCCCCCCCCCCTCTATTTACATGAATGGTTTGGTCCATTCGCAAAGCCAAAGCGAACGGCGAACGGCTAAATCGCCATAGCTCGGTAAGTACTTGTCCGATTAATTTCAAACCTTGAAAAGGCACATCCTCGGGTCCCCAGCAATATACCTGGCAAGTTTCAAGTATATCGGACCGGTAGTTGTCGAGAAACAGCGGTCACAGACAAACGTACAGACGTACAGACGTACAGAGATTACTGGAATTATAGATAGATAGTATCTTGTATTAACATTTCCATTAAAATTATTTTGAATAATAAATATCATTAAACCCCTATACATTTTCTCAATACAAATAGTCTTTTCCCATGTAAGAAATGGTGTATTATCATCATAATGCTTGACATTCATCTCTCTTATTAATCTTGTAAAGTAATTACTCCCGCCAGGGATTAATGCATTCACTCGTGTCCGTGTTTGTGTGTGTGTTCGTGTGTTTGTGAACAAGATATCTGGAAAAGTTCTGAACGGATTTGGATGAAAGTTTGTGGGATGATTGCCCTTGGGATAAGGAAGAATTGATAAGTTTTTGGTGAAGCTCAGGATATTATTCCTGATACAGGAATTTTTTGAAGGATTTTTTTTCCCATTGGAAGATAGGGCTCATTTTTTTTTAACTTTATCTTCTATATATTCTATATTTAACATTGTGATATGAAAATAGTTTTCATATTTGTTGTAAATGTAGTTTAAACTCGTGGTTATGCGTTAGAGCGGTGTATTTTTTTTAGCAGCGTCGTCTTCAATGTTCCTTTTTTTCTTCTAATAAAGACATATTCTGTCATTTTAAAACCACCAAAGTGTGTATTAGGTTTCCCCATTTAATAAAATGTATCGTTTGATACGTATAATGCTTTTAAACTGTTTTTTTTTTGTTGTTTTTTTACCTCAGAAGAGATATCAACATTTAGCTCAGCGAATGTCATTCGCGGTGTCAGTATTTGATGAACTTATAAAGACTTAGTTCCAGATTTGGCAATGGCTGAGTTATATTAACAAACGAATAAACAGATATGGCAAAATTCCAACTTTTTAAAAAAAGATCGCATATTCACCCAGGGTTGTGACAGGCTGAAGAAGAAGAAACCTCACATGGGCTTCCCAGACCAAATAAATAATTCTGGTTCTGGTTCTGCGATTTTCAGGTTTATTACTCCCGCCAGGGAGTAACGCATTCGATCGTGTGTTTGTGTGTTCATGTGTTTGTGAACAAGATATCTGGAAAAGTTCTGAACGGATTTGGATGAAAGTTGGTGGGATGATTGCCCTTGGGATAAGGAAGAATTGATTAGTTTTTGGTGAAGCTCAGGATATTATTCGGGATCCAGGAATTTTTTTGGGAAATTTTTTGGGAAAGATTTTTTTTCTGTTTTACTGCATCAAAGCTTTTATTCTTATTCTTAAATGATGTTTTTCTCCTCTAATTCCGAGATATATCAAAATAAATTCTCTGACAGGGCTTACTTTCTTTTTCATCTATTGTTTTGGGGAGAGGGGATGTTAAACAAAAGGTATTATTCCAACTAAACTCACGGCGGGAGTATGCGCCCTTGTATGATTGCCCTTGGGATGAGATGAGATGAGAGAAACCTATTCAGGGCCACACGTTGACTATGACTAGAGAGGAAGTCCACAAGCCAAGCGTGGAGATTTCCATGGATACCATAGGAGGAGAGTTTGGTGAGCAGAGCTGAGTGGCATTCTAGTTCATTTTTGGTTCTAATTTAAAAGAGTTATATATATATTTATTTTTTTTATTATCATTAATTAAAAGATAATCACAGAATAAACATTGGTTATGGGCTTTTGACACTGTATTTAATCCCACTCTATCACAAGCCGGACAATTCTCTAATTTATCATATGGAGAATCAGGGAATTCAAGAGGCTCAATATCTGGTATGTCGTTTGGATTTATCATATTTATATAGTAAAAGATTACTTAAACTAAAAATCATCTTCACTATAATCCGTGCTTTCATAATCATCATCATCTATAAAACTACTTTCATAGCTATCGTTAGAACACAAACTCTCAGTATCATAACTGTCTTGCGAAGACAAAGTTTCACTACCACTATCATCACTTTTAAAATCAACAAAATCTTCACTTGAATAATGACTCATATTTAATGAGAAAGAAAAAACATTACGGTCTGTATCCATATACTTTTTTTCATTAACAGATTAAACTACAACATTTTTTATATTAAAGGTAATTTTAAAATGGTTCCTAACGATTAATGAGCGAAATGACATTTCTCCTGATATATTAACATCTTTCATTTCATCAAGATTGACAACTTTGGGGTTATTAAAGAATATAGAAATTTCACCGTGTTTAGAGCTAATAGTTTTATCTTCCTTTCCGATAGCTTCAGTAAAAAGAGTTTTCTTTTTTGATACTTTTACATGTTTCATTACCTCCTCCAGTTTATTATAAATCTCCATAAATAGTGGTTAAACTTTTGTTATAATCTTACTGTAATTCACCAAATGTCCATCCGTCTGTCTGTCTGTTCGAAGGTACCGTAAAAACTGCTGAACCGATCTCAACGATATTTTGGGTGGATAATCCTGGGATCTCCAGGAGTAAAATAGGCTATTTAGTTTTCCCAATTTCAGCTTTAGTCTCCAGCATTCTCAGGTTTGGACTCACGCATCATATTCGCATTCGCATAACGTTCATTGTTCTCATTGTGACGATGTTGTTTTCCCGGGTGCCGCACAAATGGCTGCACCGATCGCTGCACGGCTGCACCGATCGAACTCGGTGACTTCGGACAAAGACCTTTTTATAAGGACATGGGTTGAATCCCTGCTTGAGAGAATTCTAACCCATTTCAACTGAAGGAAACACGTATCGGGAGTACATACGACATAGCGATTGTGAACATGATTAGTTTAATCTCTACATGAGAGAATTCCACATAGCTATTTGGGCGGTGAATACGCTAACAGATCGCTGTCTCCATCGATCTTTCCAAGGCCGTAACACCGATCGGCTCAAAATCCTTTTAACTGTTGATTTGGAAGTTTTTACAATGAAGGAAACACGTATTGGGAGTACATACGACATCGGGAGGACTAACTGCACGCGTCTTCAGTGTCAAGCTTAAATCTGTCATGGCGGATCTGAAGAGCGGAATGCTTGGAGCTACTTGGTGGGCTATTTCGGCATGAAGGAGGATCAGAAACGTGGACTCCCACACTACCACATCCTGCTGATACTTGCTACCGCATGACGTTATTTTCCCGGGTGCCGCACAAACGGCTGCACCGATCGAGATTTAACAGATGTTTATATAAATCGTTTAAAAGAAAAAAAGCCTTCAATTTCTGATATTTAGCCTTTTCATTTGGGCCTCCCAATTGAAGCCCCGCCCGTTGGGCGGGTACCGTTGCTAGTTACTTTAATTGACGACTTCCCAAAGACAGAGAATGCTCTTCCTTTAAAAGGTATTGGTGTAGCTCATATTTTATCCTTCATAATAGGTTTAATCCAAAAGTTATTGAAATCATCTTTGTTCAATTTTACATCAGTGCAATATATTTCAGTATCCCTTTTTAAATGAGGAGATGATTGAAATTTGTCTTTTGTGTTTTGAAACATTGTATTTATTAGACAAAAAAGTGATTGCCAAGAGATTGAAGGGAAAATAATTTACTAAAATCTGAAAATGGTATGTGGTTCAGGAGGGGGTCAGACGAGGTCATTAAGAGAAGTTTATCATTTCATATCAGCTCAACGACGATACCTAAACCGAGGGTTAAATTTTAATATAACATTTGTCAATATTCTAGATGGTGATTGTTCTTCTAAGAGAATTAAGTTATTACCTAAAAATGAAACACAAATATTCGTTGGGTCTCTGTATGAGTATAATGAAAAATGGGGGGGGGGAGTTAATAAGTTAACTGCAGGGAGAAAAAGGGTGTAATTTTTCAAACCTGGCATGCCTGGCATTTCAAGCCATGGGCAAGGTTTAGGGAAAGTGGGCGCGGCTTAGTAAAAAGTGGGTGGGACTTAGGAAGGAGAAAAGGGGTGAATTTAATGAGAAAAAAGGGGTGTAATTTTTCAAGATCGGTGGTTTGAGTCAATAAGTTTCCATACTTTTCCCCCATTGGCTTCAATGTTAAATTTGAGGTGAGCTAGAACCTATGAGTAGTAGTTAGGTCGATTGAGGATTAAATATTTGGAAATAGGTTGTCCCAAAAGAGGGTGAAATCTGGTTGAAAATCCAGTGAGTTATTAAGTTTTTAGCTCTTTCCCCATTGATTTCAATTTTAAATTCTATGTGTTTTAGTAGTTGGTAAATTAGCTTCGTAAAAAGTGGATGCAATTTTTTGAGAGAAAAAGGGGTGTAATTTTATGAGAGAGGGGGTGTGAGTCAATACGTTTTTTTCCTTTTTCCCCATTGACTTCAATGTTAAATTGAATGTGCCTCAGAACCCCCATTTTCCCCCTACTCTGGTCTGATATATTGCACATGTCATTCAATCCTGGACAACTTCACTCTTACGCTAACACACCAGAATGATCATCAAACGAACCCACCTATTTCCTTGTTCATCAACTTCAGAGGCTGTCTCTTGAACTTCTCGGCCTTACCATCAACTATGACCTTTCCTTGGCCAGCCACAAAGCAAAGCTGGCTTCCTATGCCAGGAGGAAAATGGGCATTCTCCACCAAACCATGTCTTTCCTTGGAAAATGTGAGCTACTTGCAGTCTACAAGGCCCTTGTCCATAGTTCAGTGGCGTAATGCTCTCTGCGTTAATTGGCTGGCACTCAAGCATCACATCTGTATCTCCTAGATTCTGTTAGTAGAGGACATAGGACCCAAAAGACCGCAAGGACTCAAAATACCCTGAGGATTCCGAAGACCCAAAAATACTCTGAAGACCCAAAAGACCCTGAGGACCCAGAAGACTCAAAAGACCCTGAGGAGCCAAAATACCCAAAAGACCCCGAAGACCCAAAATACCCCAAAAACTCTTAAATACTCTGAGGACCCAAAATACCACTGGTATAAGTGGTAGAGGTCATTGTTTTAGTCTCCACCATGTCAAATTATGCCAACTTGTAAAACCCAAAGGACATAAGCAGTCAGCATCGTCAGTGCACGAGAGCAATGTGACTGTGTTGCTAATATGCCTCCACCTAGTCCCACAACGGGTAGATGCCCTCATTCACTGTCCTAAAAATAAACAAGTTTGATTTAAATCCCTTCAGCTGTTTTCAAGTATCACATTTTCACCAGCCATGACAGGTTTCACATCAATCGGTGAAGCGGTTTCAGAGAAGGGATTTGTTAAAATATCGGCTTTCAAGCTAATATGGCTGCCACACCACATGACATATGGTGTATTGACCTTAAACAATGCACACTCTGCATATGTATGGGTAGGGGATCACGTTTGTGAAGACCCGTGATGATCGGATAAGGTTCGTTTATCTATCCAAGACGGCTGCCTAACCATGTGAGCTATGGCATCATCATTTTAAAACTATATGCAACAATGGTGTTAGATGATATTTGTCAAATTTCGCATCGATAGGGTAAGTGCTTTCAGAGATATCATTATTTAATATTTTGTTTCAATCCAATATGGCTGCCACACCATGTTACCAATGATGTTTTCATGATCATCTTTTAATCGCCATGCCTCGTCAATGACACGTAAAGTTTTGAGTCAATCGATTTGGTGGTTTGGGAGAAGATGTTTTTTTTTAGTTTTTAGGTTAAATCCAATATGGCTGCCAAACCATGCGACCTAATCTATATATATAAAACACAGTTTGTGTGTGTGTGTGTGTGTGTGTGTGTGTGTGTGTGTGTGTGTGTGTGTGTGTGTGTGTGTGTAATGTTACCGATAGACTCCTAAATGGAGAGGCTCACGTGCTTGATATTTGGCATAGACATGGCCATTGAGCCTGGGAAGAACATGGCCGACATAAAAAAAAATATTTAATAAAAATTTTTTTACCATATTTTTACCTCAGCGCATTTCAGCGAGGAATATTATGCACGGAATCTGAGGCATGGCAGAGCAGCGCGCTTATTCGCTCAGAGCGATCACGTGATGTTCCTTGCCGCCATAAACTCACAGTTACACGTTCACACGTAATTCAGAGCAAAAAGCGATTGCCTTTTTTCACATTTCAGCGAGGAACATTGCCATTCACACCACATAGGTTTTTTTTTCTTTCATCTTTAGATCCATATTTTTTTTCAGCGAGGAATATTATACACGGAATCTGAGGCGGTGGCAGAGCAGCGCGCTGATTCGCTCAGAGCGATCACGTGATGTTCCATTCCCGCCGCCAGACCATTGAACATAAGACACAGTTTGTGTGTGTGTAATGTAATGTTACCTCCCCTCCCCCCTCTCCCTCTCCCTCCCCTCTCCATCCTCCCCTTCCCCTCCCTTCCCCCTCCACCCTACCCCCTCCCTTCCCCCTCCACCCTACCCCCTCCCCTTCCCCCCTTCCCCTCCCCCACCTCCCCCTCCCTTCCCCTCCCCCTACCTCTCCTCCCGACCCCCGACCCCTTCCTCCCCTCCCCCTCCCCTCCCTCCTCTCCCCGCCCCCCTCTGCCTCACCCTCCTCCTCCCCTTGCCCCACCTCCCCCCTCCCCTCCCCCTCCCCCCTCTCCCTCGCCCCTCTCCCTCCCCCCTCTCCCCTCTCCCTCCCCACCCCCTCTCCCCCCTCCATCCTCCCCTCCCCCCTCCATCCTCCCCTTCCCCCCCTGCCCCTCCCCCACTCCATCCTCCCCTTCCCGCCCTTCCCCTTCCTCCTCCCTTCCCCCTCCACCCTACCCCCTCCCTTCCCCCTACACCCTACCCCCTCCCCTTTCCCCCTCCCCTTCCCCCCTTACTCCCCCTCCCCCTTTCCCCATCCCATCACCCTCCTCCCCCCTCCCCTCCCCCTCCCTCCCTCCCCTCCCCCTCCCCTCCCCCTCCCCCCTCTCCTCCCCTCCCCCCCGTTCCCTTCCCCTTCCCCTCCCCCTCCCCTTCCCCTCCCCTGCCCTGCCCCCTCCCCCTCCCCTCCCCCCCCCCCCCCCCCCGGCAATGCCGGGTACTTCTGCTAGTATATCATAAATTTAATATTTCAATACAAATGGGTCATAGATCATGTGCATGCAATTTCAGATTTTTAGGATAAGGAATTTGATTAAAACATTTTTGGCTGGTATACCACTTCGCCTATGATGTCACCATCATCATCATGCTTTTGTTCCCCATTGGGAGTACTTGACAAAGAGGCAAGTTTCAAATTTTTCCATTCAGTAGTTTCTGAGAAAATATTTTTAAATTATTTGCGTTTAATCCAAGATGGCTGCCATACCACATGACCTATGACGTCACAATTAACATAAAAACTTTATGCACGGGTGTCACTCCGACCATGAAAGTTCCGTATCAATTGGACATGTGGTTGCTGAGAAAAACGAGGTTTAGCCAGGACGGATGGACGGACAACCCGAAAACATAATGCTTCCGGCCACATTCGGGGGCGGAGGCATCAAAATAACTCGAAATAATTTGAGAAGTCTGGCCCAGTCCCTTTGGGAATGAGCTTTAGCAGGTTAGATGGTGGCGATGGCATTGCTAATACTCTCAAGGCTCACAAAACTGTTTACCATAAAACGTGTTACCTAACATTTTCTGGAGACAATTAGCTTCAAAAGGCAAAAAAATAGTCTCTCGAAACACACATTATATGAACCCAGCCCAAAGAAAACATTCCTTGGTCAGCAACCAGAGCTGCCCTTTCCATGTGATTAGGGCTGGCAGTGGGGAGAACAGGGTTGGGCACTCAAGTGGACCATCCTGCCTGATGGCAGTCTGTAATGAGCAGTTACACTGCCGTATAGCAAAGCTGGTGCAATAAAAGCTGTGCAGGAAGATGTAAACGTCTACAAGGCAGCTTGGACTGCATTCAACAAGGTGCGTGTTCTGGACAAGGGTTTTGTAGCCCGAAAGGAAAGGAAATCACAGTCTTCATGGATACATGACGGATACACGATAATCTGGAGGTTTAATCCTGCATATGCGTGTACCATGAGCAACTTGTTAAAATGCTACAATAATACAATGTCACACCTATATTTATTTGTATATAAAGCAAGAGTAACTATTACAATCAGTGTATTTTTTCAGAAACGTCTTTAACCTTTAATGTCAGTTCGCGCACGTTTTTGAACACGGCGATCCTTATATTCCCGCAGTAATTACTGTAGTATCGTCTTATCTCATTTGGCCTTAGAGAAGGTATCGACTGATTGACTCAATTACCAATGCTCTCGGTCTCGGCAGTCTGTTGGTTGCCCTGAGCTGCAATTTCATCAAGCAGTAAATGTTGTATGTGAGTGTTTCCAAAGCGAAAATGTTGCCATTTCTGAAGGTGCTACATCTGCTCTGTCATGGTGAGTCAGGTGTCAATGTGTGACGATTGTTTTGTCTATGTTTTTTTTGTGTTCCGGTGGTCGAGTCAGGAATGTTCCGGTGGTCTAATCAGTGATATAGTCAGGAATCGACACCAGGTGTTGTTACTTTGGTCATGAAATTCATAATCATTACTTTATCATGAAATTTCCACCATTTTGAATATTCAATGCGGTCAACTGATATCAAATCATAATATTTATAATGCTGGATAACCATTTTTCAAGGAAATCTGTAGTTTCTTTAGGATAATGTGATGTTACAATTATATATTTTTGACTTGAGTGATTGTAGGACAGTAATGACTGAGACACCAAATTTTTCCCAAAAAACTGGCTTCGGAATCCTTTTTGAAATTCGTCCCTCAATTTCACTATTATTTGGTAACAAGAAGCCATAATTTGGCTTAGGAGTAGATATTTGCACCCTCTTTATGATTCCAGTCAATTTCTTGATATTTAGCCAAGACAGACCTGTTTATGGGGGTCCATTTGAACATATTTTAGTTCTTTCCTGTCAATGGCGGCCTTTTGGAACATCGAATGAGGTCATGTGACCCCCCCCCCCCCCCAACATTTTTGCCGTAATATATACTTTTCACGAGTTTATTTGCTTTGTTTGGTCATTATTAGCCTATTTGTTATGTTGGCATTCACAGTAAAGGTTAAAAGGTGGAGCAAGTACTTCGAGCCTTCAAAATATTTCATTGGGGCGCTGTAGCAAAAATGAAAAGTTATGGCCTAAAGCACAACTCCACCAAATTTGGTGCATTTATCATAATTTGAACGATTCTAAGCATATGGCCAGCTTGTGTACTCTACAATGTGGACCCTAATGCTCTCGAAATTATTGTAATCTCACATAATGAGGCTGAAGCACAGGGTCTCTTGCTCTCACGTAGCAGGCAGGTCAGTGGTCCCTCTCTTTTGTATCATCTATTCTTCAACACATTGCCCTCTCTGATTGCTCAGTCTTCCGACCCCAGCAACTCCAGGATGCACGAGTTCTTCCAGTAATGCGCTCCAGGTTAAATTTCCAAAATACGGGCTGATGACACCCCTCAACTCTTTTATTCCTCATTTCTGACATCGAGAACACCATCTTCCAGAGCCTGTTCTGTCTCAATCTTCCCTCTAGGACTTAAGCAAGCAATGCACTGCCATATATTTTCATTCCCAATTCTGTTCCATGGTCGTTATAACCCCCATTAATCTTTGCTCCCTCAACCATCTTACTTGCTGGTTTCAGTGTATCCCCTCCCCCCCCCCCCCCCTTCTCCCTCTCCTATTTTCCTGTTCATTCAATCCCCTGATGTTTGTTCCATTGTCAATTCTACGTTGCTCTTCCATGAGTCTCACTCCTGTATACAAAAGATATGTAAGCATATTATGGAAAGATTTGTACGTAAAGTCATGTAATTAGAAAGTAATTCTGCGGTATTTGGGATGTGGTTATTGTATTAAGGTGACATGAGTTACTCACACGAATGATTTGTCCTTCCTTGAAAGGTAGCTCGATTTCCAAGGCGTCGAGGTTTGGAGACATGGTAGCTGGGTTGTAGTCAAAAAGGGCCACAAACAGCCGAGGAGGAGATCCTTCAGAGCATGGTTCATGAGCTCGCCCCCCATGCTCCCCAATCCGACAAGCCCATGTACCTCCTACTGGTGACGACAGAAACAAATCAAAAAATGGTTTTATTAAAAGCATGTCTGGCACCCAATGGCTGAATTACACATGCATACATATTCATAATTTACAATGAAATATTGCTTACAAGGTAAAAATATAAATCTATAAAAGAGTTAAAGAGTGAAATGATAAAAAATGCAAAATTAAACAATTAGACATGGCATGCTTCAAACAGAAGATAAATATGAGAAAACAGAGAAATTTGTGACAAAGTATCATAAACTATTTGCACTTGTTTGAAATTTTTTTGTTCAACATTTGCACCGAGTACTTTTGTGCTTTTCTGCGATTAAAAGGTATCTCTCATGGCAGGTAATCACATTCTACGCAAATGATGGGTTTCAATAGCAAGTGCAAAATTTTTACACAACTTATATCGTGGTTCCTCAAGAGTTTGTAATTTACAGGTTTCCAAAGCAAGATGGTAAGATATGCAACGTTTTACTCACATAATTTTCAGGCTCTTTTTTGCATACGTCCTAAATTGTTCACCTGCGCTTTAGTCAAGGCTGCACTGAAAATAGGTACACAATACTACAACACTGGTCTTATGTAGCCAATATAAAATCTTGGGTAAATGCCAGGGGCATTAAAAACGCCCCTTTATATGGTATGTGCCATGTGGCAATCTACATACAAGAAGGAACATTCCATAGCTTGTAGAAAATGTCGAACAATAGAAAACGTCCCTTTATATGGTATGTGCCATGTGGCAATCTACATAAAAGAAAGGACATTCCATAGCTTGTAAAATGTTTGTGTTCGAAAATGTCAAACAATAGAAAAAGCCCCTTTATATGGTGCGTGTCATGTGGCAATCTACATAAAGAAGGAAGATTCCATAGCTTGTAGAAAATGTCGAACGATAGAAAAAGCCCCTTTATATGGTATGTGCCATGTGGCAATCTACATAAAAGAAGGGACATTCCATAGCTTGTAAAATGTTTGTGTTCGAAAATGTCGAACAATAGAAAAAGACCCTTTATGTGGTATGTGTCATGTGGCAATCTACATAAAAGAAGGGACATTCCATAGCTTGTAGAAAATGTCGAACAATAGAAAAAGCCCCTTTATATGGTATGTGCCATGTGGCAATCTACATAAAAGAAGGAACATTCCATAGCTTGTAGAAAATGTTGAACAATAGAAAAAGCCCCTTTATATGGTATGTGTCATGTGGCAATCTACATAAAAGAAGGGACATTCCATAGCTTGTAAAATGTTTGTGTTCGAAAATGTCAAACAATAGAAAAAGCCCCTTTATATGGTATGTGTCATGTGGCAATCTACATAAAAGAAGGGACATTCCATAGCTTGTAGAAAATGTCGAACAATATAAAAAGCCCCTTTATATGGTATGTACCATGTGGCAATCTACATAAAAGAAGGAACATTTCATAGCTTGTAGAAAATGTCGAACAATAGAAAAAGCCCCTTTATATGGTATGTGCCATGTGGCAATCTACAGAAAAGAAGGAACATTCCATAGCTTGTAGAAAATGTCGAACAATAGAAAAAGCCCCTTTATATGGTATGTGCCATGAGGCAATCTACATAAAAGAAGGGACATTCCATACCTTGTAGAAAATGTCGAACAATAGTAAGCCCCTGTATAGGGTATGTGCCATGAGGCAATCTACATAAAAGAAGGGACATTCCATAGCTTGTAGAAAATGTCGAACAATAGAAAAAGCACCTTTATATGGTATGTGCCATGTGGCAATCTACATAAAAGAAGGAACATTCCATAGCTTGTAGAAAATGTCGAACAATAGAAAAAGCACCTTTATATGGTATGTGCCATGTGGCAATCTACAGAAAAGAAGGAACATTCCATAGCTTGTAGAAAATGTCGAACAATAGAAAAAGCACCTTTATATGGTACTAGCTGAGGTACCCGGCTTCGCCCGGGTTGAATAAGAATAATACAAATATATGATGAAAAGAACATGTATATTTTAGAGCAATATCACAGTACATTTCCTACATGACGTTTTGTCAATTTTCAATTTCTCAAAACCTCTTGGTATACAACATTTCTGGTTAACTTTGGGGCAGTGTGACTTTGGCAGTGTGACTGTCAACCGAGCGGGATTCTGGTCTCGAAACAACATCGTTCTGACGATCGCTTCAACATCACCCGTCCCACAATACCCAACCTGTCCCACAGTACCCGAGCCGTCCCACAGTACCCGACCCGTCCCACAGTACCCGACCCGTCCCACAGTACCCGACCCGTCCCACAGTACCCGACCCGTCCCACAATACCAGACCCGTCCCACAATACCCGACCCGTCCCACAACACCCGACCAGTCCCACAACACCCGACCAGTCCCACAACACCCGACCAGTCCCACAACACCCGACCCGCCCCACAACACCCGACCCGTCCCACAACACCCGACCCGTCCCACAACACCCGACCCGTCCCACAACACCCGACCCGTCCCACAACACCCGACCCGTCCCACAACACCCGACCCGTCCCACAACACCCGACCCGTCCCACAACACCCGACCCGTCCCACAACACCCGACCCGTCCCACAACACCCGACCCGTCCCACAACACCCGACCCGTCCCACAACACCCGACCCGTCCCACAACACCCGACCCGTCCCACAACACCCGACCCGTCCCACAGTACCCGACCCGTCCCACAGTACCCGACCCGTCCCACAGTACCCGACCCGTCCCACAGTACCCGACCCGTCCCACGGCCACAGTACCCGACCCGTCCCACAGTACCCGACCCGTCCCACAATACCCGACCAGTCCCACAACACCCGACCAGTCCCACAACACCCGACCCGTCCCACAACACCCGACCAGTCCCACAACACCCGACCAGTCCCACAACACCCGACCAGTCCCACAACACCCGACCAGTCCCACAACACCCGACCAGTCCCACAACACCCGACCCGTCCCACAACACCCGACCCGTCCCACAGCACCCGACCCGTCCCACAGCACCCGACCCGTCCCACAGCACCCGACCCGTCCCACAGTACCCGACCCGTCCCACAGTACCCGACCCGTCCCACAGTACCCGACCCGTCCCACAGTACCCGACCCGTCCCACAATACCAGACCCGTCCCACAACAGTCAACACCCGACCCGTCCCACAACACCCGACCCGTCCCACAACACCCGACCCGTCCCACAACACCCGACCCGTCCCACAACACCCGACCCGTCCCACAACACCCGACTCGTCCCACAACGATTGAAATGGCAGACTTTGCAGCACCGAGTCAGCTCTGACTGGAGCTAAAAAGCTTTGGACTCTCACAATCGGCAAAACCAGAGGAGCCCAGGGCCTGGAAGCAGGATGAGGGGAGGTCGGGGAGTGGAGGAGGAGGTCCGTGCTTGGAACCTTCAAGTTCAACATAAAGTTTTTTATGAAAAGTAATGCAGATGTATAACAATCCACCAATGCAAGTTCAGAAATGAATGCAGATCCTTTACTTTGCGATACAAACGCAATTCCCGCCATTTCCACTCACGATCGAGGCCTCGAAAGTGACCGCCCTCTTCTTCCTCCTACAACTTCGTCTCACTTCTTTCACTCAAAATGCACGAAATTCTGCCGCATGAAATTATGTAGAGGCCTCGTCGGGGGGATATAAGGTAGATAAGGCAGGCGTTGTAACAGAAGAATCAAAATAAAAGTGGAAGGACATAAGGAAATGGGAGCTATTCTGGACCCACAGCCAAACCCGACAAACCATTGCAATACACCCCGAACGTTTTTGCCGCCTCAAACATGGAATTGCAGCTGGCGCGGTTTTTTTAAACAATTGATATTAAAATAAATCGTAGCCTAAAACCACCGGGATTTTATGCTGATTCCGAATCTGTGTCCAAAACTTTTCTCCGATGTGTAGTTCTTGAGTTTTAAGCGGACATCCAGACAGACACACACACATATACACACACAGACAGTCCTCCTTTATATATAGAGATGTGCCATGTGGCAATCTACATAAAAGAAGGGACATTCCTAGCTTGTAGAAAATGTCGAATAATAGAAAACGCCCCTTTATATGGTATGTGCCATGTGGCAATCTACACAAAAGAATGCATAGCTTGTAGAAAATGTCGAACAATAGAAAAAGCACCTTTATATGGTATGTGCCATGTGGCAATCTACATGAAAGAAGGAACATTCCATAGCTTGTAGAAAATGTCGAACAATAGAAAAAGCCCCTTTATATGGTATGTGCCATGTGGCAATCTACACAAAAGAATGCATAGCTTGTAGAAAATGTCGAACAATAGAAAAAGCACCTTTATATGGTATGTGCCATGTGGCAATCTACATGAAAGAAGGAACATTCCATAGCTTGTAGAAAATGTCGAACAATAGAAAAAGCCCCTTTATATGGTATGTGCCATGTGGCAATCTACATAAAAGAAGGAACATTCCATAGCTTGTAGAAAATGTCGAACAATAGAAAACGCCCCTTTATATGGTATGTGCCATGTGGCAATCTACACAAAAGAATGCATAGCTTGTAGAAAATGTCGAACAATAGAAAAAGCACCTTTATATGGTATGTGCCATGTGGCAATCTACATGAAAGAAGGAACATTCCATAGCTTGTAGAAAATGTCGAACAATAGAAAAAGCCCCTTTATATGGTATGTGCCATGTGGCAATCTACATAAAAGAAGGAACATTCCATAGCTTGTAGAAAATGTCGAACAATAGAAAAAGCCCCTTTATATGGTATGTGCCATGTGGCAATCTACATAAAAGAAGGAACATTCCATAGCTTGGAGAAAATGTCGAACAATATAAAAAGCCCCTTTATATGGTATGTGTCACGTGGCAATCGACATAAAAGAAGGGACATTCCATAGCTTGTAGAAAATGTCGAACAATAGAAAAAGCCCCTTTATATGGTATGTGCCATGTGGCAATCTACATAAAAGAAGGGACATTCCATAGCTTGTAGAAAATGTCGAATAATAGAAAACGCCCCTTTTTATGGTATGTGCCATGTGGCAATCTACATAAAAGAAGGAACATTCCATAGCTTGTAGAAAATGTCGAATAATAGAAAAAGCCCCTTTATATGGTATGTGTCATGTGGCAATCTACATAAAAGAAGGAACATTCCATAGCTTGGAGAAAATGTCGAACAATAGAAAAAGCACCTTTATATGGTATGTGCCATGTGGCAATCTACATAAAAGAAGGGACATTCCATAGCTTGTAGAAAATGTCGAACAATAGAAAAAGCCCCTTTATATGGTATGTGCCATGTGGCAATCTACATAAAAGAAGGAACATTCCATAGCTTGGAGAAAATGTCGAACAATAGAAAAAGCACCTTTATATGGTATGTGCCATGTGGCAATCTACATAAAAGAAGGAACATTCCATAGCTTGGAGAAAATGTCGAACAATAGAAAAAGCCCCTTTATATGGTATGTGCTATGTGGCAATCTACATAAAAGAAGGGACATTCCATAGCTTGTCGAAAATGTCAAACAATAGAAAAAGCCCCTTTATATGGTATGTGCCATGTGGCAATCTACATAAAAGAAGGAACATTCCATAGCTTGGAGAAAATGTCGAACAATAGAAAAAGCACCTTTATATGGTATGTGCCATGTGGCAATCTACATAAAAGAAGGAACATTCCATAGCTTGAAGAAAATGTCAAACAATAGAAAAAGCCCCTTTATATGGTATGTGCCATGTGGCAATCTATATAAAAGAAGGGACATTCCATAGCTTGAAGAAAATGTCGAACAATAGAAAAAGCCCCTTTATATGGTATGTGTCATGTGGCAATCAACATAAAAGAAGGAACATTCCATAGCTTGTAGAAAATGTCGAATAATAGAAAAAGCCCCTTTATATGGTATGTGTCATGTGGCAATCTACATAAAAGAAGGAACATTCCATAGCTTGAAGAAAATGTCGAACAATAGAAAAAGCCCCTTTATATGGTATGTGCTATGTGGCAATCTACATAAAAGAAGGGACATTCCATAGCTTGTAGAAAATGTCGAACAATAGAAAAAGCCCCTTTATATGGTATGTGCCATGTGGCAATCTACATAAAAGAAGGAACATTCCATAGCTTGGAGAAAATGTCGAACAATAGAAAAAGCACCTTTATATGGTATGTGCCATGTGGCAATCTACATAAAAGAAGGAACATTCCATAGCTTGGAGAAAATGTCGAACAATAGAAAAAGCCCCTTTATATGGTATGTGCTATGTGGCAATCTACATAAAAGAAGGGACATTCCATAGCTTGTAGAAAATGTCAAACAATAGAAAAAGCCCCTTTATATGGTATGTGCCATGTGGCAATCTACATAAAAGAAGGAACATTCCATAGCTTGGAGAAAATGTCGAACAATAGAAAAAGCACCTTTATATGGTATGTGCCATGTGGCAATCTACATAAAAGAAGGAACATTCCATAGCTTGAAGAAAATGTCGAACAATAGAAAAAGCCCCTTTATATGGTATGTGCCATGTGGCAATCTATATAAAAGAAGGGACATTCCATAGCTTGAAGAAAATGTCGAACAATAGAAAAAGCCCCTTTATATGGTATGTGTCATGTGGCAATCTACATAAAAGAAGGAACATTCCATAGCTTGTAGAAAATGTAGAAACAATAGTAAGTCCCTTTATATGGTACTAGGACATGCCCGTACTATATATACTGTATATCTAAAATTATATCCCCCCCCCCCCCCCCTCTATTTACATGAAATGGTTTGGTCCAAAGCGAACGGCTTGCGAGTACGGTGACAATCCCCCCCCTCTATTTACATGAAATGGTTTGGTCCAAATCGAACGGCTTGCGGAGTTTGGTAAAGAAATCGCCATAGCGTGCCCAAACGCGCAGGAAAGCGAAAGAATCGCAAATTAGTTTTTATTAGTTTTAAAACATAGTTTAACGCCAACATAGCGCCAACATAGTTGTGAAATAAATGAATACGCTCTCAAATGTGCCGTCCGAGGCAGAGTCTGTTCGCCACGTTCGGCACACGTGATATCTCGCTGCTCTCTGATTGGTTGAATCGTTTTTTGGACATAGCTCGGTAACTACTTGTCCGATTAATTTCAAACCTTGAAAAGGCACATCCTCAGGTCCCCAGCAATATACCTGGCAAGTTGCAAGTATATCGGACCCGTGGTTGTCGAGAAACAGCGGTCACAGACAAACAAACACACACACAGACACACAGACACACACACACACACACACACACACACACACACACACACACACACACACACACACACACAGAGATTACTGGAATTATAGATAGATGTGTCATGTGGCAATCCACATAAAAGAAGGGACCTTCCATAGCTTGGAGAAAATGTCGAACAATAGAAAAAGCCCCTTTATATGGTATGTGCCATGTGGCAATCTACATAAAAGAAGGGGCATTCCATAGCTTGTAAAATGTTTGTGTTCGAAAATGTCAAACAATAGAAAAAGCCCCTTTATATGGTATGTGCCATGTGGCAATCTACATAAAAGAAGGGGCATTCCATAGCTTGTAGAAAATGTCGAACAATAGAAAATAAGGGGCATTCAAAAAATCTCGTGTGCGTGCTGGACTACCCTTGTGTTCTTAGGAGGAACCAAGTCATGAACCAAGAAACGTTCATATAAAGGGGCGCCAATTTGATTCATA
Source organism: Myxine glutinosa (assembly GCF_964187855.1). Classification (NCBI taxonomy): domain Eukaryota; kingdom Metazoa; phylum Chordata; class Myxini; order Myxiniformes; family Myxinidae; genus Myxine; species Myxine glutinosa. The sequence continues at coordinate 346,459 of NC_136266.1, forward strand.
CAGCTGCATGAAGAAGTAAATGTATTTTATTTGCCAGATGTAGGGTGATACAACGACGGATGAAAAAAATACATGGAGACATCACATACATCAATTAAATTATATGAATTAACAACCAACCTATTCCCCACGGTCTGTATGGGGGTCCTGCCCGATACTGTAAACCATCTCTTCCATTGCTCATCATGAAATACGGTATCAATCCAATCCTGGTCAAAGAAAAAATTTTGCCGCCATTCTTTTTGTGCCTTTTTCATTCTCTCGGTACAGAACTCCACGAAAATCGGGCGGGTGGTCAAAATCTCTACGAAACCCCCCACAATGAGCGCAGATTTTGATGCGGTCAATACACCTTCGTTAGGCATCAGATATGAAGCTTGTGCCCAAGCTTCATCAACATCGTGTGTGTAGTGTAAGAGAAGAGAGGAAATACCTACTTTGGTGAGGGGATGGGGTAAAAACCCCTGTAACCTCCCTTAATGAGCGCAGATTTTGAATTTGTTTCAAAAGCCATTAATTGGCCGATGTACATTCCATGTTTCAGTTCGTTTCAATGAACAGCCTTTGAGATATGAGTGCCAACACAATTTATGCGGATGGACAGACGGACGGACGGACGGACACAAACGTGAATTTGAGGGTTTTCTTAATAAAACTCAAGAATGCATAAACGGACGTTGCTGAAATTTGGAACATATTACCTACACGTTCAAAGTATTTACTTCTGAAATGTGCAGCCAATTTTGTCTAGTAGAAGCTGAGAAACGTATTTTCAGTCCCCATGTTAAAGCTGCACACAGAGAAACGATCCCATACAAATGGAGGGGCACTTTGCGCCTCCCTTGATAGTCACAATGTCATGTTGAAAACAGGCACACAATACTCCAACACTGATCTTATGTAGCCCCAACTTCTTTCAGTGAGTGAGTCAGTGAGTGAGTGTAACAAGGCATCACCATGACTTGGAGGAAGGTAGCAATACCAACTTCTTTCCTGGAGGTCCTTGCAGTGTCCTTGTGTTTTATACTTCTCCCACCCCCCTTCCCACGCCTCCTCCCCCGAAGCCCTCTCCATCCCACAGATCTCCCGATGTCCCTGCTCTCAAATGTTGTGTTTGTGCTTCCCCTTCTCTCCTTATCTTGTCTATCGCTACCCTTATTATATGTTTTGTGTGTCTGTTTGATTTGTTGTGTGATAAATGTGAGCTCTTTCACGAGCCTCGATCCTGTATATAAAAAAAAAAAAGAAGTGAAAACTTGATTCATAAACAAATTCAGGAATTAGTCGCTCGGGTAAATCTTCAGAAAATCCTGTTTTTTGTAATTTAAGTTTACATAATTGGTTATAGACCTGTTGATGTTGGACACCAGGAGATCTTAACAGGGAAGTTCTATCAATAGGTATTCTGGTAAGTTTGTTGTAACAATTTTGGGTAAATGGTCTGCTATAGTAATAAAATGTTCATCGATTACGTTAGCTGCTTTTTACCCTGCGATCGCGAAGCGAAAAGCAGGGTTAGGCATTTGGTTACGTACGTGTGGCGTACGTGCGTGTCTGCATTTTAAAAATTCATTTTCTCGGAAACCGTTGTTCCGATTGACATGAAATTCAGAAGAAGCGTAATTGTCGGCTATAAAACGCACCCAATATGTAGGATAAAATATGTGAGGGACATACATACGTACATACATACGGAGAGGAGAGACAAACACTGGAAACACAGGAACCAAACATATACGCCGTAAAAAATCGTTTATTTGATCGTGAATTAGCCAGTTCTAAAAGCCTCTTTGCGAGTTTGAAGTAGAGGAAGAAGCGCTAATTTAAGGTTTATTCACAAAGCAGTTTGAATGTAAACTTTATTATTCTACAACAGGAGAAACCCTTTAGAAGGACACAGAACGAGCATACAAAACTATATATACAGTCGTGATATTTTGTGAAGCATTAGAAAAATATATAAAACTACACAGAAGGAACCCACAAACAACAACCACAGCCACAATAACAACCGAGTGTTATAAAAGATCCTTATTTTCACTGTTTTACTTCGAGTTTTTACTACTGTTTCACACTAAACGAAAAACATACAGGTAGAGCATACAGATTGTGATACATGACATGTTCAACGATATGTCCGGCCTGAACGGCATAGGAATCAAAATGGCAGTGTGTTGAGTCAGCCGTCGTACCACGTAATGACATCACCCCTGTCATGTGACCAGATACATACATACATACATACATACATACATACATACATACATACGGACAGACAAACACTGTTCTAGATGTCTTTGCCCTATGGGCTATGCCGTAAAATAAAAAAAAGTCGCAGTACTGGTAGATTTCTCAGCTTGTATTTAGAGGACTGTAGCGGTTACGGGTTACCGGAAGCATGACACAATTACCGTGCACCGGCCGATGACTCAACCGGCGAGCGGTCACGTGTCAGGACTCGCGCGGGCATGTCCAGACTTGCCCTTCTCGGGCGAACACGTGACTTACCGACTTTGCATACCACGCCCCGCCTGAGAGGCGTGGCTTTTGTGTGTTCAGTTTGCGATATAAATTGCCGCCCGTTCGAGGGGCGGATTCAGTGTGCTTTTGAGTTCTTTGGTTTTGAGCTAAATAAATAGCTCGGTGAAACTTCGTTCCTGTGTCGCCAATTTTGTCTGGCTTTATAGTGCGAGCACAGCTCCCACAATTGGTGACCCCTTTCTACGAACACGGCGATGGAGTCAGCTGTAGCTTTGAAGCTCCCGGGCTTTTGGGAATCTCACGCGGCCGTTTGGTTTGCTCAAGTCGATTCTCAATTCGCCCTACGGAACATCACGGAGGACACGACGCGCTACTACCATGTGGTCTCTGCGCTCACTGCCTCCTCCGCTGCCCGGTTTCTGAGCTTCCTCCAGCACCCGCCGAACGCCGACAAATACGGCGCGCTCAAAGGCCTACTCCTCGGTGCGTTTGGACTCACGGAGACCGAACGCGCACGACAACTACTACACCTCCCGGAGCTGGGTGAGGCCCGTCCATCCGAAAGCATGGGCCACATGCTTGCTCTTCTCGGTGACCACAGCCCGGACTTCCTCTTCCGCGAGCTATTCCTCCAGCGGCTACCGGGCAGGTACGGTTAGCTTTGGCCAATTCACACATCACGGACCCTCGAGCCCTGGCCAAGGAGGCCGATAAATTTTTCTTGGCCAGGCGACACGTCGGAGCGGCCGCTTGGAACCCTGAACCGACCGAGGCAACGCCCGCGCCATGACCGGCGCCTCCACCGGCCGAGTCCGCGCCACTGATGGCTGCGGCCGCCGCGACGCCCCGTCGACCGAACCCGACGCGACCGCCGGAGCCTCCACCAGAGCGGACCATGTGCTATTACCACGCCAGGTTTGGCCAGAAGGCCAGAACATGCCGCCCACCGTGCACTTTCGGCGGGTCGGGAAACGACCAGGCCGGCGCTCGCTGCCTGCCATGAGCGTCGGCCATTCAGGCAGCCTTCTGTTTATCATGGACACAGAGTCCGGGCGGCGTTTTTTGTGTGACACCGGCGCTCAGCTGAGTGTGATACCTGTCTCGGTGGAGGACAAACAGGCCGCGCTATGCGGCCCCGCCTTGGTCGCCGCAAAAGGCTCCTCCATCCGCACCTTCGGTTCACGCAGCGTCGCATTCTGCTTCGGGGGCCAGCGCTTCAGGTGGGACTTCATCACGGCGAACGTGCCCACGGCCTTGCTGGGTGCAGATTTTCTTTGTGCGCATGGGCTTTTGGTTGACGTCAAATGGCGTCGGCTCATCAACGTGGAGACCTTCAGCTCGCTCGCTTGCTCATTGAGCGGCTCTGCTCCGACCAAGCCAGCCTGCGCGCTCCCAGCCGAGGACGATTTCACCTGCCTGCTCGCCGAGTTTCCCGCCCTCACGCAGCCGACGTTTTCAGCCGTCGCCGTCAGGCATGGCGTCGAACACCACATCCCGACCACAGTTCCACCGGTCTACGCCAGGACTCGCCGCCTCGACCCGGCCAAACTCGCCGTGGCGAAGGCAGAATTCGACGCACTGGAGCGATTGGGCATTGTGCGGCGCTCGAATAGCGCGTGGGCCTCGCCCCTGCACATCGTGCCCAAACCAGGTGGAGGATGGCGACCATTCGGCGATTACCGCCGCCTCAACGACGCCACCACCCCCGACCGGTACCCGATACCACACATACAGGACCTTTCCGCCTGTTTGGCGGGGCGGGTCATCTTCTCCAAGGTCGACCTTATTCGGGGCTACCACCAGGTACCTGTCCGGCCGGCCGACGTTCCGAAGACGGCTGTAATTACACCTTTTGGCCTCTTCGAGTTCCTCCGAATGCCGTTCGGCCTTAAGAACGCGGCCCAAGCCTTCCAGCGGCTGATGGACAGTGTGCTGCGCAATCTCACCTTTCTGTTCGTCTACCTGGATGACATTCTCATCGCCAGCACTTCCCGGGCGGAGCACCTCGTCCACCTGCGCACGCTTTTCGAGCGCCTCGGCCAGCACGGCCTCATCATCAACCCGGCGAAATGCCAGTTTGGCGTAACGGCTGTTGACTTCCTGGGGCACCGCATCACGAAGCGTGGGGCCATCCCGCTGCCTACCAAGGTGGAGGCAGTCACAAGTTTCCCGCGCCCCCGCTCCATCGAGGCCCTACAGGAATTTTTGGGGATGGTAAATTTTTACCACCGGTTTGTGCCTCGCGCCGCCCAACTCATGCGCCCCCTGTACGAAGCTCTCTGGGGCAAGCCGGCCAAGCACGACGTCGCCTGGACCACAGAGATGGACGCGGCGTTCATGGGCGCTAAGCTGGCCGTCGCCAACACGACCATGCTGGCACACCCGGCGCTCGACGCACCCATCGCCCTCACCACGGACGATTCCGACTACGCGGTGGGCGCCGTGCATGAACAGTGGGTGAACGGGGCTTGGCAACCGCTGGCCTTCTTCAGCCGGCAGCTTCGCCCTAACGAGCGCAAGTATAGCGCTTTCGACCGTGCGCTCCTCGGTGTTTACCTGGCCGTTCGCCACTTCCGCCATCTTTTGGAGGGCCACCCGTTCACGGCGTTTGTGGACCACAAACCCCTGGTCTTCGCCATGGCCAAGGTTACGGAGCCATGGTCGGCCCGCCAGCAGCGTCACCTCTCCGCCGTGTCCGAATTTACGACGGACATCCGGCACGTTGCGGCAAGGACAACGCTGTGGCCGATTGGCTCTCCCTGTCCGGTGCGAACACCGTCCACCTGGGAGTGGACTTCGCCTGCATGGCAGCCGACGAGACCGCCGACCCCACGGTGCAACCCCTCCGGACAGCGGACACAGGCCTGCGGTTGGCCGACGTCCCCTTCAAGGACACAGGCACAGTTCTCCTGTGTGATGTTTCCCTGGGCCAACCTCGCCCCATCGTGCCCACCGGATGGCAGCGGCGCATTTTTGATGCCCTTCACGGCCTTTCCCACCCGGGCCGGAAGGCATCACAGAAGCTCATGGCAGCAAAGTTTGTCTGGCATGGGCTCCGCAAGGACGTCCGCGACTGGGCCAATGCCTGTGTCGCCTGCCAGCGCGCGAAGGTCCACCGGCACATCCAGGCCCCATTGGCACAATTCGACGTGCCCGTGCGGCGCTTCGACCACGTCAATGTGGACCTGGTGGGACCCCTTCCCTCCTCGTGGGGTTTCACCTACCTCCTCACGATGGTGGACAGGACCAACAGGTGGCCGGAGGCCGTCCCACTGGCATCAACAACATCTGCCGACGTGGTGCAGGCCTTCATTGGCACTTGGATTGCCCGTTTCGGCGCGCACTCGGACATCTCCTCCGACAGAGGCCCGCAATTCACCTCCGAGCTTTGTGGCGCGGTCGCCCAGGCCTTGGGGGTCAAGCTTCACCGCACCACGGCCTACCACCCCCAAGCCAAAGGCTTGTGCGAGCGGTTCCACCGCTCAAAGGCCGCTCTCAGAGCCAGCCTCCAGGACGACGGTTGGGCCGACAGGCTCCCATGGGTCCTATTGGGCCTCCGAACGGCCCCTAAAGAGGACCTCCAGGCTTCCACCGCCGAGCTGGTCTACGGCCAGCCACTGTGCGTGCCGGGCGAATTCATCCCTGACGCCACCGGCCCCTGGTCCGCGGCTCGCCAACGCTCGGACCTCCAGGAGGCTGCCAGGAGATTTGCCCCCGTGCCCACGTCCCACCACGGCTGCCCCCAACCCCACGTCCCCCCAGTACTTCGCACTGCAGAGTACGTTTTTATCCGGCACGACGCACACCGGGGACCGCTCCGGCCACCGTACGATGGACCTTTCCGGGTCCTGCAGAGGGACGACAAGTCATTCATCGTCGACATCGGCGGCAAGCCGGATCGCATCTCCGTGGACCGCCTCAAGCCGGCCCATTTGGACCTCGACCAACCTCCACGGTTGGCCCTTCCTCCACGACGGGGCCGTCCCCCGTCAATCAAGCCCCCCGCCCGACCATCCACCGCCACGCCGCCTACCACCCCCACACGAATCGCCAGGGGTCGTTTCGGCCGGGTCATCAGGACCCCCCTCAAACTGACTCTCCCGGTGCAGGTTAATTCTGGGGGGGCGCATGTAATAATAATAATAATAATTCATTTATTTTGTATAGCGCTTTTCCAGAAGCCCAAAGGCGCTTTGACAGAGTGGAAAACATAATGCATAACAATACATGAAAACAACAATTGCAAAAAGACAAGAATCAAGAAAACAAACAGCAGCGATATACGGCATATATATAAGACAAGAATTAAAAAGACAAGACAAGAATCAATAGGGAAATATTTAAAGCAAAAGGAGGGAGAAGGAGAAGAGATAGTCAGGGGTTAAATGCTGTGGGTTGAATGTTGAATGCAGCGTTGAACAGGTGGGTCTTTAGTGATGTTTTGAATGTGGTGAGTGAGGAGGAGTCTCTGATGGTGTGAGGTAGTGAGTTCCAGAGGGTGGGAGCAGCGATGGAGAAGGCCCTGTCCCCCCAGGATCTGAATTTGGTCCGGATGGAGGGGGTCAGGAGGTTGGTACCAGCAGAGCGGAGGTTGCGGGTGGGAGTGTGTCTGGAGAGGAGGTCAGCCAGGTAGGATGGGGCCAGGTTATGGAGGGCTTTGTATGTCAAGAGGAGGATTTTGTACTGGATTCTCTGGGGGATGGGGAGCCAGTGAAGCTTGTAAAGGACGGGGGTGATGTGGTCACGGGTCCGGGAATGAGTGAGTAGACGGGCAGCGGAGTTCTGAATGTATTGGAGTTTATTGGTGATTTTTGAGGGTGAACCATAGAGGAGGCTATTGCAGTAGTCCAGACGGGAGGTGATGAAGGCGTGGATGAGGGTTTCTGCAGCCGTGGAGGAGAGGGATGAGCGGAGACGGGCAATGTTTTTCAGGTGAAAGCAGGCTGACTTTGTGATCTGTTTAGTGTATTTGTCGAAGGAAAGGGTTTGGTCAAAGATGACGCCAAGATTCCGGATGTGAGGGGAGGTGGATACTGGGATACCGTCGATGTTGAGGGCAAAGTTATGGGTGGATTTTGTGAGCGTTTTTGGGCCAATGATGATTATTTCAGATTTATCACAGTTAAGCTTGAGGAAGTTGATTTGAAGCCAGGATTTTATTTCAGTGATGCAGTTTGTCAGGATAGAGTGGGTGTCGGTGGAGACGGACTTGGTGGAGATGAAAAGCTGGATGTCATCGGCGAAGCAGTGGAATTGGAGACCATGACGGCGGATTAAGTGACCGAGCGGGGACAGGTAAAGGATGAAGAGGAGGGGGCCAAGAACTGAACCTTGGGGGACACCTTGGGGGAGGGGAGCAGTGGGGGATTTGCAGTTATTGATGGAGATGAACTGGCATCTGTCAGAGAGGTATGATTTAATCCAAGAGAGGGCAGTGCCGGTGACGTTAAAGGTGGATTCAAGTCGGGTGAGGAGGATAGTGTGATCGATGGTGTCAAAGGCAGCGCTGAGGTCGAGGAGGACGAGAATGTTGAGGTTGCCAGCGTCAGAGGAGAGGAGAAGGTCGTTGGTGATTTTGAGGAGAGCAGTTTCAGTACTGTGGTTGGAGCGGAATCCGGATTGGAATGTTTCATACAAGTTATTGGCAGAGAGATGATGTTTGAGTTGAGTGGCTACAGCACGTTCCAAAACTTTTGACAGAATGGGTAGGTTGGAGATGGGTCTGAAGTTGTTTAGGGTGTCAGGGTTTAGACCAGGTTTTTTTAGAATGGGGGTAACAGCAGCAATTTTGAGGGAAGGTGGGACGATGCCTGTAGACAGGGAGGAGTTTATTGTTGCAATGATAAGTGGAGAGAGAGCAGGGAGGGAGGCTTTGACAAAGCTGGAGGGGATGGGGTCAAGAGTGCAGGTGGCAGTTTTCATTCCTATGAGGAGTTCAGAGAGGTCAGTAGGAGAGATTGGGGAGAACCGAGACAGGGGATGGCAGGACAAGGGGGGGCAGGTGGTTGGAGGGGGAGCGGGTGCGGCGGTGGTCAAGCTGTTGTAGATGTTGTCAATTTTGCGTTGGAAGAAAGAGAGGAAGGAGATGCAGTTGTCTACTGTGAATGACTGGGTGGTGGTGTTCAGGGGGCGGAGGAGTTTGTTTATTGTCGAGAAGAGTGCTTTTGGGTTTCCGGAGCCAGAGTGGATAATTTGAGAGTAGTAGGCAGAGCGGGCGCGGGAGAGGGCATCTTTGTAGTGTTGTATGTGGTCCTTGTAGGCTTGGGAGTGAACTGTGAGACCCGTTTTATTGCGGAGTCTTTCAAGTTGGCGAGCACGAGTTTTCATCAGGTGGAGTTCAGGGGTAAACCAGGGAGCAGAATGGGTGAAAGAAACTGTTTTGGTTTTTACAGGCGCAAGCTGGTCAAGGCAGGAGGAGAGAGTGTGGTTGTAGTAGTCAGTGAGGTCGGAAGGGGTGTGGAGGTCAATGAAGGGAGAAGTGGACATTTTTTCAGAGAGGGTGGATGAGAATGAGGTAGGTGAAAGAGCGTTTAGCTTACGGAAGTTGATTGTGCGATAATGCCTTGGTGTTGGGGCGGGGATGTTGATGGTCAGAGTGATGGCTAAGTGGTCAGAGAGGGTGAGGTCGGAGCCATAGAGATGGTGCAAATTTAATCCAGTGGAGCAGACAAGGTCCAAAATGTGACCACGGATATGGGTAGGAAAGTCGACATGTTGAGTGAGGTTAAAGCAGGTGAGTAAATCAGTGAAGTCAGTGGTTATTGTGGAGTCAGTGGAGTCCATGTGGATATTGAAATCACCAAGGAGGAGGATTGAGGGGGAGAGGGAACATAGCTGGGTCAGAAAGTAGGAGAAGTCAGACAGGAATGATGGGTGTGGTTTGGGAGGGCGGTAGACGACAGCCATGACTGACTGCGTGTGACCAGAGAGTTTTAAAGCCAGGTGTTCAAATGATGGAGCAGATGAGATGGAGATGAGGTTGGTCTTGATGTCTTGACGGTGGATAACGGCAATTCCACCACCTCGGCCCTCCGAGCGTGGTTTAGTGACGTAGGAATATCCATTGGGTGTGGTGAGGTTGAGTGTGTAGTAGTCCAGAGGTTGTTGCCAGGTTTCGGTGAGACAGAGAAAGTCCAGTTTGTTATCCAGGATGTATTCGTTCAGGATGAGGCATTTATTGTTGAGGGACCGGGTGTTGAACAGGGTGAGCTTGATGTTGTTTTGAACAGCAGGGATGAATTCAGGTGATTTAGCCAGGGTTCGTAGGCAAGAGGTGCGATCGTGTGGGTTGCTGTGACCAGGTGCGCTGGGACGAAGAGTGAGGGTGCGCTGAGCCGACCAGAGGACGGGGATGGAGTGACCTGATTGCAAATAAACAAACTTGCGACCGGAGCCACGGTGAATGTACCTGGGTCGTCGGAGGAGTCCATTTGATTTGATGGCAGAGATGCATGATGGGGTGGAGCGGGTATTGAGCAGAAGAAGCCTTGCGGCGGAGTACTTCAGAGCCATGCCAGGCAGGAGCGAAGGGACGAGTACGAGGCCAAGGTCGAGGAGGCAAAGCGGCAAACGCAGCGGCAAACGCAGCGGCAAACGCAGCGGCAAACGACTGCAGCCGCTAATCAAGACCACAGCGGCAAACAAGGCCACAAGGCCACCGGCAAACAAGGCCACGGCCACAAACAACGGGAGCGGGCCTTTCGATTCCGTATTCCGTACCATCAAAAGCAGATTCCGTTATCCAGCCGGAGAACACGCGGCACGTGCGGGTGTGAAAAGGCAGGACAGGTGTGAGATGTCAGGTCAGAAAAGTAGAAGCAGACCCTGTACATCCATCCAGTCGGAGAAGCGGCGAATATGCAACGCCAGCGTCCTCTCGCAACCGAACCCGGAAGTAGCGGTTACCGGAAGCATGACACAATTACCGTGCACCGGCCGATGACGCAACCGGCGAGCGGTCACGTGTCTGGACTCGCCCGGGCGTGTCCAGACTTGCCCTTCTCGGGCGAACACGTGACTTACCGATTTTGCATACCACACCCCACCTGAGAGGCGTGGCTTTTGTGTGTTCAGTTTGCGATGTAAATTGCCGCCCGTTCGCGGGGCAGATTCAGTGTGCTTTTGAGTTCTTTGGTTTTGAGCTAAATAAATAGCTCGGAGAAACTTCGTTCCTGTGTCGTCCATTTTGTCTGGACACACAGCTCCCACAGGACTACAATAAATCTTTCAAATAATGTCTGTTGATGAATAACAAGGAAACTGACAATGTGTGTAGGATTGATGTGGGGGTTTCCATTTACACTAGTTTTGGGATTTATTTGCCTGTTGCAGTAGGCGGACACCTTCTTGGGAAAAACAGGTGTGCTGAAGTGCGCCCGCCAATACTTCTCACCCAGTGAACCCTGGCCCCAGTTCACAAAATTCTAAACTCCCGTTCGTTATAAGGGACCCTTGAATGGTGAAAACCGTGGGAACAGACAGGCTAATCCTGGGATTGATAAAGGGAAGAGGCAGAAGAGCTTCCGAGAAGAGAAGAGTCCAAATCGAACGACCGGAAGAGA